>NC_058417.1:46787442-46931984 GCF_002201575.2 Neomonachus schauinslandi | reverse complement strand
TTTGTTGAGACTCCTCCCATGTGACCTGCATTTTTTCCGTTAATTTCACAAACACTATGCACCAGGCCCTGTTCTTTACAAATTGGCTCATTTAACCCTCTCAACAATGCTGCTCAGTGGGTCAACTAAGGCACAGAGAGGCTGAGTATCTTGCCTGAAGACACGCAGCTGGTAGGTGGTGTTCTGGCCCTGGGATCTGTGTCCTTACCCCATGACACCCATCGCTCCATCTCAGTGACTGCCGTCTGCCCGGCTTCTGACTGTTGGTGGCAACCAGCGTTGGCCTTTCTTAACGTTTCTATCTCTAGAGGTAAACTGAGAGCCTTTAAGACATCGGGCTCCTCACTCACGCCACCTGCCACTTCACGGTGCTTCCCGGGGAGTCCGCTTTCCCCCAGATCCCATCTCTGGGGGCCAGTGGACCGTGCCTTCCAGCTCGGCCGCCGTCTCTGGGTGGTGCCCATGCTGCCCCTGCCCCCGAGGCCACAGCGAGAGCAGTTCTGGCCCACGGTCTGTTTGAGAAGCACCCACACCGGTCTCCCCCAGCAGGTGCTTATGAGCAGGCAAAAGGGACCCTCCCGGGGCGGCTGAGTGCCTGGCCGGTCGGCACAAGCTTTGCTCTTAGAGCAGTAACCTCCCATCAGATATGCAAATATGCTTATGTGTCCTCTACTGAAAGAATAAAACTGCTGGTGGGGAGACCACTTCTACTCTTCCAAGGTATTCTTAGCACCAACTGAAAAAAAAACTAAAATGAATCAGGCCAGTTGACTCCCTCCTGAATCATCATGTGCAGCAGGACCCTTGTATGTCTGCACCCCACCTTCCCTCAGCCGGTCCCCGACTCAGGGGGTTTTCACAGGATCCTTCCCATCAGTGTACAAAGCCTGGTTTGGAGGAGGGCTGGGGGCGTGAAGGCAGTGATAACACTGCAGACAGTCTCAGAACATTCTATTAGGGATTTTCTTCTTCCCCTGTCCTATTTACCCTTCTTAAAATATGAAAGGCACACAGTAGCCTCTTAGAGCTCAGTTTCTGTAGAGGACCAGCAGTGATAACGCGCTGACCCTGCTTTAGGTGTGAAGCAAAATACAGGTACTTGTCAGTCACTTTCCAGAAAGGGACGAGATGGAACAAAGTCAACCATAGGACACCTCTCCTTCTATGTCTCCCCATCTAATCTTCCGAAGAGATTGTTTGCATGCTCACCCACCTTCTGTGGACACCGCGGCCCTAAATTCAGATGTAGTGGAACAAGAGGGTGACTCGGGTGCAGGAGCCCGGAATCTGACTGCGCTGTTCCCCGGGGGCCGTGGAAATCACCGGAAGCCGAGTCCTAACCGCGGCAGGCAGTTGAGCCATGAGCAGCGTCGCGTGCGTGTTTATTTATTCCTGGAGTCCTGCTGTTTGTGTTTTTAGCTGAGCAAGAGCTAGAATGAAACGAAAGAAGAGAGGGCCTCTGCCTCACAGCAGCCGCTGAACTCCCAACACAGAAGCCGGAACCGCGGAGCGCGGCCGGACCGCCGAAGCTTGCGTGCAAAGGGCCTGCTTGGCAAGAGCTGTGGCCAGAGGGAAAGGGGGGAATGTCCCCTGCTCACAGGGAGCCTTCCCAGGCCGGAGCCCATGTTCCGCTGGGAGAAGCTGGAAAACGTACCCACGGGCAGCGGAGGGGACAGCAGGGGACGCAACGCGGTGCCGGGGTCAGGGGCAAGCAGCCGCAGGAGTGAGCGGCAGACTTTCTGTCCCAGGGCCGAAGAGCGTCAAGGGCAGAGAGGTCAACCGGAAAGTTCTGGCCCCCCGGGAGAGCTCGGTGTCCCCCAGTGCCTCCACCACGCCGCCTGCAGAGCAGCAGAGTTTGGCCCCTAATCCCGGCTGAAGGGGGCATCTCCACCGCCTCCTGGACATCATTCTGTCCCCGAGGTGCCACCCTGGAGCGGAGACACCCCACGCCAGGGACAGTCTGGGCAGCGGGAGAGCACGTTTCCAACAGCGCAAAGCAGTTTCGGTCCGGCCGTGACCGAGGTCGCACGAGATACGCCAGTTATCAGTGCAGCCGCCGTTCCAGGGGTTCTGTGATGTTTCCCCGCTTTCTCAGTGAAAAATGTAGCGCTCTGAGCCAGGGCTAATTAAAAAGCCAAAAGAGTGGACAGATAAAATCCAGAGCTGAGTATTGTTCCATGGGCAGTTCTGTCGTTTCAAAGGGAAGACGGAGCAATACGTCCTCGCCGTCACCTGCCGCCAGAGGCTTGGACCCGCATGGGCGCCGAACCCCTCCCGGGGAGCACCTCCCCTCTGAGCGGAGCCCAGAGCCCTGGCTGGCGAAGCTGGTCTGCCTTGGAGAAGTTTGCTCGAGGCTTTTTCAGCAGGTGCCATGAGTCCATTTCCCTGAGATTCAGCGGCTGAGAGGACCATTTCCTCCCGGCGCCCAGGAAATCAAGCCTTTGGTCCTTGCAAATGCCAGCAGGAAGGCTTCAAGCACCCCCAGCTATCTGCAGGGTGCTTCTGGAGATCACGTATGTGCTCGTCAGCTCTGGAGTCTCCTCTTGGCTTTATTTTTTAATTTGCTTTTGGAGCTCCAATGAAAGCGGACTCCAAAATCACGAGCTTCCTTGAGAGAGTAGAGGTAAGTCCCAGAGCTTATCCAGAGGAACCAGGGTTCCCATTGTGTCCTGTCTTTTTTTCTTTTTCTTTTTTTTTTTAATTTTCCTGCCTCCCAAGTGACATCACTGAAGCTAGACCAGAGGGCCACAGAAAATGTGAAATTCCACTGCCAAAGACATTTCGTGATGCACAAATCCATCAGGAGGCTCCGCACAGAATTTTCCACCTCACGGTGATGGTGAGGTCAGGCCCTGCGGTGCAACCACGGCCTGGATTCGGTTTGGAGTCACTCACAACGGAAAGTGGAGAGAGGAGAGTGGCCAGCGTCAGGTGTGTGGGACTGTGGCCGTCTCCCCTGACGGTGGCGAGTCTGGAGGCTCAGAGGTGCACATCCCAGACACAAGTGGCAGCCCCAAGAAGAGCCCGCAGGAAGCGAGAACCAGCCCCCAGGCAGCCCGTGGTGGGGGAGTCCAGTCCTGGCAGAGCCATGTCCCCAAAAGGCTGCCAAGTGCAATTGTGAAGGGGAGGATGGTTTTCTAGAAGATGGGGCAATCACTTATGTACTGGTTGATTATGTAAAACAAAACAAAAACAAAAACAGCTGTGTTATGGTCTCCTGGAGAGGAGCTCTCTCTCTCTCTCATAACTCTCTCTCCTTCTTTATGGAAAAAAAAGCACACAGCGAGCTGGTTTCCTTTTTCTCTCAAAGAAAACACAACAGTGGAAGAGCCTCTGTTCCACAGACCAAGGACCTCAGCTCAGCATTTGGCTAATGTTCTGAACAACAAACCTGAGTCTTCAAAGAGGCTTATTAATGTTCAGAAGATTCCATGTCATAAAGTACCTTTTTTTTAATTATTATTTTTAAGGTTAAGGAAGATGGCACTCCTGAAAAGGTTGATGTTCAGTTGCTGAGGGAGGAATGTGAGGGGCCGAGCTGCCTCCCTCAGCATCAGGTACATAGGAGGTTTCCGTGGAAAAAGATGGCACAGCCAAGCCCACTTGACCCTGCATCTTGAGAACCCAGGGAGGGAAGGAGAGCTCATTCTTTCTGCTTTGCCTGAAAAATCAAAGGCTGAGTATGCCCTTCGAGGCACACATGAGCCTAAGACTCTGATCCAGTGTCGCTTTGAATTTTGTAGGCTTTTACCCTGATTTACTATTCATGTGAATAAGATGCCTGAGAACAGCCTTCAAGTTCCCATTCATCCTGCCCATAATAAATAACAGTTTATACAAACATCAGAAGTGGAAAGTTAATTGGTTTTTTTCCTTTTTTGAATTCTATCCATTGGCACCAAAGAGCAGAATAACTAGTTCACAGGCAAGCCAAAAACCTTCACGATACTTAAGTGGTTATTAGAGAGAGAGAGATTAATCTATAAAGTTAACACCGCAACATATATTCCTGAGTTGATAAATGAGCAGAGCACTCTGGAAATAGGCTTATCTGTCACAGGGAGCCTTTCTGGGGAAATTACTGTCCTCATTTTATCAAAAAGAGAGGGGGGAAGAAATAACTTTTATCAGGACATTGTCATCCTTGCGGCAAGAGCCAGAGAGAACAGGAACAGTGGGTACAAGTGCCACGGTGGTGAGATTGCATGGTCAAGTTCATTTTCCCAGTCACCCCGAAATTCTTTACAGGTGTATCTCAGGGAGGCTGCGGGTTTGGTTCCAGACGGCCACGACGAAGTGCATGCCGCAGTAAAGCGAGGCAATGAATTTGGGGGTGTCCCGATGCATCTAAAAGTTATGTTTACACTATCCTGTAGTCTACTAAGTGTGCACTAGCATTATATCTTAAAAAAAAAAAAAAGGCCTTCACCTTCATTTAAAAATACTTTGTTGCTAAAAAATGCTAACCATCATCTGAGCTTTAGCGAGTTCTATTGATCACAGATCACCCTAACAAATATAATAATGAAGATGTTTGAAATATTGTGAGAATTACCAAAACGTGGCCTAGAGACAGGAAGTGAGCAAATGCAGTTGGAAAAAATAGTGCCATTGGACTTGCTTGATCCCAGATTGCCACAGACTTCCGATTTATAAAAAACACAGGGTCTGCGGAGTGCAGTAAAGCAAAAGGCATTTCGCAGTGTCATTAGCTTGTCTAGAAAGTTTGATGCTGGTGTAATTATCAAACTCAGTGCAGTGTGCCTTTTTAATTTTTGAAAAAATTTAATTTTGAAATAACATCTAATTTCAGTGTTGCAGAAGAGTTGCAAAAATAACATAAGGAATTGCTACATTCGCTTTACCCAGATTCCCTAAATGTTAACATTTTAGCACATTTGCTTTATCAGTTTTTCTCTACATCGCTGTGTGCCTGTGTGCAGACACACACACAGGCGGGGTTTCGTTGTTGTTGTTGTTGTTTTTGAACCAATTGAATGTAAGTTGCAAAGGTGATGCCTCTTTACACCTACCTGTTCCGTGTGTCTTGCCTCAAACCAAGGACATCTCGTGGTACTTCTCTTCTTAAGAATCACTCTGAAAAGGTCATTCTACAGAGCGGCGGCCATCCAGGTAGAAGGAGGAGGGTCCTGGAGCGCTGGTCTGAGTGTTCAGTGCCGTAGGCAGCCTTGGGCTGCAGGTAATCGTCCTCTTGGGTAGCAGGTAGGTTCATTCTCTTGGCCGTTCAGTGGTGCCAGGAACTGACAAAAGTGAGAGATTCTCAAGACTCAGGGCACTCCACCAACATGTGAACACTAACCAACCTTTGGAGACTGGAGTCTGCCACCTCATGGTGTACTCGGGTGTGATCTGTGCATTTAAACCAGCGTAAGCCAGCTTCTACTTGGTTGATGAGAGGCAAGAAGTCTGCCTATTCTTTGACAACTACTCTCCCAAATGCTCTTCTTTAAAAAAAATTAAAAAAAAAAAAAGTATTTATTTATTTATTTGAGAGAGAGAGAGAGCACAAGCAAGGGGAGTGGGAGAGGGAGAAGCAGACTCCCCACTGAGCAGGGAGCCCGATGTGGGACTCGATCCCAGAACCCTGGGATCATGACCTGAGCCAAAGGCAGATGCTTCACCAACTGAACCACCCAGGTGCCCCGAATGCTCTTCTGCTTGAAAGAGAAATGGGAAGATATGAGACATTTAAAATAATAATCAAGATAAATAAGTAGCTCTGTTGCAAGCCTCAGGGAGCTTCAGTGGTGAGGGACAAGGTACGAGCACAGCCCATGTGCCTAACGGCGTGTGAACTGACAGGCTCCCGCTGTCTGAAGTGAAGGTCTCCAACACCGATGGTCATTACACCAACTTGTTTTGGAAAAGGAGCCTTGAATCCTCCAAAGCTGGCCATCAGTATAAAGACAGACCAAATGGAGTGCATGTTTCTATTACATAGAATACAGCCCGGGATGAGCCAGGACCGTTCCCTCCTAGACACGTGGCTCTGACACCTACAAGAATCCACTTGGTTAATGTGTGGCTTGTAGCCTGAGTCTGTCAACAAACCCATCAATAGAACCAGCTCGCTCTGGACCAGCACTGGCCCTTTCGGAGGTGTCCCCTAGTGCTCGCTTCGGCAACACATATACTAAAATTGGAATGATCCGGAGAAGATTTAGCATGGCCCCTGCACAAGGATGACACGCAGATTCCTGAGATATGCTCCGAGGCAAGAGATCAGTGAACAGTGTTTAATTTTGTTTGAGAAACGAAAACCTGTCTCAGTCTCTCATCACAGGTAGTGTTGGCAGGAGGTGAAGGAGGTCCTAATCCCTTTTTAAAAAGTCATTATTAAAATACTAGCTCTGTGTGGTGAGATAGGTAAGCAAGTAAAGATGGATACAAAATGACAAGATGTTATCTCCCCCACCCCAACCACTGGTCCCGCTATTTGCTCTCTCTTCTGTAAGCTTCTGGAAAGCCGTGAGCATGTGTGATCAGACCCACAGCGAGGTTGTAGCATGTGTTCCATAGTTCACCTTGCACCTTTCACCTGGCAATATATCTGGGAGACGTTTCCACGTGAGACCATGTGGGTCTGTGGCATCCGTTACATGGGCCATTTTGATTCTAAAGTTCCCAGGACCGGCACTGACTCTTTTCCAAATACTCTCCTCTGTCCGTTCTTATTCTCCAGACTTTCTGTACCAAAATGCACTGGCTGCAGTGGGCATCCAGGCCTTCGGTGAGCACATTTCCAGATCCTTGAGTGACTAAGTGGGCAAACTAACCCCATTTTGTAACCCTAAGCGTGTGCTCCTGCTTGTGTTGGGTCATGCACGGAAGACCATTCCCTAAGCATGCTGATCTTAGAAAGGGCTGCTGCCTGGAGCCTTAGGCCCCTCACTGGATGGTCCCATGGTGTGGACATGACCTCCCAAGAGGCTCAAGGCAGAATATTCCCGTTCATTTCTGCTGCTGGTTATTGAGCTAAATGAAGTCAGTGCACAACCGCTAGTCAGAAAGCCGTGCACAGATGTCAGCAGGGTTCCTACTAACACTGCACTAGGACCACCACACAGTGGGACTGAAATACGGGGTCCCCTGAGATGAAGCAGGTCCTGCTACATCTGGCAATAGCCAGAGACATTTCCCACCTCTATAAGTTTCCTTTCTCCTTCATCTTGCAACACGCCTTTACTCTCACTTGGTTCCACGCTCTGCCTGCTCCTCTGGGTTTGGTTTGGTTTTGCTTTGTAATGGCAATGTTTTCGAGCTACTCATACTCACCCTAATTCCCATACCAGTGACCATGGGGTTATATTCTACATGACTGAGACACCAAGGTAAAGGACAGGATTGAGACCAACACATGTATTGTGCATTCTCGGTGGCCTCTCCCAGGTAAGAACCATGAGAAGCCGACTTGCGCGGGGCAGGCTGTCTCTCCCCCACAGCCCTTAGACAGGGTGTGCAGGGTGGCGAGTGGACCGTGTGCTGCCCAGGGCCCTGGATGGGGAGCGCTGTGATCCCAAAGTCCACCTGGAGTCTGCATCTTCCTATGTTTTGTCCCATCTTTACCATGCCTGATTTCTCCTAGGTTCATTTTATTAATTGATGAGTTTACCAAATGGGTAGGAATGTCAAAACAACAAAGGACGTATGTCCTGAATCCAGAGCTAAGTAAGGCAGGTAGATTATTAATAGTGTTCATTCATCCCTCACATGTTAATCCCATGCCTTTTACATGCTGGGTATGCGTTATGCCTTAGGTCGTATCATGCCTGATCGTTTAGAAGGGATTGCACACATTCTCAGTCCTTTGATCCCCACAGTAGCCTTGGAAGTTGGACGTTCACATCCCCATTTTATCTTTACAAAGAGGTGCGGTGAGTTTCCAAAGGCTGTACCCTGGACTTTTGACCTCTGATGGGTCCTTCTCCCCACTGTACCTCCCATTTTCCCTCGGGTGTCTGCTCTCAGGGAGTACCAGAGGAACTTTTCTGGGCTTACACACTGGCCCAGCCAGGTTTGGGCTGCCCCCTGCTGCCCTCCTCTCTTCCATCTTTGTCCCACACCAGTTATGTGGTGCTTTGCATCCCAGATGGCAAAAGCCTCCCTTGGTGACAGGTGTGGGTGGCCTTTGTATGTGAAGAAAGTGTATGCCCCGCCAAGGGGTTTTGCTCTCAAGTAGCAAATGCTGCCTGCAGCTGCAGGTGGCCTAGAGCTCTGAAGCCATGGCCAACCCAAGCCTGCCTGTTGTCCCACACTGTGGTGGAGGCTGCCCTCCTGGTGGCCATGGTAATAACCTTCTTGAATCATCCTGGAGGAAGGTTGAGAGGATGTCTGGAGTCTGGCCAGCCTCATTCTTCACCCCCACCATCGCTCACTCACTCACTCACTCACAGGTACCACCCGGTGCCCCCTGAACCCTTCAGTCTCTGTGTCTCTTCTTGCTCCCTCTCACATCCAAGATGGCGCCCGAGTCCCACTGCCCACAAGACGATTATTATGAGTAAGGTTGGCCCACAGACAGCAGGAAGAATCTTTTCTATGTTTAAAATATAACAGCTTGTTGAAAGCTTTATCTTGTCCCTTCACTTCAGTGAATCGGTTTTAAGAAAGGCTTTCCTTTGCTGGAATGTGATTTCTCTCTCCTTAGGATCAGGGAACATTCCAGAGCAAGTTAGAGTGGGAAGGAAAAGGAAGAGACTTCTGGTAGTGAGCAGTTCTGAGACCAGCAGTCCTCCTCCCGTGCGGTGTGATCGGCTTGGACTGGCCTGGTCTCTGCGAGCCCCCTTAGTCTGGGCCGGCAGCCCGCACAGCACAAGGCCTGAAGCAGCGAGGGTTCTGCCCCGTGTGTTACCACATTTAGCTTCACAAGCTGTGGCAGCCTTTAAGAGTAACCCTCCCCAGGACAGCAGTTTTAGAATTTCATGTCCTTGAGCATCCAGCCCCATCCCCAGGCTTCTCGGTGCTGATGTGTATGTGGTCCCCTTTTTAGATCTCGGGGACTCTTCTTCTAGTTTTTTGTTGATTCATTTGGCAGTTAAGCCATGGCTTTTGGAACTTCCCATTAGAAGATGATCTGTGAATGCCCTCAAGATGGTACCCAAAGAAAAGGTCAGACCTGTGCCAGAACAGTTCAACAAATCTAGGGTTAGATGGTTGGAGACACATTTTGCCTTGGCTCATCTTCCTCTTCCTTTTAGAGACTTCGCCTTTTACTTTTCCCAGAAGTTCCTTCTTGCTCATCTTTGCATGTTTAGTGAATAGCAAAAGAAATGCAAATGATCTCTTTCTAAGGGAGCAAATGTCCCAGCCTCTGGGAGCACCTACAGTGCACTTGAAGTGCACTTGAAATCTTCCAGGCCCTGGGCATTGATCAACCAAGTTCCCAAAGGACATCCTCCTCAAATACAACTGCACCATCTCACTTGCGGGAGGCAGGGCCCGCATGACGAGCAGGGCCAATAGGATGGCCTCCATAGAGAGGCTGTCAGGGCCCCGTACAATCCCCTGGTATGGACTCTCCCTGATTAGGAGTGGGTGGTCGCTCATGAAAATGAAGGCACCCCCAGAAAGGGAAGCTGTCAGTTATGAAAGACCTTCCTTTTGAACTCACCACGTGCCTTAGGAGTAGGGTGGGAAAAGCCTAGTGAAGCTAGATTCTCAAGGAAACCTTCTAGAAGATGGGAAAGATGTAAAAGAGGAAGTGGGAATACGGTCTGTGAGACTAAACTGGCCTTACAAAAATAACAGCAATCCTTGTGCTCTCACTGCATGCTGGGGTCTATGCGAGACACTGCACCCTTAACCCTCATAGCAGCCCAGGGAGGGGGCATGGGTCTTCTGCCCCCTTTACACTCGAGGGAGTGGGATGGACCCCCTCGCCCCCCCCCTTTACAGTGTACCTAGAGCCATCCTCTGTTAAAGATCCAGGGATGCCTGGGTGGACCCAGAGGAGAGGAATATCTAAGATTGGAGACTGCTCTCCCTTGCTCGGGGCACCCAAGCAAAACCCCTCCAGCCTGAGACCACCTGCGAGGGAACTCCGTATCGACCTGCCAGTGACCAGATAGATCTAGATATGCTGAAGCCCAGCCGGGCCCCAGGGTGAATATCCCAACCTTACCACCACCCCTACTTCAATATTGGTACCCAAAGGAAGATTAGTGACTGAGGTTTTTAGAACTTTCCAGTTGCAAGAATAACGCAGCTTTTACTTTATTACAATTATGGTTGCAAAGAACCACATGTGGGACAGAAATCTCAACCTCTCAGTTCAGAGGTCGCTGTCTGCATTCGCACCCAACATCCTGGCCTTCCAACATGGACCGTGACTGGTGGCCCCGTGAGTGTGGCATCATGCCCGTAGCCCGCTTGCTCTGTGAGGTGGAAGTGACATAAAACAGGCTGTGTCCTTGCTGCTGCCTTTACTATCAGCAGTGCCTCTCCACGGAGGGGTTCGGTTCCAAGGGCAATTGAGGGTTTACAACCGAGTGACTTTGCGTTATTGTTTGCTGTGGCTGGCTTTGGAATCCAGTAGGTGTGCAGATTCTCCAGAATTCTTCCTGCCTCGACCTGTCCCAATTTCCCCGGGCCACGCTCTTCCCTGCAGAGCCCTCTCAGAGCTGCCCCCTGTGCTTTGCAATGATTACTAACCTTTCATTCTTTTTCTCTCTTCTCCGCAGTGTGGCAAAGGTGCAGAAAACTTTGACAAGTTCTTCACGCGAGGGCAGCCTGTCTTAACACCACCTGATCAGCTGGTCATTGCTAACATAGACCAGTCTGATTTCGAGGGGTTCTCGTATGTCAACCCCCAATTTGTGCACCCCATCTTGCAGAGCGCAGTATGAAACTCACCACTGAGAACCAACGCCTCCCCAGCCCCCAGCCCCCCAACAGTGGGAAGTGATCCTTAACCCTAAAATTTTAAGGCCATGGCCTTTTCTCTTGTTCCAGATGGGGGGGGGCCTGAAAATTTTAGGGTTATTAGTCCAAATGTGAGTAACTGTTTAGGGTCTCTCTCTTACAACCAAGAACATTATCTTAGTGGAAGATGGTATAATGTACAGTGTCCAGTTTAATTATGTAGAAGTCATATCTGCCTGTAGGTTAACCCTTCCTAGAAAGCAAACAAACTCTCCCCCTTTTTTGGTACGATTTGATATATTTTCCTTATCCCTCTGTCAATTTCCACCATTGGGATCCCCCAACCAGAGATGTTAAAATGAACCTGACCCGGGGCCAGTGACTCTCCCCCTGAGACATCTTTGGAACAAAAGAACGGGGAGCCCAGTATGTGAGCCAGGTGGGGGGTGCGGGAGGCTTTGAAATACCCACTGCTTCTGTTCTCTGCCTCAGTGGAAACAGTCCCTAGAATTCAAGAGGCCGAGATGAATCATGTCCCCACCAGTGAGTCATTTGCAAGCTCACTGTTACCAGACGTTGACAGTCTTAACCCAGTCACGGTCCAGTGATTACTGGTCTTCAAAAAGAGAGTGAACCTCAGATGAACGTTGGGTGAACCTGTCAACTCCCCTATTTGGTTGATAATTATCTTAATACTTGCATTTCTTTTTAAGAGGCCAAATCTTCTAAGGACTTTGCTAAATGAGCATGTGAAATCATTTCAGATCAAGGATAAACCAGTGTGTATGTGTGTTCATTTTAATCTCTGGGAGATTATTCTGTGATCCAGGGTGCCATCAGCAATCATGCCACTACTCACGAGTGTTGTTAGCCAACCCCCACCCTCCAACCAATATTTTGCTACCTACTTCCTCAGAAGCTGAAGTGTACGCCCCATCCCCTTTTGTACTTATTTATTTACTAGGCTGCGGTGTTGTTCATGAGAGTACGGTGTACAGTAACTTAACAGAGTGTTAACTATAGCATAAGTCTCCATTGATCGATTTTCCTCCCATGTCCAGCCCTTGACATCCGCTAAGAGATGAAAACCAATACAGTTTGGGTCCCCATTTCCAGTTCATGTTGAATGACACACCTGAAGCTGTAGAATCAGGAAAACCTGGATGCACATCAGCTCAAAGATGTTTTATTGCTAGAAGGATTTTAATATGTTTTGCAAATGCATCATGCAATGAATTTTGCATGTTTATAATAAACCTTAATAACAAGTGAATCTATATTATTGATATAATCGTATCAAGTATAAAGAGAGTATTATAATAATTTTATAAGACACAATTGTGCTATATTTGTGAAGGCTCTTGTTTCTAATCTGCTTTTATGATTAAGCTTTCGCTTAATTCCTTGCTGCGTGCTTCCTCTCCCCTCACCCCCACCCCCCCGGGTACCCTGCACATTGGCACTGTATCGGATATATTAATTTTTTTATCGTAGATCTAATTTTGAAATGAATGGCTATTTTACATGATCAGTTAGGCTTATATATATATAAATATATATATAAATATTTGATTCTACCTGCAAACAAAAGTTTTTGTTTTGGGGGATTATTTCCGAGATGACACTCACTCTCTCCTAGCTCTTCAGCACCATTTTCCACTCCTGTGCCACTCTTCCTCTTGGGGACAGCAGGAAGTGTTTGACTCCAGTCTACCTAGTATGTTTGTGTAGGTGTGATGTTGTCACAGCCCCTGGGCTGGACTTTGGTTTTTCCTTTTCAGCCTTGTTACTGTTAGTGACTCGGGGTGGGAGGGACAGGAAGACGCCCTTCCTGCTATGTGTGTGCGAACACACCAGAAGCACACTGTCCACCTTGCTGCCCCCGGAACGACTCGCCCTTTGCTCCAGCACATACAGACTTCGTGAGACAACCGTCCAGTCCAGCAGCCCCCCTGGGCACAGCCATCCCCTGGCACTATCCGCAGACTCTTTAGAAGCTGCAGATCTTCTTCCACCTGTTGCTAGAACCAGCCTTTCCAGTCTTGTGAGGAGCGCCTCCGTGGTGAGACACCGTGCTGACGCAAGTTCCTCAATGAAGCCAGCCTCCTACGATAGAAAAAACACCCAACATGGAAGCAGTTATCAGGTCTTATGGGGCCGCTCTATTTCCCCTTGTGCCCCAAATGCATCTCCCAGCTACGTGCCTCCTCATTTTTACTTTCTGGCTGTTTGCCTGAAATTCATGTAACACACAACCACAGAAGGGTCTTTGAGTTTGAGAGGCCTGGTCCGCCCTGGGAACCCTTGATTAGGGGAAGAGATGGGGTAGGCAGTGGGTCAGCCCCAAAAAGAGCAACTTCCTCTGCATTCTTTTATGGGCTGTAGATGTCAGAACCCAGAAAGGGCCCCAGCACACCCAGGGCCACAGTCCTGCTGGTCAGTAGAAAAGGGACCAGTTTATGGAATTAGCCTAAGAAACAAAACAGACGGTCACCCTGCCCCTGGATGGAGCAGCAGCAGGACGGAAACACCCCCCCCCCCCCAGCCCGCAGCAAGCCCCAGGCAGTGAGGAAAGCCTCAGAAAAGAACACATGGGGGGTTCCGGACCGTTGGTTCCCGAGCCCCATGCCACCTGCTTGTTTCTGAGCCAGCCACAGTCTCAGGCTTTCCCTCACCCAGCCAACACATTTCCAAATTATTCATAATTCTCCAGGAAACATATTCAGCATCTCAGCTGGCTTGTATTCTTTCAGAATGTGTGGCAGTTTTAAAAGAAAATCTCTTGGCTGTGGGGCCCTGCGCTCAGCCTGAGGGACAGAAGGCTTGAGGCCAAACTTGGGGGGAAGACAGTAAACCTCAGGACCTGCTGAAGTATCACCGTGATGTGCCCTGTTTGGTGCATGGCTTTGTACCGGATTCAGATAAAGGCTAATGTTGTAAAGGTCTGAGCAGCCCAGGATGGTTATTTCTGAAAGAATAAACGGTGTAGGTGACCATGACCAACTGTTAGGCCAGCTTACAAAAGCAGCGATCTATACAGTTCTCTGGTGCAGTCCCACTTCATGGGCATTGTGTGAAAACCACAGGGAAGTTGTCAGCTGGAATGAGGAGAACACCTGAACTCTTGAAGTTCAGCCCCCAAGTGCTGCCCATATCACTGGGGCCTGTGGAGGTCCAGGGCCCAGGCAGCATCTAGTACAGTCTGCTTCTCTGCCAGACTCTGTGGCCCGAGACTCTGAAGGGCCATTCACGTTGGCTTGCATTCTTTTCTCTTGGACGGTGGGGGCTACTCAGCAGCAGAACTTGGCTCTGAGGCTGCAGGCCAATGGGTTGGCAGCCCCTCTCTTGGCATCTTGTCTAAAGAGGCTAGATGCTCAGTTTCGATGGAAGTATCTAGAGTGCGCAGCCAGGTATAGCCCTCAGAGGTTAATGGGCAGTTCACTAAAGGCAGGAACTAATTCAAAAGGCAGTGGTTGCTTTTCACACCTGCTTCTCTTTGATCCCCACGACCTGGTGCCAGTGAATGCAGAGTCTCCGTCTGTTTTGTCTTATGAGATGTATCAGGCTTTCTTATGAGGAATGTTGGCCGAAAATCAGAGCGTTTAGGGCACTTTAGAAACTTGACCTGAGATGGTCGGTTGAAAGGTGATGAAAGAACACAGTTGAGACAACCAGCCAAGGGTCGTGGAGCACCTCTCTGAGCTGCAATCCTCAGCAGAGCGAGCTGACGAGCTGACGTACTTGCTGGAACGAGGGTGTAGACCCAAGAGAGCTACCCGTTGGTGTTCAGAGAGGGGAGAGGTCGGTGGAGGCTGAGGTCCATAAGGCGTTTAAAGAAGAGCAGGGATTGAGTGTATCCGGAAGGATGCTTGCAGGAGGAGGAAGGTAGGAGGGTGTGGAAGGAAGGAGAGGGCACCTCGGGAAGGAAGCTACTGCCATTTCCAGTGGCTTTGCGTCGTTGGTTGTTGGTGCATTTGATATCCACCTCCTGCTGGTCCCTGAGAGCAAGTTTGTTGCCAGGAACACAGTCTAGTCCTCCTCAAAAAGCATCCCGTGAAGGCCAACCACATCCTCAGCAGCCACTGGAAGCCCCCCTGCCCCTGCCTGCCTTGAGGTGGCTCACAGTTCTCTGGGCAGAGCCAAACCATCCAGCGTGCACCGGAAGCCGGTAGGTTCCCACCCGCCTTCCTCTGTGGCTTCCTGCCGGGAACGATGGCGGCCAGGGATGGATGGAGAAGTGGTGGAAGGAACTAACACTCCAGTCCCCACCTGATTGCCCTTAGTGGGAGAAATCTGGGTTTTTGCAGGGATTCATTTTCTCAGGACTGAAGAGGGAGAGAAAGTGAGAGTCTGATATTTTTAAATGCCTCAGAAAGGCAACACCAACTGACAGTCACTTTCTCACTCTGGTCTTACGAAGTCACCTATTTCTTGTGTGTGCATATCACACCATTTCCTGTCTCTTTAAGCCCAGCAAGGGCAGGAGTGCCTGGTCCCCCACTGAGCACACTAGTCATCATCAGGAAGGAGATGCTGACCCAGGGACCCAAAGGATGATGGTCGTTAAGAGAGGAGCAGCGAGGCCAAGACAGTTAGTTCCAGTGAAGGAAAAGGGCACTCTGGTTCTTACTGACACACGTTAAAGTGACAAGTGGGAAACTATTTTTTAAAACCTTTTCCTTGAGTTGCTTGGGTTACATCTTATGGAATATACCAGACTGTAAACATGTCTGTCATTTCCCATTTGGGCCGATGAGACAAAATCTAGGGAATGCTGTATATTTCTGCTGCAGAAGATACAGAAACTTGGGGAAGGTTACCTGAGTTATAGTGAGTGAAGGCATCTAGAAATGGTGTCAACCACAATCCTGTTCATTTTCTAATGTCAGGGACTCTCTGGGAGGGTTAAAATCATGTATGACTAGGGCCCCTGTGCCTCTGATCTGCGTGATCAGGTGTCAGTTGATAATTGTGTAGGTCAAACTCAGTCATCAAACAGCCTTACAATGACCCTACACTAAGGCCCATAAGTTCCAAAGACCTTTTTTTAAACCTTAAGGAAGAAATTAGTTAATTCCAATAGAACAACAGTATACTGGGCTATTTGTACTTTTTTATAGAGAACTTTAATAACAATTCTTTTTTAAAAATAAATCTACTGACAATTTGATAAGATTCCAATCCCATGGAGCCTGTAGGAGGACTCAGCTGGGGTCAGCTAGAGCACCCCTGACCTGCACTCTCACTGCAGGATTTCCCCATGCCAGTGGTATATGAAGTCCACATCAGAACGGCTGGAAATTCAGGTGGAACGTGTTGGCAGACTGATGCCCTCCATGTTTTTGAGGCACACTGGGGACAACCGTCTAAGGTCTGGAAGCTTTTGCACCATAGGAAAGATAGCTTTATTTTCCCCTTCCAGATGCAGCCCTAGGATAGCATTCCCCTGGGGTCCCTGGGATCCCTTTCCTTGTTCTGTGAGTTTCTGTGACCACCTTTTGGCTTGGGAGGCATGGCACTTCCTCAGCTCTGTCTCCAGTCCCCACAGGTCCCCCAAGGCTCACACTCAGTGAAAATTCAGAGGTGCCCTGTAAGGATTTTGTCCATTGGGCAATTCAGATATGCTTCAATATCCCCAAGAAAGAAGAGGCAGCAGCAAACACTCCCAAGGGCATCTGTCTCCAAATTCTCTCTTATGTGAGTAGACAGAACCCTACTTTTCAGAAACTGTCAAGTCTATAAGAACCTTTTTTTTTTTTTTCTAAAATAAGACAAAGGGTGGGGCTTTGCATTTTCTGATTAAATAACTGTGTCTTTGTCTCCTCTGCTTAACTTTAGGAGTATTTATTCCTGTGATTGTTCATAGATTTTTGTTGATATTCTTCCTGGAAGAATGGGATTCTTAAGGGGATCAGTGGACTATTCAAAATCATCCATGAAGGAAGTTGTTCTTTTGAGTCTAAATGATCTGAAAATTCACCTCCTATCCCTTCTATCAGGGTCTTTCAGAATATCTTTTCTAGATGGTCAGAGACATTTGAATTCATTGCTTTTGCCCCATGGAAGAGAGAGAGAGAGAGAAAGTGTGTGTGTGTGTGTGTGTGTGTGTGTGTGTGTGTGTGTGTGTGTGAAGGACATGTCATGTTTAAATCATTCATTGGAAAACATCATATAAGATCCCAAATCTGTACAGAGGAGGAAGATGAAGAGATGGAGGTTGAGGTTTTTCCTTCTGTATAATCACCTTCTGACAAAATGTAGAGGCCATTCAACTGTCCAGTAACATTTGGTTTAAAGCAGGCAAGATGGATGTATACATTACTGCGCTGCTTTCCTCAATTTGTATAACCTCTGATCTTTGTTTGCATGATATGCTTTGTTAGATACATTAATTGTAGTTTGGAAGCAAGTGTGTACGAATAAACATAATGATCATCCCTCGGTGTCCTCGGTCTCGTTTGCTTGGTCTCTTTGTGGCATCGCAATTATTCAGCAGCCGTGCCACCAGCATTCCACTCGGGATCTTCTGTCCACGCATGCCTCTCCGTTTAAGTTCACGCTGGTTTTTCTTAAAATGCTTTGTGCTTTGATTTGAAATCCCAGCAGTTACCGGGATAAAGGAGCCTCAGCTCACTCCCTCGTTCCTGTATCAGCCCTTGACAGAGCGCCTGCTGGGGGCCAGGAGGTGGGCACAGGTGCCAGGAATGTGCTGGAGAAGGGGAGCGGGACACCGGGGTGGGGCTGCCTGCCGGGAGCTTCCGTTCTTCGCTCCCAAACGGTAGGGGACACAGCAACTGATGAGGACGCTGTCCATCCTGTTGGCCACGCTGTGCACCCGGCTCCGGGGCTGCCGCCGCTCCTGACATCAACAGCCTTCAGCCTGGATTTATTTTATTCATAGGTGAAAAATTGGGGGTAATTTTTAAATGTGAAACAGGTAGGGAACATTCCAAAACATCCAGAGTCTTGACACTCAACACTCGTAGCCTCAAAAAAAAAGTAAAAGCTCGGACGCCTGGGTGGCTCAGTTGGTTAAGCATCAAACTCTTGATTTCAGCTCAGGTCATGATCTCCCAGTGGTGAGATCGAGCCCCGCATCAGGCTCTGTGCTCAGCAGGGAGTCTGCTTGAGATTCTCTCCCTCTCTCTCGGCCCCTCCCCCTGCTCGCTCGCTCTCTCTCTCCCCTTCCCCCTTTAAAATAAATAAATATCCACAATAGCCAAAATATGGAAAGAACCCAGATGACCATCAACAGAAAAATGGATAAAGAAGAGGGTGTGTGTACACACACACACACACACACACACACACACACACACACACTGGAGTATTACTCAGCCATCAAAAAGAATGAAACCTTGCCAATTGCAACAACGCGGATGAAACCAGAGGGTATTATGCTGAGCGAAATAAGTCAGAGAGAGACAAATATGCAATTTCACTCCTGGAGTTTAAGAAACAAAACAGATGAACATAGGGGAAGGGAAGGAGAGAGAACACGAAATCAGAGAGGCAAACCATAAGAGACTCTTAATCATAGAAACAAACTGAGGGTTGCTGGAGGGGAGGAGGGTGAGGGGATGGGGTAACTGGCGGATGGGCACGTGATGTGATGAGCACTGGGTGTTAGACTGATGAATCACTGAATTCTACCTCTGACACTAATACACTATATGTTAATTAATTGATTTTAAAAACAAAACAAAAAAAGATGTTAGTTGAAAAATAAATAGATCTTAAAAAAAAGAGAGAAAAAGCCAGTAACAATAATCCTAAGTCTAAATGCTGAGGGTCAGCCTTGGCAAAGTTCGCCTTTGCTTGCTTCCTCGCCTTCTTTTGGGGGGCTGCTCTCCCCGCAGGCTCAGGGCTTTGTCCCACAGCTGCCTCTCTGTCCCCTCCCAGCGTATCCACACTTGCCTGTCCTGCCTTCTCTTTCCTCAAGGCCTTGCTCCCAGCCCGGGGTCCCGAGCACTCGTGTCCACTGGATTAAGGTCCCGTCCCCGGCCTGCCGTGCTCTCACCTGAACCTCCAGAAGTTAAGGGGCTTTCGGCTGCCAGTGGGAGCACTGGTGGGACAATTACTGAGGAAGAACGAGGGGTCCTCGGTGGCTGGCCCCTGGGCTGGCCTTGAACTTCCCTCTGGGCTGGTCACTTTTACACATCTCTGCGGCTCCTGCCTCGGGCGCACATTGCCTAGAACGGCAGGAGGCAGAAGGGCAGCCCTCAGCCCCCACTCTCCCCACCCCTGCCCTCCGGGGCTGGTTCAGCTTCCCCGCGTGTGGTTCCGCGCTGCGTTTTCTTGCCTTGCCTTGACCGCGACGCGCAATGGTGCCCGCTGGGTCGTCCTGCACCGAGCAGCATCCTCAGCAGCAGCCAGGGACCTGCAGGGTGCGAGCAGCCCCTCGTGATGTACCGGGCGGGGCGACCCCAGAGGCCCCGCGGGATCGAGGAGGAGGCCGAGGGGACGGCCTAAGCGAGCACCAGGTAGACGCGGCAGGACTGGATAACCCGCCCCGGAGGGTTGCTGCTCCCCTGCCTCTCCCCCCGCCCCCCGCCCCCCGCCCCCGCCCCTGACCCTGACCCTTGTGACACAGGTGAGCCTCCGGCTGGGCTCGTGCCCGATCCTGGCCGCCCCTGCGAGTCAGGCCCCATTTGCGTCCGCCTGCCCCGCACCCCGGCCTCTCACCCGCCCTGCACCCCTGCCCCCCGCACCCTGCGCCCCCGTGCATCTGGCTTTGGAGAGGCAACCTAGGGGGCCCTTAAGGGCAAAGTCTGCAGCCACGCTGCCTGGCGTCCCCCGGCGAGCAGGGTGAGTGACCTGGGCCTCCCGGTGCCTCCGTTTCCCCACCTGCATAAGGAAATGAGAAGAGCGCCTACGCCAGGGGGCCCCGGAGAGGAGTGAGTCCGAGTGAAGCGTTAGAGCGCCCCACGAAGGAAGTGTGAGTGCTCGGAGGGAGACCACAGCCCTGGGATCTGCTGAGACCCAGCCCCGGGTGGTCAAAAGGCAGGAGAAGGGCCTTGGGGCTGCTCTCTCTTCTAGTCCTTTTTGAGAAAGGGGCCGTGTGTCAGCGGATGAGGGGATTCCCGTGGGAAGAGAAGTATGGAGCCAGCTTCTCGCGGGGCTGCTCTGTAAATAGGAACAGAGCATTCGGGGAGAGGAGCAGCTGAGCCGCGGAGAAGGGGGGCCGGGGGAGGAGGGAGATTGGGGGCTGCCAGGGCTCAGCTGCGGCCCCCACGGGTACAACTGTGCCCCTGGCTGCGGCCCAGCCACCTGCCCCCCGACCCCGACTCGCTTTGCTGGGCGAGAAGTCAAGGCCCCTGGAGTCCGAGCTCGGGGGACAGCGCGAGTCGGCGCCCCGGTGGCCTTGAGCTCCGCGCCTGGCCCCAAGCTGCTGCGCCATGAGCGTCTGTTGAAGGAGTGAGAGTCTGTGTCTGACACGTGGAGGAATTCAAGCCTGGGCCCCTCCGGCTGGTAGAGACTCCTCTCCATCTGTCCCGGCCCTGAAATTCTGGGCAGTGCCCCGCGATGTGGGTGTGGGAGGGCTTTCTCAGTGTTGTGTTAAGTGGGAGCTCTCTGAGGGGCAGGCCGGTGGCTAGGACACGATGTAGGGAACGATGTAGGGAACGTAGGAAACGCGGGGTCAGGCCTGGAATAGGCACCTCAGCCGTAGAATCCCAGCTTCAGCAAGACCTGCCAGGTCCATCCTTCTGCACCTACGCCTCCCCCACGCACCACACACTTACACCCACCCTCTTGGGTCCAAGCCCCTGCCCACGGCTCACCCTGACTCCGGCAGGAGCCTCCTGTCCACTGCCTCACTCAGCCTCTCCTGTCTGCCCCCTCCCTGCAGGCAGAGTGAAGCCCTATGCTGCCATAACTTTTCTTCAAACACTCCAAGGACATCCCATTGCCCTTGAGAAAGACCAAGCCCCCTAACATGGCTGTGAAGCCCTGGGCAAACTCCCCACCCCTGACATCATCCTCCCCCATCTGGCCCCACATTCTCTTGACTCTCTGGCCTTCCTTCAATTCCTCAAATGTGCTATGATGTTTCCAACCACAGGGCCTTTGCACCTGCTGTGCCCTCTGCCTGAAACATCCTTCTCCAAGCCTAGTTAATGCCACCTTACCCTGAATTATTCATTCTTGCAGAAGCCTTCTCTTTCCTCCCAGGCTGGCGCATCCTCCTCCCAACCCCTCATACACCTGCTTAGTATCTACATCCCTCCTTTGCTGTACTTACCATGCTGCCATTTTACACTTCCTTGTGGGAATACTTGATTGCCAGCCTTACCAGTTTCCTTTTTGAAATCGGGTGTCATGCTGGGTTATGCTTGCATTTGCCCTTCCAGGGAGTAATATAGTGTGTAGCCCAGAGTGAGAGGTCAAAACCAGTCCTCCATCCACTACAACCCTCACCATCCCATGTCTATACCTGCCCACTTATCTCCAACCCATCAGCAAGTCTTGTCGGGTCTACTGGATAGACATGGTTCTCCAGGGCGAGGGGGCCGTTTTGCAATATCCAAAGTCATTTTTGGTTGTCACAACTGGAGGGAGGTGCTACTGGCATCTAGAAAGTAAAGGTCAAAGGCCAGGAATGCTGCGATGCACGAGACAGCACCCCCCCCCAACAGAGAAAGATCAGCCCAAAATGTCAGTGGCGCTGCTACTGAAAGCCCTGTTCTAAAACGTACTCAATCCTCTCCCTTTGCTCCATGTACACCATCCTCTCTGCCCATCTCCTTGAGTTCACCCTCGATCCCCCATGACCCTCTCTGCACAGCCGTCAGTGTGACCTGGTCCCAGCAAATACCTTCCCTGGTTCAAGCCCTCCAGCGGCTTCCCATCACCCTTAACATAAAACCCAAACCTTCCCACGACCTAGCGGCCTCACGCAATGTGGCTCAAGGCATACCGGCTGGATGCTTAGGAGGTGAGCTCGGAAAAGTGCCGGCCTGTTTATCAGTCTGTGTGTGTGCCCTGTCCCATCAGAATGTAAGCTCCGGGAGAGGAGCAAGCTTGTCCACCATGTTCACTGCCGGATCCCAGCACGAGAGCGGTGCTTGGCACAGACAAGGGGCTCAGAACAGTGTGCGTTGAAGGAGTGAATGAATGAATGGACCCCAAGACTGCTCCAAGTCTAGCAAACCATTGCTATGTTTGGCCCGTGGTATTCACAAACTAATTAAGGAGACGAGATGTACACACACACACACACACACACACACACACACGAATTAAAGATCAGCTTTCAAAAACTTTTCACGACCTCACACCAAGGAAACCCACGTTCTGAGTCTGTCCATCGGCCTGGCAGCTGGAGGCAAACACTGCCTCCAGATGCACTGGAGTGAGTGTTTCAAGCCCTGAGCTTTTTCTCCCGCCTATCGGGTGCCCTGAGGGGTGAAATTACAGTTCAGCTAAAATGCTAATGCACACAGTCAAAGCAAAGGCCATCTATTTTCACAGTCTGTCCCCGTGCACATCACAGGGAGCAAGGCTGTGCCTGCAGGAAATGTGCGAGAAGTGCTTTTGGCTCCGAGAAAGCAGAACTGGATGTCTCTCCAAGATTCTTTTTTTAAAAAGCTAATTCAATAAATATATTGCAGAGAGGTCTATTCTAGGCATAAGAGGGGAAAGTACAATATGGCTCTAAAGAAATGGAAGAGCTGGTGGTGGGCTCGAGGACTCAACAGAAACAGGTGAAAATGGCAAAAAAACCCACAAGCATAACGCAGATTACAAACACACGTGTGCATGCGCACACCAAGCATGCGTGCGCGCACACACACACACACACACAGTCACGCACGCACTGAGCGAGCATCACAAGTATGCCAGGCACTCTTCTTGTTACTGTACATGCATTTATTTAAAGCCCACGGCGACCACACAGGGTAGGTCCTATTTGCTGTGCCCATTTTACAGAAGAGGGAAGGCAAGTCCAGAGAGGTTAAAGAACAGGGTGAGCAACACCAGATAAACCGAGCCAACGGCCAGAGCAGAGATGGGAGCAGTGCCAGGGCCTTCCTGGAGGAGGAGGGCAGGAAGGCTGCAGTCTAACAAAGAAAAGGAAGGAAAGGGCATGTCACAAACACAGAAACCAGCGAATAGGTAGGAGGGAAGGACTAACTCCTACCCGGCACCCCCCAACCCTGAGCTATGTCAACATAATCATGGCATGTAATCCTCGTGGCATCTCCGCAGAGAAGTCATTGTTCCCATCTTACAGTTGGGGAAACTGAGGCCCAACTTAATAACTGGCTTCTGGTTACATAAGCCCTAAGCAGTGCCGGCAAGGCTTGGCACCAGGTCTCTGGCCTTGCCATGTTCAGGGGCCCAAAGAGGCAGCCTGGGTGGGGGGTGCAGAGCCTTCCTGGGGCTTGTCTCCCCCTAATGGCTTTCTTCAAAGCCCATCCCGTCTTCAAGGGGGACTTTCTTTCTCTTGCCTTACTCTGGGGCCTAGGAGACTAGATGCCCTTCTATAGCTGTTTCTAGAAGCCTCTTTCCCACTTTTCCCTCTTCCCGACTTTTTTCTTCCTTTTTTTTTTTTTTTTTTTTTTTTGAGCTGCCTGGTCGTGGGTGGAGAGAGAAAAATAGCACTGCGGTTCTCAGAACCTGGCAGATACCTTTGCAGCCGCCCCCACCTGGCTAACTCTCACCTGGAGAGGCCCCAGAAGAAGGAGTGAGCTGGAGGGAGGGCTGGCTGGGCATGGGGGAGGGACGGGGGTGCGGGGGGCGGCTCACCCACCCACCACAGGACAGCCCTGGCATGGAGGCCCCCCCCCCCCCCCCGAAGGCAAAAACAGTTGGAACTCTGTGAGTGCAGGGGAATCCCAGGGAGTCTGGGGAGGGAGGGGAGTTGAAGGCTGGCCAGGTGAGGGAAGCCGCACCTAGTGGCTAGCGAACGAACATGTCCAAGTAACAGCTGATTTCTTTGGCAGTGGGCAGCCTGGGGAGGAAGA
Organism: Neomonachus schauinslandi; assembly: GCF_002201575.2. Taxonomy (NCBI): domain Eukaryota; kingdom Metazoa; phylum Chordata; class Mammalia; order Carnivora; family Phocidae; genus Neomonachus; species Neomonachus schauinslandi. The sequence goes on along the minus strand of NC_058417.1, from coordinate 46,908,135 downwards.
AGGCTCAGCTGGGCAGAATGCCATGGGAATGCCTTTACTTTTTAGAGAATTTATAAAAATAACACCTGATTCTTATAGCTAATACAGATAAGAAAAAGAAACCCCCACGATCCCATGATAACCACTGTCATACTTAAACTGCTTGGTAACTTGCTCACTTCATTCAAATATTATTACTTCTTGTGTTGCCTTTTCAGGGCAGGACAGCGAAGCCCTCATCTCAGACTCCACTGGAACTCAAAACTGGCCATCCAGAGCCGGGACCACAGACGCTGACATGCACACCCTTTAAACATGTTATTGTAACTTAAAGCTTAAAAATGCACAACCATTCAGAAAAGATGACTTCTCTCTAAGTGTGGTGTTTCTTTCTTGCATAAACTACACCCATATGCTTGACTTAAAATTTCCAACTTGAGTTTATTTAAAGAAAAGCAAAATAGTCACAAAGCCACCCGACTGCAAAGTCCTAGATTTTTGCAATATTTTCTAGTCTTCTGGAGTTACCCTGCCCACAAGTAGCTCGAGAGCCATTTTTTAAAAACTCATTTTTATTATCTTTCTTAAACATTCTATTTTATGGTTATTGAAACAACTCTATTATTTGCACTTGTGTTTTATCAGTTCATGTAGGATTTGTTTAAATTAACCACAAAACAATAGAACAGACATCAAAAGTTGACTCATGGCAAGTCACAGTGGGAGCAAAATTGCACGGAAATATGAGAAAATAGGAATTTGGGGAAAAGAAAATATTCAGCATGTCATGGGAATTAATTAGTATTTTGAAGAGGAATAAAATATTGGTTAATCTAATAGGTCATTCAGGGGACATCAGTGAGGAAAGATTCCACTACAAAATATAGGTCTTTCCACATATTCTTAAGGGCTACATAGTATTCCATTTTGTACAGATGCATTATAGTTCATCCTAACTCATCATTTACTTTCAGTTTACATGTCCTAACATTTAAGTGGTTCTCAATTTTTTTTACTATCATAAATGACACTGTGATAAATATTCTAACCTTTATATCTTCAAACACTTCACCGATTATTTCATTCATTCATTCATTCATTCAAAAAATATGTTCTGAGCCCCTACTCCATACTGTGTGCTGTCCTAGGTGTTGGGGACCCAGCGGTAAGTCAAGCCAACAAAACTCCCTGTGCTTGTGGATTGTGTCCTTATGGGAGATTTTCATGTCCTTAGAATAAATTCCAAAATGGATTCTTGGTCAGTGACTATACACCATTTTAGGGTTTTTGATACACATTGTCAAGATGCACTCAGAAACAGAAGAAACAGTGACTGCTAATTTTTAATCCACTGAGTCACTTCCAAAGGTTTATACACACATATATACACCCTTCACACAGAGTTAATAGTTGCCATGTATTTTAGTTATCCGTTACTGCGTAACAAATTACTCCAAAACTTAGCAACTGAAAACAAATTATTATCTCACCGTGGGTCAGGAATTCGGCAGTGGTTCATCTCGGTGGACTGGCACAGGATTTCTCACGAGGCTGTAGTAAAGGGGTCGCCAGAGCTGTTGTCAGCTGGAGGCTCGACTGGGTCTGGAGCACCTGCTTCAAAGAAGGCTCACTCTCATGGCCATTGCCACGAGGCCTTGGTTCCTCCGCATTGGGGCATCTTTGTAGGGCTGTGGGAATGTCCTCACAACATGGCAGCTGGCTCCCCCACAAAGGAAATGATCCAAGAGATAGTGAGGAAGAAGTGATGCCTTTTCCAATCTACTCCTGGAAGTCAACACTGCCACCAGATTCTATCTGAAGCAAGTCACTGAGGACAGCACATACTCAAGGGGAGAGGGATTGAACTCAACCTTGAATTTGGGGACATATTTTTAAAACACCACACCATAGGCAGGTGAGCCTTCCAGGGCACTGACTGTTGTCAGGAAGAAAAGCAAAAAAACAAACAAACAAACGAATATCTTTTGGTCCCAAAATGCATTTCAATGGGCCTTTCTATTGCTTAGTATCTTTTTTTCTTTCCTATTTTAATGAAGCCTATTCTCTTCTTATAAAATGCATGCTTATTTTTGAAAACTTGGAAACTACAGGAAAGTCAGGATCAAATAATAAAATTCACCCACTGTCACACAAGCTGGAGACAAGCACTGATAACATTTTCGTTTATTTCCTCTCTTCTATGCATATTTCCTTACATTGGGGGAAACATGAGGATTATATAATTCCTACTCTTGCATTTAACACTGTTGCATTCATTTTTCTTCAAGTCATTAAGAACGCTTTGCACTGAGTATGTGAAAGAGCTACCACTTTCCATTACACAGATCAGCATAATTTTCTTACTAATTCCCTTATTATTTGACTTTTAGGTTGTCAATTGTTCAAAAATTTTTGATTGAACAATTCAATGATGAACATCTTTGTTCCTAAAATTTTGAAGGCATTTAGGATCATTTTCTCAGTTGGGTTCCCAGAAATATGACTGAGCATTTTTGAGACGATTGGTACTTCTTTCCTGCCAAGCTTCTTGAAGCCCTACTTTCCATGATAACATTTTCTTACTCTTGGATCAACTAGAAACTAGTATTTCTCTTCAATCACGGTCAGTGCTATTCTTAGTTGGTTTATCAAGTGCTTTCATTCATTTGTTCATTTATTCATTCAGCAAATATTTATGCGAGCACTACGTTATATGCCGGAACTGGGCTACGTACCAGGGATGCAGTGCTTACCAGAGCTCATAATTGAGAAATTTTGGCTTTTGCCTCTTTCCACAAGATTTGGAGTGGCTTGAAACTAAAACACATTAAGTGAATAATAAAATAAACATAGAAGGTCAGGACTGAAGGCAATAAAAACATAAATACATTTCCTAAAAGTGTTAACAAAATTGCTGTCATTGGTTCTTAAACTTGGTTCTGCGTTTCCTAGCAGAAAAAAAAAGTGAGGACCATGATCAGCTCTAGGGTTCTCATAGCTGGAAAAGCAGAAGCATGTGTGTTCCTCAGGGAATGAAAGCCTTTCCTAGCACTGAATTCTAAAGGAAATTTCTTAAGTCTGATTTTATTACATCAAAGACAGACGGAGCAATATAAGGAGGTCCTCAACAACATTTGGGGTTTTTGAAAACTGTCAATGCAGCAGCAAATTTCACATGGCCCTTTCTGTACTGATCTTTATCAAGTCAGGGCATAAGGTTAAAATGCAACTTCATGAGAGTGACCAAGTGAAAAGCCAAGCCAGAGTCTCCAGGTAAGTAGCCAATTATATGGTCCAACTTGCCCAAGAAAATAATTTAGAATTCCTGGAAGAAAAGAACAATGAGATACAATGTTTTATCTATCAACTTGGCAAAGATTACACTTTCTTTAAGGATTAAAACCCAATTTTGGCAAAAGATGGGGAAGCCAGCCCTCTTATACACTGCAGGTGAGAATATCCATTAAGATTTTTCTGGAGGGCAATCTGGCGTGAAGTAACAAAAGTCCTGAAAATGTACTTATTGTGAAGTAACGAAAGTCTTAAAAATGTACTTATTCACAGAAATTTTGCTGCAGGGGACTTTCTTTTCTTAAGGAAATAACAAAATATGCATACAAAGACTTATGTACTAGGAGCGTGTTCTGCTCAGGCTTCTTGCTTTGTAATAAACACAGATGGGCCGACCCACCCAGGGGCTAGAAATCTCTGGATTTGGGGCAGCTATGGGAGCTGGAACTTTTTCTGTCACTCTTATTAGTATTTCAGCTTTTTTTTCTTTTTAAGACTTTTCACTTTGAAATAATTTAAGACTCGAAAGAATCTGCAAAATAATGGAGAGAGTTGCCACATATGCATCATCCAGCTTTCCCCAATGTAACCAGTACATTAGCAAAATCAAGGCTTGGATCTAGTAAAATACTATTCACTAAACTACAGACCTTATTAGGAACTCAACAGGTTTTGAATGCTGCGCGCATGCACGTAGTACTATGAAATCCTATCGTGTGCATAGAATTTCATACATGTAACCACCACCATATTCAGATCAAGGACTGTTTTATCGGGAAGACTCTCACTCGTGCTGCTCCTTTATAGTCACACCTCCCCCTCCATAGCCCGTGGCAACCTCTGATCTTCCTCCACTGCTATAATTTTGTCATTTCAAGAGTGTGATATAAATGGAAGCACATGAGATAGAACCTTCTGGACGTGCCTCTTCTTTCTCGGGTTGTCTGTTTTCACAAAACTTCGACTGACCCTACTTCCTCCTGGCCCTTTCACAGCCTAAGTGGTTCTCTATGGTATTTCCCCCGAGAGAGGGATTCCAATGGTCACGGAGTCAGCCCACGTCAGCCCACATCATTGGTCACTGATAAGCCCGTGGATTGGCTGTCAGGGTATCAGGTTCCCATTTCTGGTCCAGTCATCCATGGCCCAGGGCAGTGGCCATTTGACACAAAAGATGGCCACCTCGGCCCACCCCATCATCAAAGAGATGAGCAAAGTGTTCCCTCTGAGAAGAGTGCAGATGCTTTAACTGGTGTATCTACCTCACAGTTCAATGGAAACAAGCCTAAATGTCTGTGGCCTACCTGATAGACACTCCTGTGTTCTACTTTGCGAACAGGCCCCAATTTGGGATTTTTTGGGGTGAACACTTGCTCCCTGAGTCTTCTAAGACCCTGGGGAATGGACGCTCATGGACGCAAGCCAATCCCAGGGATTCCATTCTCCTTCGCAATGGCTGGTTCAGGCAAGAGCCTGTGACACAATGAGACCTGAGTGAGGACTCTTTCCATGAAGCGTCTCAGATAGCCTCCAAAAGGCCCGAAGGAGTCACCTGGCTGGGGGCAGGCCCAGGAGAGAACAGCTCAGCATCAAAGAGCTCCCGAAGGTTTCTCAAGTAGGAGAGAGCATCTTTCTGGGTGGTTCTTCCAAAAGCCCTTTAACCAGGATTCCCTGGCCCTCAAGCACTGCTGCAGCAAGAACAATCCATAACAGAACAAAACAGAACAAAACCCAAGAAACTAACTTTGAAAAGATTAAAGGCCAGAGAGGAGATGCCAGGAAATTTTATTAGCCTGAAAACAGAGTAATCATTTTGTGAGTTAGGAGGGTCATTTTGTTCCAAAGGCCTGGAATGATTTCTGTGTCTCTGTGAAGGTTCCTGTCCCCACCCCAAGCACCTGATGCTCACTTGTCTCCAGGGTTTGCTGGGATTTGAAAGAAGCAGAATTCTGTCCCTTTGTCCAGGGGATTTTGTCTTCATAGGGAGAGGCTGTTGTTTGTGCCCAGTAATTGGGTGACTATATAGCTACTTGTCCAAACCAGGACATTCATGAGAGTAAAACAGAGACTTGTTAATTCTGTTGGGGCCGCAGGCATAAACCAGACCATCCAAAGCTAACTGGGCTGGAGGGTCACCCAGCAATCTGCCCAAATCTGATGAAAGCTGCCACCTGCCCACCCCACCCCACCCTACCTCACCTTTTGGGAGCTGCACGTGAATTTGATAATTTACCTATTTCAGGATTTCTCACACTTGGCATGATGACATTTTAGGGCTTCATTATTTCTTCTTGTAGGGGACTGTCCTGTCATACATCCCTGGACTCTACCTACTAGATGCCAATAACTACCCCCTCCTTAAGTTGTGACAACCATAAATGTCTCCAGACATTGCCAAATGTCCTCTGAGGAACAAAACTGCCCCAGTTAAGAACCGCTGTTCTAGGCCCATCCACTCACTGTTTTGAGGAAGGACTTCAGGTCCAGGGTATGCTTAGGGGTTAAAGTTTATCTATAGTTAACAAGTCTTATAGTATCAGGGCCTTCCAAACGTCCATCGACTGATGAATGGATAAAGAAGATGTCACACACACACACACACACACACACACACACACACACACACACACACTCTGGAATATTACTCGGCCATCAAAAAGAATGAAATCTTGCCATTTGCAATGACATGGATGGAGCTAGAGTGTATTATCTAAGTGAAATAAGTCAGAGAGAGACAAATACCATATGATTTCATTCATATGTGGAATTTAAGAAATAAAAGAGATGAACATATGGGAAGGGGGAATAGGCAGAAAAAAGAGGGAAATAAGCTATAAGAGACACTTAACAACAGAGAACAACCTGGGGGTTGATGGAGGGAGGCGGGTGGGGGATGGACTAGATGGGGGATGGGTATTAAGGAGGGCACTTGTTGTGATGAGCACTGGTGTTTTAGGTAAGTGATGATGAATCACTGAATTCTACTCCAGAAACCAATATTGCACTGTATGTTAAGTACCTAAAGTTTAAATTTTTTTAAAAAGCAACAAAAGAAAAAAATATATCGGGGCATTGCTTGGGATTCTCTCTCTCCCTCTGCCCTTCCCCTCCCTCTAAAAAAAATAAAAAATAATATCAAACTCAAGAGAGTGAGTCACGGGAGGGGCAAGCAGCCGCTAATGGGGTGGGACAGTGGGACACATGAAGGGCACCCCAGAGAGAAGGCGAAATATGTTCCTTCCTTTCCAGTGTTGTTTGGGAAACTGCTATGCCACACAAAAGCTGGGGTTTGGGTGGGAGAATATCTGAGTCTCCCAACCAAAATGGCGCCTGTGCCTTTAGAGAGCCAGTCAGGGACAATCCATTGACCAAAATGTGTTGCTCCCACAATGGGTAGCTCTGAAGCTAGATCACTCCCATCACTCCAGGAGGGGCCAGGCATGTTGAATGAATGAATGAATGAACCCTAGTTCCATCTTAAACTTACTGAGTGAGCATGGGCAAGAGCATTTAGTCCTTCTGAGCTTTAATTTGCTCATTTAAATAATAAAGACCACCTACCTGCCTTACAATGGTCTGGTGGTGCCCGATGAACTGAGACCCTCTAGTCCATTCTATCACAAATGGGGGTGGATTGCTACAGGCATCTAGTGGGGTAGAGCCCAGAGATGCTGCTCAACATCCTACAATGCTGAGGGCAGCTCCTGACCCTGCCAACCAAATATGAATAGTGCCAAGGTTCAGAAACCCTCATAAACCTGAGGTCCTGGGTTTCTCCTATGTTCCAGGGAACTTGGGGTTGTCTTCTCCTGGGGAAGGCTGGGGGGGGGGGGGTCTCTGCACTCCCCCATCCCATGGGAATAAAGGAATGAGTTAGGGATTGCATCTCTGTCCTCTGAGGTTGTCCTGATCTATCAGTGGGAAAATTGCTTACCCCCCTCCCCATAGACCAGCATTTATGAGGTTGATGAAAGGACCAGGTGGTCCTGACCTGAGTCAGGATTTTTCTGACTATGGCCATAGGTGGCTGGCACTGAGTGACGTCAAGAGACTCACAGAAGATACCCCAACCAGGAGAGATAGTAGCTAAACACTAGCTAGTATCCCCAGTCTTCCCTTCCGGGCAGAGTAACATCCAACCTTCCCACCACCCATCCTCCTAGTGGGCCCTAGAGGGGTCCTGGCACATCCAGATTACTCACTGCCAGGAACACCAATGGTGCCCAGAAGACATTTTCCACTTTTTTCCCCTCCCTGCCTCTCCTTTGCTCTTCTGCTGTCAACACCTGCTCCCAGAAAGTGCCTGGCACTGTTTGGCCAAGGACTGTGAACCATCTAGAAACACTACCCTCCTATAGGGATTTATAATTGAACATGCATTAAGACCTATATAATGACAGTTACATTTGCTACTGTTTGCCAGATCCTGGCAATTTTGAATATATTATCTCCTTTATTCTCTCAACAAGCCCTCCAGGTGTGTGTTATGGACAGTATGCCATTTTTCAAATGATGAAATCAAAACTTGGAGGAATCAAGTAATTGACCCGAGTCACTTAGCTGGTCAGTGGCAGAGATGAGATCCGATCTCAGACACATCTCCCTGCAGAGGGCATGCTCGTAATCGACTGTGGATAGACAGGTATAGGGGGTACTGCCTCTGGAGTGGCTGGAGCCCCTGAGCCAGTCACCCCCAGCTGCAAGAAGATGGGTCCCTTTACCCCAGTGGGCCACCTGTAATTATCATGGTCTTGAAAAAGGGCAGGAAAGACAGATAGCCTGAACTAAACTTTTTCCTACAAATGGATAGGAGGTCCATCAGGAAATTTTAGACATTTACCAATAGATGGCAATGATCGAGGGAAACAGGGAGATCTTTTCTATCCCCCATGGGAACAGAATCCATGATCTTTACAAGTTTATGGGAGGAGATGTGTCATTCTTAAGATTTCCAGAAGCTAGAGGCTTCTAGAAAACCCGAGGCGGGTCTGTTTTTTGAGAGGCCAACTTGTTGTGCTGATGGGGGGGTCCCACTTCCTGGAACCACGCCCAGATAATCCTTTGCTTGCTCTGAAAGGACAGCTAGAGCCACTGGAAAAGCAACATTGCTCTGACTGGGGGGACCAGCTTTGCCCATTCCCCACCCCCATTCTCACTATTGCTAACCATCTCCTCAGACTCCTTGCCCTGCAAAATCAGTGCCATACACTTCACACCCACTGGGAGGGCTGATTAAAAAAAGGAAAGTAGCAAGTGTTGGCAAGGACATGGAGAAATTGGAACTTGCTGGTGGGAATGTAACAGTGCTCAGCTGCCATGGAAAACTGTCAGTTCCTTAAAAAGTTAATTATAGAATTACCATATGATCTAGCAATTCCACTCCGAGATATATACCCAATAGAACTGAAAACGAGGGTTCGAAAAAATACAAGTACACACATGTTCATAATAAGCACTATTCCCAGTAACTAAAAGGTGGAACAACTCAAATGTCCATCAGCGGATGAATGAATAATTAAATTGCAGGATATACACACAATGGAATATTAATCATAAAAAGTAATGAAGTACTGATGTGTGCTACCATGTAAATGAGCCTTGAAAACATCATGCTAAGTGTAAGAAGCCAGACACAAAAGGCTATATATTGGATGGTTCCATTGGTATGAAATATATAGAATAAGTAACTCCTTTGACACAGAAAGCAAATTGGTATTAGCCAGGGGTCGGAGAGAGAGCGAATGGGAAGCAGTTGCTTATGGGTACAGGGTTTTCTTTTAGGGAAATGAAAGTATTTTGGAACTAGATAGAGGTGGTAGTTGCACAATATTGTGAATGTACTAAATGCTACTTTAAAATGCTTAATTTCATCTTGTGTGAATTTCACTTCAATAAAAAGAATTCTTAATTAAAAAAAATTAGTGTCATAGTTATACCAGCCTGGGCAGGGAACCAGGCTGACGCATTATAAGAGTATTCTTCCTTAACCTCTATGTGGCGAAGCGTCTGATGATTTGGCAAACAATATCCGTCCCTTCTTCCAGTATCTGTGCTAGTTTTAACTCTGAGCACCTGTTTCCACCACACTCTCAGTCCAGATGCTAGTTACGTGAGTCAGTTAATTCCCTCTCCTGGTTTTCTCTCATTTGTAACCAAAACAATCCTGAATGATACAGTCAGTTTCAAGGTTTCTGTGGGTCTGCTCCAAACTGTACTCCTGCCCGCCCCGCCCCCACACTGGCTGCCTGGCTCCTCGGTGACATATACTGCTTCCTTCCCAGATGCTGCCCGCTTAGAAAACCACCCTCACTCATATCTTTCAAAGCTTTTTCTGTTGTTGTTGACTTCAAAGCTAGAAGTGGTTACTAAAGATGCTATTCTCTGTCCTCTCAGGAGCCAGGTAATTGAGGAGGTGGCTGGAGCCTGGCCCTGTTTTCTTTGTTCTGAAATACGGTGTTCTCACTTCCTGGCCTCCCTTTCTCCTCTCCCGCACCCCACCCTCCAGGGGTTTGGGCCCTTTGTTCTGGGTGCCCACCCCTACCAGGCCACCGCTTTCTACCCAGCCATTTGTTTGCCCCAGGGAGGCGGCCAGTCACCTGAGCTGAGCTGCTTCCCTCCCACACACACACATACACACCACTTTGTCAACAAGCTTGCTGGGATTACAACCACCGCAGTCTCTCTTCTTCTCAGGAACCCAACCTCTGGAGGTTCTCCAACTGTGCATATGTCACCTAAGTAACACCTTAGCCCATGAGAATGCATGCTGTCGGAGACATGGATTAGCTTATCAGATGAAATTAGTGTCTCCCTGAGGCCTGACGGCATGAGTCAGGGCAGAGAGCTTTTATAGAGCTCAGCAGAGAACGAGAAAAAGTCTAGGACTCTAGGACTCTAGGACTGTGAGGCTGCAAACCAGCTTGTTTCTCAGCCCTGCTGGGAGCTGTCCAGGTGCTGACCTGTTTGAGCGCCATCTTCGGGGGCCACCTACAGACCTCCCCTGCCCTCCTGGGTCTTTTTCTTCCCTGCCCTGCTGCATTCAACCCCATCTATGGCCTCCATTCCAGTGTCACTTCCTTTAACACCCTGCAACTTTCTCAGTGGTCAAAATGGAGAGGAGTCTTCATTCTGCTGATAGGCTCCCCTTCCCTTGGAACTGTTTTATAAGCAACAATCTAGTTGCCAAGGGGACAAGTTATGAGAGCAGAGGCTGAACAGCTGGTCTTAGGGGACAGGGAGAACAGCTTGGAGAAGAGCCAGAGGGAATACGAGCGGCTGCTCGGTCACCCGGCAGAGACATGAACGGCTGTGTGAACACTCCCAGGTTTCACACTCTTCTGCATCAAGAGGGGGAGAGAGCACATTCTAATGGAAGAAAAGAAATCCGTTTTCAGCAGGCCACATTTGGAGGCCTGACCAGGCACTTTCGTGGGCTATGGAGAGGAGAAGGGGCGTTCGCTGGGGGCATGGAAAACTGCTCAGGCAGAACTCAGAGACAACAGAAAAAGGAGGAGTGTGGTGAGGTTTGACTGGGGGAAGTGTGGGGTAGAGGCAATGTCCCCATAGACACCTCTTTTGCCAGCAAAGTCAAGTCCAGGAGGAAAAGAGGGAAACTTAAGAATGAATCTATGAACAAGGAAGAGACTGTGAGAAAGGAATCTCACCTGGAGGTTTAGCACAGACCCGCCTTCTAGGTTCCCCACCCAACCAGCTAGACGGAAAGCATCATTTCCTGACCCAGCTTCCCCCTTGAGGAAGAACAGGGAACCAGTCTTTTGCTTCTTGAAGTCTAGTGTTCCTTGGGCCCTGAAAATTCTCAGGGCCAGTGGTGCTATCATCCCAGCCTTCCCCGTTTGCCCAGGCATCCAGAATGTGTGGCCCCCAAACAGCTCCCGGGTTCCCCTACTGAGACCAGATCCTGCATGCCTGGGCCCTGACAGCTGGCCTCAAGATTATGGCCGCTGTGCCCACTCACGGCATGGGTGATGCTGACATGGACAGAGCCTGAACATGCCATTCTCCCTTGGCACTATAATTTGGCCATTTCCAGGGCAAATTACTTCTTTAAACCTCTATTTCTTCATCTGGAAATAAGGGATAGTAATGTCCTAGTTCATCGGATTGTTCTAAGAACCAAATGTGTTAACACATAGAAAGCACTTAGCAGAGTGTGGCATGTAATTGATATTGGTTGTAATAGGTACTAATATTATTAGCCAGCCCTCCATAGGGGCAACTCTACATCAGCCTCAGTTCTTGCCCTGGCTTTACCCAGTTCTGCCCCCTGCAACCCTGACTTCTTCACTGGGCCCTTTTCCACCACTTCCAACTCCCTTGACAAACACAAATACACTTCCCACATGTCTTGAGGTCATGCCCATTTTAAACTCCATCTGGCTCTGCTGAGAAACTCAGATCTCCTCCCTCCCAACACTATTGAAAGTGCCTTCATCTCTCTTACTGCTCAGCCCCCATCCTTACTGATGAGCACTTAGACCTGGAGTTTAGGGCTCTCCAGCGCATCTCCCCACTATACCAATGGTATAGCCCATATGCTTCTGCATGAATGAGTCAGGTGTAGGTACTAGAAGGTGTAAGAAAGGGAAGGAGGGAAGGAGAGATGAATCAGGTTAGGTTACATTCTGCAGTAGTAATAAATAACTCTCCAAATCCAGTGGCTTCAAACAACAACTCTTTTTTCCCCTTGCTTGTGCGGTGTCTATCTGAGGTCAGCAAGGAAGTTCTACTCCTTGTAATCACTTCAGAGTGACATTCAGAGTGACAGAAGCTTCATCTTGACTAGTGTCTCCACAATCCCAAAGGCAGGGAAAATAGGATGGCAAAACACTCAGGGGCCCCTAAAGCTTCCACCTGAAATGATACATGTCATTTCTGCTCATATTTCATTGGCCAAATCAGGTCCTCCATCCAAGCATAAATTAAAAAGGGCAACGAAGGAAACTCTTTCCATGGGGAGGGACAGGGGGATAGGGCACTGAGCACGAAAATATATAGCCCCCTACTGGGGAGTGCACACCATGTGGGCCTCTTCCCAACCAGTCCATCCCTCCCAGAGCACCCAGCTCCCACCTCTACCTCCAAGGGACCTGGCTGGACCTTTCCTCTTCTGAGACATAATTGGGCATTTTCCCTGACATGAATACAAGGCACATTTTACAAAACTGAATGTGCTCATGTGTATGTATATTTCTAATTAAGACCGAATGCATGAAGCCATCAGATTTGCTCAGATTGACCCAGGATTCAGAAAAAGCTGAGGTTTTATGAAACTCCTCAACCAATGGAGAATGCATGAATTATTGAAAGGATGGAAAAAGAGACCCAGGGAGGAAGGACTGCTCCATTATTCATCAGGCCCAGAGTCCCCAGGTCCCCGAGCACTGCTGCTGGCTTTGACACCTACAGCATTTTCCCATTATGTCAACAGTGAGTGTTTCAAACACGCCGAATTGGCAGCCTCCAAGCAGGGCTCCCACCCACGCCATCCACTGCCTACCTCATGATCTGAACCAGTCCGCAGCCTAACTGTGGGCTAAGAATGTTGATATGTAGAACCCACCTACCCTCCCTTCCCGGGGCTTTCTGCTCACAGGTCTCCAGGCCTGAGATCTAAAGTCCTTAAAAGAAGCAGGTCTTTCACTTGGACCCCAACATGTCTCTCCAGTTTTCTCTCCCTCCATTTGCTCCCCCTACCCAACCCCAGACCATTCGCTTTGCCCTGAATGTAATTTCATATTCTCATACCTTTGCCTATGCTGACCCCTCTGCCTGAAACTGCCTTCCGGTGCCTTTGCCTCCCCAGTGAACTCCTATCCATCTTTAAGACAAATCAGAGAAAGGGCAACTAAATTCTGTTGGGAGCCCATGTGTTAGACCTTGGTGCCAACACTATCTCAGTGAGGTGTCACAACAACCCAGGAAGGTGGGTGTTAACACCAGCGCCAGCTCCGTAATTTGTGGGGTCCAGTACAAAATGGAAATGCTGCCCCTTGTTCCCAACTGAATTCTGAGATGATAAAAGCAGATCACAAAACCAGGCACAGAGCATTTCAAAGAGTGAGCAGGTCTTTGTGACTGCATACATTACAAGCCCATGAAGTCAACCCTGGTTACTGAGGAGTAAACCAAAACCCAGAGGAGTCAAGTAACACGTACAAGGTCACACAGCTAGCTAGGGGCAGGAGGCTGAAGACCTCGTTCCATCTAATGCAAATCCCTTTTCGCTCAACCACCCACCTCCCGAGGTATCCTCACTTGCCTCAGGCAGAATGGTGAGGGAGGAGGCTGGGAGCACCCCGGAAATTGATTTTCATTTTAAAGGGTGCCTTCTGCAAACAATGGGTCTGTTCCTTCATCATGGGCATTGCAAGATGACCTAGAGAACAGCATTGCACAGATTAAAGAGGGAACTGATCTAGGAAGCAGGTGGCATTCCAGCATCCCTCAACTGACCCACAGGGGAGTCCATTCCCCCTGCCATACCCACCATCACACTCTCATACCTTCCCTCTTCGGTTGCCTGAGGACTTGGCTGCTGCCCAGCTGAGGTGACCCTATAAAACACAGATGCCAGGGCAGCGTCTCTGGCCTTTGCTGGGAATATTAAGTGCAGGCCTTAAGAAAGGCGTATCTTCTGGCTGCTATGTCCATTTTTCACCTTTTCACAGCACTGATCCAGCTCCACCAGTGTTTTTGTTTGGTGACTTTCCTCTTAACAGCTTGAGCCCTGGGGAAATGCATCTTACCGATATTCATTCATTCAGCGAATATTAACTATGCACCTACTGTATGCCGGGCCTTCTGCCTTCAAGGAGCTCACAAGCACAGCTGTGGAGACTGTCAGTAAACTCACCATTGCTAAAGTGGTGAGAGCTAGACGAGAGGCTCCCGGGCCCACGTAGGGGAGAGAGAAATTAATTATTGGGTCAGAAAGAGCAAACTGAGTAAGGTCTTAGAGGATTTATAGGAGTTTTCCAAGTGGAGGAGAGGGCAAGTCAGGCAGAAGGGACTAGCACATCTGAAAGAGTTTGGGGCTGATGATCTCAGCAGCAAAAGGGCTCCCGTTGGGCCTCCTGCCTTATAGTCTTCCACAAATATGTTCATTGCCGATGTCTTGTTATTGGCAACCTACTTTTGCCCCAAACATATATATACTCCATGTCTTCCGCCCTTTCATGGTCTACAGGGATTTTACTGACCCTCTAGCAGAACCTCCCTATGGCCTGGCTGGCCAACCTTACATCCTGGAGACCCCTTCTTGCAGGGAGGCGCCTCCTGCTTAGAGCAGAGGGCAGAAGCCGTTGCTCTGTGAGCAAGCCACACACGTTGGACAAGGCTATTGGTCAGGCCGGGTTGCCATTACAGAGAAATGGGCAAGCATTCAGGCCAGAAAGGGTAACCCTTGGGTGCCAACATCCAATCTGACTGAACAGGGCCACCCTGGCTCCAGCTGCAGCTTTCAAATTAGTCATCGATGAACAAATACTTATTGAGCACCTACTGAGCGTCCAGGCCCCAGAGAATAAAGGAGACATATAGACTGAAGAAAGAAGAAATTTTAAAATGCTGGTTGCTACCATTTATTGTACATATATTTCCATTGAGTAGTTCGAAGAGGCAAACAATTTGCTTACTGCTACCAAAGCAAGCATAGCGAAGCTTTAAAAGCACAGATCCTGGAGCCAGTCTGAGCTGGGCTGCAATCCTGGCTCTGTCAAATTCCAGCTGTGCGTCCTGTCTCTGTGCCTCAGTTTTCTCCGCGGTAGAATGGGATTGTTGGGAAGGCTTTAAATGACTTCATACAGACAAAGCGCTCCGAACAGTCTACAGCGCACAGGAAGCGATCAATACACACTCTGGCCTTGTTGCCGTGGTTGTTATTGTTAGTAACTGCCAAGCGGGAGCCTCTGGAATTTGAAAGGAAGTCTGACCAAAGTCAGGGGGTCTCAGGCAACCCCCAGCGGCCCCGAAAGCCTCTCCTCCCCTACCCCAGGCCCCTACTTTCCACCTGCAGACCTCACGAAGGTGCTTCCCGCCGACGTGCTCCCCTGCCGCGGTGGAGCCCAGCGTCCGCAGCCCGCCGCACCCGGGGGAGCGGGGGGACGGGGGGGGGGCGGGGGCGGGGAGGGGGAGGCCCCGCCCCCGGCCCCGCCCCCCGGCCTGCCCCTCCCTCTCCGAGTTCGCGGCTCCCGCGGCGGCGGCGGCGGCGGCGGCGGCTGCTCGGTCTCCAGCGCTGAGCGGTTCGGCCGGACGCGACGGGGCGGGCGCACGGGAACCTGGCGCCGAACCTCCCGCCCGGCGCGCCGAGCAGGCGAGGGACCTCCGACCAGGGTCAGGGGCCGCGGCGGCTCGGGTGAGGTAGGAGCCGGGAAGCCGGCGGGGAGACCCGCTCTCCCATGCCGGGGGGTGGGGTGGAGGGGGGTGTGGGGGGGGCGGGAGGACCATCTCCCGCCGGCGCCTCGGCCGCGGGGCGGGGCTGCCCCCCGTTACCGCGTCGCCAGGGGCAGGGGCCACCTTGTACCCCCGCGGGCGCGCGTCCGGGTCCGGCGCTGAGAAGGAAGGGGCAGCGTGGCGGCGAGTGCGCGTGTACACGCCCGTGTGTGCGCGTGTGTCCGTGTGTGCGCGCGCGTGTGCGTGTCGGGAATGTGCGGGGGAGGAGATGCCGCCCCCTCTTGGCCGGCGCTGCTGGGCAGTCTGGTTGCCCACTCCAAAGCTGAGGGCACGCTCCCACGACGGGCTTGAGTGGGGCTGGCAGAAATTATCCGGATAATGCGGGAGCGAAAGCCCACGACCACCTGTTGAGCGGGGCTGTCCATCCATGCCTCGAATTCCCCGCTTCTCCCTCCTGACCGCGGGGGCAGCGAGGATGCCCAGGTCCGGCTGGGTGCAGGAAGGGTCGCGGCCAGATGCCGGGGAGCGGAGATGGACAGGCAGGGGAGAAGAAGCTGGCGGGGAGGGGGCCCCCCTCCCGGCGGGCTGAGGCTGAGGGTGAGATTCCCACCCACCAGGCACACACCAGCACATTTCCCCCATCACTCCAAAGCCTCCCTCCTCCCCATTTTAATTACTTGAGCTGTCTCTGCCCTCATCCTAATTTGGCAACCCGTGAAGATGCAGTTCGTTAAAATTTTCAAAGTGAAGTCAAATTATCACTTCTTGGGACTGAAAGGGCTTTAAGAGGTAATTCCTGGAACCTGGCTGGGGAGGAAAGAGGATCCTATTCTGAGCCCCTCCAGGGCTGGCCTGGGTGTTGGTTCCCCCTGGGCCCTGATGCAGCCTTGGGCTCTCATCTGCCCCCCCCCCCCCAGAACTTGCCAGCCCCCTCCATGTCCCCTTTTAGGGTTGAGGAAGCTCTTGTTCGGGGATGGGAAGGGATTCACCTGATTTGTGGGATTATCAGTGACTGGACAAGAGCAGGACCCAGGACTGGGTCCCCAAGTGGGAGACAGACGTCAACCTCCAGCTGTCACGTGTGCTGGCTCCTACTCCGCACCATCCTAGGGAACAAAAGATGGGACTTCCTTCCTGGCCACCTCATGCCACTCCCTCATCTCTCTAAACCCCAAGGCTTGATGAATTCACAGCCCAGGTTGGGCAGGGAGGGTGCGGAGATTTTGGCTTCGATCTAATGTTCTGACTTCAGGACATCTCAGGACCACAGGCATCTTGGTGACATCTGCTGACTCCCCAGCCAGCCCCCTTCCCAGAGTCTCCTGCCTGCCTGAGAAGCCCTCGCTCTGCCCCAATTCTCTGCTAACTTAGCAGCTGAGATGGCTGGGGGCATCCCGTCACGGGGCCAGGTCCCCAGGGTGGCTAGAAAAGATGCAGTTTGTCACCGTGTCTCAGATGTCCCTGTCCCAGACTTCTGCCTCCGTCTTACATGTGGAAGGCCGTGGACACCCTGAGGGGTGGGGTGGAGCCAGGACTGCCCTGGCCACACACATCCAGTTGGTGAGACGCCTGGCGTCCTGGCAGCAAGCCTCGTGAGAGCTCAGCCATTCTCAGGCTGTGGGGTTCCAGGACTTGGGGCGGAGGAGGGGAATGCAGTGGGGAGGTTGACTGAATGGTTCCCACTTGGCTGGAGGAGGCAGGCCCTATGTCGTCGTCATGGAAAACATGGGCTCCGGTCCCAGCTGGGTCACTGACTGTGTGACTTTGGCCGAGTGACAGAACCATCTGGACTCAGTTTTCTCGTCTGTGGTATGGGGCCAGGGCTGTTGTGTAAAGCAAGGACATAGATATCAGCGTCAGGCTCAGTGGAGGTGTTCAGGGCTGCTTGTCTCTGCTTCCTCCAGCCCCCATATGACTCTCAGCCCTCAGCTTTGAGGGAGGGGACTGAGTTGCTAGGGTCCCTCATACCATCCTCGGCACTGGGGTGAGTTGTGTGTTTTTCTATCAGGGTAGCTCAGAGATTGAACTCGGAGTCCCAGAAAGTGAGGATGCAAGGGTTGGAAGCCAGTCTCCACCAAGCCCTGCCTCTGGGGGAAGTCAGTGCTTTTGCCTCAGGCTTCCAGCCGTGGGTGTCCTGGGCCTGCCCCACGTAGCCTGCTGGCTCATTCCTAGGTGGTCACTGGGCATGTGCCTCTCTTTCATTCCATTCTGCATTGGGGTCAGCCTTCCTCCCTGGCAGAATTGGGGCCAGCTACATGTGACTTCAGCGGCACCAGGAAAACCCCTGCCTGCCAAATACCCTGTTTCCCCAGACCTAGCTGCCTGCCGTCTAATATTTCACCATTAGAGACTAGTTCCTTTGACTCCTGCCTTGTACCCATTTGTCAGCTATGAAACTTTATGACTCATTTAAAAGCGTTCATGGGGCACCTGGGTGGCTCCGTCATTAAGGGTCTGCCTTCAGCTCAGATCATGAACCCCAGGTCCTGGGATTGAGCCCCACGTCAGGCCCCCTGCTCCCTCCCCCTGCTTGTGCTCTCAAGCACTCACATGCGTGCGTTCTGTCAAATAAATAAATACAATCTTTAAAAAAAGAAAAAAGCTTTCAGGACCTTTGTGCGAGGGGAGAGGGAGAGAGCAGAGGAAGAGAGAGAAGAAAAGAGAAGGTGGGGAGAGGAGGGGAGGGAAAAAGGTACTAACTTTAACTGGCCCCAAAGTCTGCAGAGAAAGGGCCAGTTGTGAGCCCCAGGAGGCCCCAGAGAGAGAGGAAAACTAGGGGAGATGGGGCAGGGCAGGCAGCGGGCAGGGGAAGTTGTGAACCTCCAGTGGGAATTCTCAGTGGGAAGGGGGGAGGGTGGCCCACCGAGGGAGCTGGCGCAGGGTCTTGGCAGCCTGTTCCCGGGGTGAACTAGGCCCAAGGCAAAAGCATCCTTCCTTTTCTGCTGCTCCACCTTCCCATTAGCGCATGGCCACGTGGCAGTTAATGTATTCTAGGGTGGTGTTCTCTGCATTTGGAGAGCCTGGGCTCATCATGCTGGCTGTTTAAAGCTGTCAGTGGTGATTTGTTAGGTCAGCAAAAGGCCTGGGCTGAGCGGGGCCAGGGGAGCTTTCTACTCCTGTGATTCCCTGAACATCCCACGTCCTTCCTCAGAAGGAGCAAAAAGCACCTAATTCGCTCAGACCCGCAAGTCTCCTGGGCTGTGAGAAGCCTGGGGGCGCCGGCTCATCTGGGATCACCCTACAAGGCTTGTGGAGGTGGTTCCTTGCCCAGGTGGACACGTGGTCCTGAGTGTGGGGGCAGGGCTGAGAACTGAGTGTTCTGCTGAGGGGGGGCCCATGAGCAGACTGGATTCGGGGAGAGGCTGGCCAGCATCACTCAGGCCCTCACAGAGCCTGAAATATGTTCTGGTCTTGGCTCATGACGGTGTGGCAGCGAGCCGTTGGCAGCCCATCAGGGCGCTGCTGAGAGCAGGGCTCAGACTAGAGAGAAGTTACTGGTCACCAGTATGAGCTTCTGGCCATGAACTCCCAAATAACAACCATTTTTTAAAAACTGAGCTGTAGTTGACATTTAACGTTATGTTAGTGCGATGAGCATTCTTGAAGATTATTTACAATGATACCTGTTCTTAGATAATGATGATGATGCAGCAGCTCTTCGTTCTTCTACATAATCATTTACTGAGCACCTACTGTGTACGTGCTGGCGGCTGTTCTGCGATGGGAATACAGCTGTGGCACTGTGGACATTTGGGGCCAGATTATTCTTCTTGGGCTGTCCTGTGTGTTGCACGATGTTTAGCAGCATCCCTGGCCTCTACCCGCTAAACGCCAGGAGCTCCCCTCCTCCCACCGTGACCGCCACAAATGTCTCCAGACATTGCCAGATGTCCCCTGCGGGGCAGACTCGCCCACTGTTGAGAACCACTGGGGAGATACAGCTATGAACAGAACAGACAAAATTCAATCCCGTTCCCTTAGGGGCAAGCATTCTAAAGAGGGAGACGAACAACAAATATGCTCACGAGGGAAAATAGAGAGTAGGCTGTCTGTGAAAATGCTCGAGAGAAAGACAAGGCAAGGGCTGGAGGTTTGGGGGGGGTGGGGGTGCCATTTTCAAAGGGGGCACCCACCACGTGACCAGGGGCCAGAAGGAGGGGAGGGAGCGAGTGAAGCAGAGATCTGGGCAAAGAGCCTTCCAAGCGGCAGGAAGAGCGAGTCAGGGAGCAAGGACACGGGTGGCTGGGCGGGCAGCAGTGGGCCAGCTCCCAATGGGCCCTGATCCTGTTAGGGTCGTGAGGGGGCTGTGAGGCTTTCTGCTTTCTCCCCAGAGTAAAGGAGAGCCGCGTGCTCGCTACCCGCTGGGTGCAAACACCATCCCAAGTGGTCTCCCACACCTACTCATACTGGCCCCACAAGGTGCCTATGATTTTCTTGCCTCATGTTTCAAGGCCCAGAAGGGCCAAGCGACGTGGGTGGTACAGTTTGGGACACGGACTTGGGCTGTCCGTGCTCTACTATCTGACATTGACTTTGGAGCCATGCAGAGGTGAGTTCAGATCCCACCCAGCTCAGTCGCTTAGTAGCTGTGTGTGGCCTTGGACGAGTCCCAGAAGCTCTGTCAGCCTCGGCTCTTTTAGGGACTGGTGCATTGTCCCATGTCCCCGGTGGTGCGGCCCGTGCCAGCTCCCGGGGTCCCCCACTCTCCGTGCGCGCGCGCCGGCGGGAAGCCAGAGGGCAGGCAGCGCCCTCCCCTGTCTCCCGGCTCCGGGCCCTTGTTCCGGACACGTGCATCTATTCACTGAGCTGCAGCGAGGCCATCTGGTGAGGTCAAGGCCGGTATCTCCCGAGGTCAAGGGAAGTTAAACCCTCCCGCTCCCTGTCCCCCTCCCTCTCCGAGGGCTGAGGAGGAGGAACCAGAGATGTAGTCACTGGCTGCTAAGTGGCAAAGCCCCGACGGGATGTAGGTCTCTCGGGTGCTCGGGGGGCAAGCATTCACGGTGCCGCACACTCAGCCAGCGGCCACGGAGGTGCAGGCGTGACACGGGGGGAGAGAAGCCTCGGAAGGGAAGGACGGACAGGACTTTTCAAGAACTGCATTTTGGGAGGAGGTCTTGAAGTTTGGATGACCCTCCTTTATTTTCTTTCCTGTTATGGCAGAACAATTGGGAAATGAGACTCATTGTGTGTAATTCCAGACAATAGAATCTGAATCGGCGAGAAAAAGAAGTTACCAGGAGTCGCCCTGGTGAAGCCTCGGGCAAACTTCTGTGCACTTGGCGTTGCTGCCCAGCGTGGGGTTCCCCACCTCCCCAGAGTTCAAGGCCAGGCTGCCTGGATCACTGCCCAGCAAGGAGGCTGCAGGAAGCGTTCCTGCTCCAGGAGTCTGGACGTGCATGAGCCCTTCATGGAGGGAGACAGCGTGCCATCGACTCAGACACCTGCCCAAGGGCAGAAACCGAGGCAGCTGACATGGGTTGGGGATGGGGTTGGGTAGAGGGGGCTGATCTTGCCTGGAAGCCTGGAAAGAAGCCAGCTGGCCCTGGGTGAGGGAGGCAAGAACCCCTGGAATAAGCCAGTATTCCAGGTGCCCTCCCAGTGGGGATTCTTGAGCAAAAGGCGGCAGCTTCACCAGCAGCTCGGCATGGGGGGCGTGCCTGGGCGGGAAGGAAGATCCTGGCTCGAGCAGGAGAGCCTGGGTCGGGGAGGAGGACATCCGCACACTCTGGGGACCTGAGATGATGAGCCTCAGCAGATCTGTGCTGTCCGTCCCTTGGGAGCATGGGTCCCTGGGGAGTTCTCCCATTAAGAGGAGACAGCAGGGATGACAGAGTAATAGAAACTAGCATCTCCTGGGGGCTTACCATGTGTGAAGTCTTGTGTAAGCTTCCTGCTGTCCAGTCCTTACGAGATACACCTTCCTGTCATGGCCGTTTTGCAGACCAGGAATCAGGCCTGGCTGGTAAGCATTGGCATGGGGACGGAAAGCTAGGCTCCCAATCAGGAGTATACTGGGCAGTGGGTGGATGGAGCTCCACCGCTCTGTGTGACCTTGGGCAAGTTCTTGTCTCTTTGAGCTTGAGTTTTCCTGAGTTGTAAAGTGTAGGGGAGAGGAGTTATACCCAGGGTTGGTGTGACGATCAAATCAAAAGGGAGACATGATACATCAAACAACAAAATATGCTGGATATGTGGGGGCCGCTCGCTTTGTCTTCCTGGCTCCGTGGACACGGACCCTGTCCCCCTCTCCGTGATGTCCGAAAGAGGTTCTACTGAATTCTGAGGCCAATGGATCCTTATAGGCACCTTGTCAGTGACCCTGGCCCCAAAGCCATGGTCAAGTGCAAAGGCAGTGGGTATAATGACGATTGCTTCCATACATATCCCCTACTCTGGGTCTCCCCAGCTTATCTAACTGTCAGGCAACTCTTTGAGGTCATTATCATTAACCATATTTTATAGGTGAAGAAACTAAGGGACAGAGAGGTCAGTTAACTTGCCCAAAGTCAGCCGGATCATAAGTGGTAGAGCCAGGATTTAAACTCAGGGAGCCCAATGGCCTTTCTGAGACCCTTGGAATTTGTAAAAAGGAAAATGTAACCAAGTTGCCAGGCACAGGGTCTGACTCTTCCAGAATTCTCTTCTCCTTCCTTCATTTAAAGCATAAACTCCTCACCAGACAGGAACAAAGGACTCAGCTTAGATATCACCTCTTCCAGGAAGCCTTCCCAGATGTTCCTTAGGGGCCCTTGTTTGTGCTTCTGCAGCATCCCCGGCACACCTCCATCAGCCAGCTTGCCCCCAGCCCTGCCAGCATCCGTTCTTCTCCTCCCTCCCCACTAGGCCAGGGGCTTGCCCAGGGTGCCTGCCACCTGCTTGCTTAATAATGACATTTGCTCTCACTGGTTACAGAAATCAGTCCCCAGTGTTTCCTTTGCACTTTACAGATCTGCCTTCCCCCACGAAGCTCGTGTTCACCGGTAGCAATCATACCTCCCAGAGGTCAGTTACTTCTGTCCCTAGACTCCAGGGCATGAGGTCTCTGCCTGCTCCTGAAGCCAGTGAAGCTCCTGGTTCTTGATGTGCAGCAACAAGATCTTAAAAACGTGTCAGGTGGCCCAGTGGGTTGGGTGTCTGCCTTCGGCTCAGGTCATGATCTCGGGGTCCTGGGATCGAGCCCTTCGTCAGGCTCCCTGCTCAACAGGGAGTCTCCTTCTCCCTCTACCTTTCCTCCTACCCTGGCTTGTGCCCTCTCTCTCTCTTGCTCTCGCTCACGCTCTCGCTCTCCCTCTCTCTCAATAAATAAAATCTTAAAAAAACAAACAAAAACCTGTCCCACCTGCCCGCCAGGTGCAGGGCCATGTGGTATGTGAAAGGTGTGGCCCACAGAGGCGGAGTTCTCTGACATGGGAGGGAAAACTGGGAGGGAGGCTGGGGTTTCCTGAGCCATTACCTCGTGCCGGCTCCGTGCCCAGTGTTTTGTGTCTAGTCCTCCTCTAACCACTTGGCAATCCCCCTACCCGCCCAAAAAAAATTGCTTGGATAGACACGTTTCAGTATGCACTCCTTCAATTCTGATGAATCGTGTGCTTTGATATAAATAGATTCAATCTTTAAGGGGTTTGATTGTGGTAAAATACACATAACATAAAATCTACCCTTTTAACCATCTTCAAATGTACAGTTTGGTGGCCCTTAGCATCTTCAAGCATTGTGTAACCATCACCACCTTCTAATTCCAGAACATTTCCGTCACCTTCAAGGGAAACCCACCCACTAAACAGTCACTCCCCGTTCCTGCCTCTGCCAAGTCCCTGGCAACCACTCATCTGCTTTCTGTCCCCATGCATTTACCTATTTTGGACATTTCATATAAATGGAATCATACAACATGTGGCCTTTTGTGTCTGGCTTCTTTCACTTACTACCATGTTTCCCAGGTTCATCCATGCTGTATCAACGCTTCATTCCTTTTTATGACTGAATAATATTCCATTGTGTGGATATACTACATTTTGTGCATCCTTTCATTCACTGATGGGCATTTGTCTACCCTTTGGCTCTTATGAATAATGCTGCTCTGAATATTCATGTACAAATATTTGTTTGAACACCTGTTTTCAACTCTTTTACATATATCCCTAGGAATGTAATTGCTGGGCTGGATGGTAAGTCTATGTTCAACTTTTTGAGGCCCCACCAAACTCTTTTCCATGTGATTGCACCATTTTATGTTTCTTTTCCTTTTTTCTTTTTTCTTTTCTTTTTTTGTTTGTTTGTTTAAGAGAGGGAGCATGCATGTGGCCAGGGGGAGGGGCAGAAGGAGAGGGAGAGAATCTTAAGCAGACTCCACACCCAGCGCAGAGCCCAATGTGGGGCTCCATCTCATGACCCTGAGATCATGACCTCAGCCAAAATCAAGAGTGGGACGCTTAACCAACTGAGCCACCCAGGTGCCCCTCACCATTTTATGTTTCCACCAACAAGTGTATGAGGGTTCCAGTTCCCCCACATCCTCACTGAAACTTGTCATTTTCCTGAAAATCTTTTTTAAGTATGGTTACCCATATTTTATAAGCATGTGGGAGCTCAGAACAGTTAAGTAAGTTGTCCAAGGCCACACAGCTGTTTGCTGGCCGAGCCAGAGCTTGAGCTCAGGTACTCTGCACTCTTGACGGTCAACCTCTTCTCTTCCAGTGCTCATATGAGGCCGGGGTCCTAGGTTTAAGGTCCATAGGAATTTCACTCTGTTCCTGGCTCCGGCCTCTGCAGCTGGCATTCCCCCGCCTAGCACAGCTTGCCCTCCAGATAGAGGTCCCCCTGAGTACGGTGCTGGGAGCACGGTGCTGCCAGCCAAGAAAAGGAAGCGTTGGCATGCAGGAAGCAGTGCCTACCCCCACGGGATAATACATTCAGACACCACCCACCCCCAGCCATTGCCTTAGGAGGGAGGCGACTCCTTGCATAAATCTCACTTGGGCTCAAAATAGGTGACTCTTCCCTGGCGGGTGACCTTGGCTTGCACCTCTTCATCCTGGAGACCCAAGATACCTTGGTCAGCCTCTCCTTGCTCTTCCGAAGGAGCTCGGGGGCTGGCAAATGCATAGCGCCAAGACCACCCTTCCAGGGCACGAGGCACCCCTGTGATGGAGCGCAGGGGGTGGGATGTGAGTGATATGGTCAGGAGGGCCCCCACTATTTCCTGGAGAGGATGTTGTCTTCTGGAGAAGGTAGGCAGGATTCGCTCTGTGCGTAGAAAATGCTTTTTTTTTTTTTTTTAACTCGGCATCAGGATAGTCTGATCACTCTCCACACCCACCTTCAACTCCAGCCCTACTGTGAGACCACCTCTGGCCTTGCCCCTGCCCCATAGCAGTCATCTGGACCTTACTCCTAGATCTTAACCCTGATAACCTGGGCCCCGCAGCCTGACCCTCCGGAATACGACTCCTGTTTGGTACTGTGGAGCCACTGGGGCTTTGTGGTCTCAGAAGCCAGGCGCAGAGCCCACACCTACGTCTCAGTGTCTGGGTGACCTCAGGCCAGTGGAGTGTCATCTCTGAGCCTCGGTTCCCACATGAATGCGCAACGTCCGCGTGGCACTCCCAGAGTCATCACGAGGACTGAGTTCTGAGATCGTTGCATAGAGAAATAGCTGGAATGCTGCCCGATCGAGGCAAGAATTCACAAACGCTAGCCTCCTGAGGCCCTAGTTCCCAGGAGAGCCCTGGTCAGCTGTAGAAGGGATGGGTGGGGTGGCCAGAGCCCTTTTGGACTTCAACAGTCCAGAGCATTTGTAGCCGGAATCCCTACGCACCTTCAGACGCAGACGTCGGCACAGGGAGCACTGCACCCCGCCCTAGCCACGGTAATGGTGCACGTCGGGAGAACCGCGATGTAATTATCACCCGAGCAAACCCGAATGGAGGGGCTCCTGTGTGCCGGGCACGATGCTGGCTGAGTGACCACACGTGACTCAGTCCTCATGCAGCTGCACGAAGGGGGTTCTGTTTTCATCCTCCCTATGTAGATGCAGAAGCAGAGGCACAGAGCGGTGAGGCCACCTGCCCAAGGTCACAGAGCTGCTAAGTGACGTAGCAGGGGTTTGAACCCAGAGCAAATTTGAATGAAGGACCCTTGACTTTTGTAACTTCTTGGGATACAGCCCCAGGTATGAACTTGCAGTGGGTAGGTCCTTCCACGTCTCATGCTTCCTTTGCTCTGGGGGGTGTTGATTGCCCCCTGAGGACACAACGAAAAGGGCCCCAAGGTGGGGGCCCCCACTCAGCTGTCATGTGCTGCCCCTTTCTGGAACCTTCTGTGGGACGTTGCTCCAGATTTCCAGGCAGCCCTCTCCCCCGTGCCTTTCCCTCATCCCACTCCCACAGGAAACTTCCAGAAGCTTGAGGGGGGAGCAGCTGCCAAGTGCTAGGAGCTATGCCCAGCCCCACATACCGTACTGTATTTCATCCCCTTAGCACTGTGTGAGGACGTATTATCTTACCTTCCTAGTTAAGAAGATGGAGGGCCTAAGAGGTTAACCGAAACGTCCAGATGAGAGCGCACAGTATGCCACACAAGTTGGGGGGCTGGAGGCTCACGGCCGGAGCTTGGCTGATGACAGTGCCAGGTGTGGGCTGGGCCCTGGGTGTGAGTCACTTCATGCACTCCTCGCTCTGTCCCTAAGATAGGTGCTGTGACTGCCTCCATTAAGAACAAGGCTCTGCAAATTCAGACTAAAGGATTACTGGCTGAAAATGCTATTTGCACAGTTGGATTTCAGCTCAGCTTTGAAGGTATTTGAGCCCAAGGCAGGTAGGAATTTTTCTCTGCAAGAGAGATGGGTTTGGGGCTATGGTAGAGGCCCCGCTTCCCTCCTTTAGCCTTCTCTCTCACCACCCCACCCAGCTGGTGACCAATTTCAGTCCCTGCTGACAGTCCCCAGTGCTGGGAGCAGAGAAGAGCCAGGACATCCAAATCAGATAAGTAGGTGGCCCTTGTGCATTGATTGAGAACGGGTTGTCAACCGAAGTGCCAGCAGGCGACGGCTGGCCATTAAGGGAGCACGGCTGGGTTCACCCGGCTTCAAGATCAATTCATATCAAAACCACAGCCAACATTTGTTTTCCGTTGTGCTTCTGTGGAGGGAAATAAAAAATGGGAGGCACAATATAGAGACATCATTCTGCACTGTTGATTTCTTCCACTCCCTCCTCCTTCCCTCTGGATCGGAACATCTGTCTCCCTCCTGATGAATGTGTTGTTGTGGGAAGGATGAGGAACACTCATCATGTGAGGGGCCCCGGAGTCACCACACCGGGCAGGAGGGGCTGTGGAGGGGAGAGAAGTCAGCCAAGGGAGGGAGGCAGGAACAGCCCGCTGTGTCTGGTTACTACCCCGGGGAGGGGCAGATCCAGCACGGGTCAGCTCGGGGGCGGGGAGGGGGGCCTGATGCCAGAGTCCTGGAGGTTGCACTTCCTGGGGTCTACCTGGGAAAGCACCGTGCCCCTTTGTGGGGAGAATGGGATGAACACAGGCAGAGGACTGTACCCCAGAGGATGCAACTTCACATCCTCCCTGGGCAGGACACCTCTCTCAACCTTGGTCTTCTTGCCTGCAGAATGAATCATGGCATTCATAACTCCGTGTTCCTAGACTTGATAAGAGGATCCAGGGAGGTCACAAACCCGTATGAAAGTATTTCATAATACATCATTGATGCCGAGGGTCAAGGTCAATGCAGTAGATCAACAAACCCTTCTGTGCCGTGTGGTTTCTCCCTGTTTGCCTGATGACTGACCCCAGGTCCCTGAGTGTACAACCTTTGTGGGATCAGAGAGTCAGATGACAAGGTTTAGAGCACTATGAAGGTGTAGAATTCAATAACCGAGAGAGAAGATGAGGTAGAGGAATTAAAACCCCTTCTTCCTCCAGGAGGCAGGTCCCAGGATAGCTCCCTGCTGGTCTGGCCAGGAGCTGAGCTCAGTCGATCATCAATAAGCCAGTGGAGGTGAGAAAGCAAGTCAGTAGTCATCCTGCCTCCAGCCCTGTGAGCTGCTCAGCTCCTGAGAGCAGGCTGCAAGGGAACACCATCCACAGGTCTGTGCGACTCCCCAGTACTCCCTTGCTGGTGTGGGCTGCTTGCTTCATTCCCTCCTTGTATGCCCCCCTCCTCCTCCGTGGTAGCCCCATTCCTGCGCTCTCAGCCATGGACTGAAATTGACAAGGGGAGGGGGCCTGAGGACCCCCCATTAACGGCTTGCAGAGTTCCACGTGACTTGGGCATTGCAGACAGAGGTCAGCTGTCCATTAAGCTATGGAACTGAGCACTCCACTTAGCGGTGTATATGGGACACAGTTAAATAATGAAAATAAAAATAGAACATTGCAAGAGCCTGGGGCAGGCTGGCTTATAACCCCAGGAAGAAGCAGAGAAGGCCATTCCAGGGAGAAGGGAGGGAATTCGCTGTCAGCCGCCCCCTGCCATGATGCTGCTCTGGTTTAAAATATATGTTTTTCTTTATATATAGGTCATCTTTTGTTAATTTTTAACTTAAAGTTCATATATACGTATACACGCATGCGCCCCAAGTGGAGAAAATCTGTGCTTCTTCGATAGCACGTTGGGAAATTCAGAAAAGTAGAGAGAGGCGGTCTTCCCTCCTCTCCCCCACTCCACATTTCTGGGTGAGGGTGTTCGAGATCTCTGGTACCACGCCAGGAACGAAAGGGAATGAAAAGGGCACCCGTGAGCTCCAGGCTGCACCACCACAATCAGCCAGCAGGGGGCAAGTCAGCCACCTGCCTTCTTACCCAGTCTGGCATTGTCCCTTAGTTTCAGGAAGACAACTAATTAAAAAAAGGGAAAAAAAGATCATTATGTCACTTTAAAAACGTGTTGCATATTTATTAAACAAAATTGGGGAAAATAAATAGTAAAGTAGGAAGAATAAACAAATTTATCCATCCTCCTACTATCAGAGCTGCACTCTTAATATTTTTCTATTCGTCATCCCAGATTCTTGATTTACAAATTAGCAAACAAATTATTGATATTTTGCATCCCACTTTTTTTTCATTTAACATTGTCTTACCAGCATTTCCTTCAATGACAACATTGTCACTGAGGACAGGAACTGTCCAGGAATTGTCCATTGAGTGGATAAAGCCCTAGTTCATATAACCCTTCCCTTTCAGAAAGGCATTTTGGTGGTTCCGAGCATTTTGCTACTACAAGCAACAGTGAATAAACACCTTTGTGTATTCTTGTACTTATATCTATTTCCGTATCAGCAATTCCCAGGAGCTGAATTTTTGGGACCAAGAGTAACGAACATACATAAGGCTGGATGCGTGTTGCCAAGTGACTTTCCAAAAGGGAAACCCCACTTTACTCAGTCACCAGCAGAGTGTGAGTGTTACTCTTTCAGAGGTGAAGTTGTTGTTTCTAATTGAGCTTTTTCTTTTGAGATCATTGTAGATTCACAGGCAATTGTAAGAAATCACACAGATCCCAAGTACCCTTTACCCAGTTTCCCCCAATGGTAACATCTACAACATTACATCACAAAGCAGCACAACCAGAGTTTTGACTTGAATGCAGTCGAGATGCAGCACATTTCCACACCACGGGGACCCCTCCTGTTGACACTGGCCTCCCCGCATCACCGCCCCCCACCCCTCCTCACTCTGGTCTCCGATCCCAGCAACCACTACTCTCTTCTTCCATTTCTTCATTTTTGTCATGTCAGGAATCTTACATAAATGGAATCCTGAGGCAAACTTTGAAAGAAAGTTATTGTCAAAAAACAGATGAAACAAGATTACAAGCAGAAGAACTGGAGAAAACACATTTTTGAATTGGTTAGTCTCCAGGCCAGCACTGTCCAACAGAAATAGAACACGAGCCATGTGATGTCATTTAAACTTTTCTACACCTGCATTAAAAGAGTGTAAAGATATAGTAAAATGAATATATTGTATGTAGCTCAATATGCCATTTCAACATGTAATCGATGTTCTAAAAACCACCAATGAGATTTTTTTACATTCTTTCTCTGTAGTAAGTCTTAGAAACCTCGTGTGTGTTTTGTGCTTACAGCGCGTCTCAATTTGGACTGGCCACACGTCAAAGCATTCTAGAGCTACATGTGGCCAGTGGCTGCCATATTGAATAGCTCTGCTTTAGTCCAAACCGAACTGAAGACAAACCATGGGGTCTGTCCATCTCCAGGCTTGTGAGCGTCCCCATGTTGGCTTGTGGCTCTCAACCTTGGCCGCACCTTGGAATCATCTGGAAGTTTTTTAATCTTGATGCCTTACCCCACCCCCACCCAAGCAGAGAGCCAGATATAATTGGTCTTGGGAACAACCCAGCATGGGGATTTCTTTTAAACTCCTCAAGTGACACTAACAGGCAGCAGGGATCGAGGGCGACTGGTAGAAGGGTTTGAGGTTGTGTCCTGTCCGATCCTGTCTGGCCGTGGGATTCTGAGAGAGGCCCTGGAGATGACTTCTCTTTTCTCGTCTCAGTTCCTGACCTGGCTTCTTAGAGAGCAGGCCCTTTCCTCAGAAGCAGTTCCTGAAGGTTTCTGCGCATTCTCTGCCTTATTCACTGGAGACAGTTATCAAGGCTAGTTTTCAAGGGGGATGCACACAAGCTTCCTCACCCATTGCTCCCACCCCACTGGCGCCATCTTGTTACCCTGAGTATTTTTCCCACTGGGATCAGCCTCCTTGGTGGCCAGTCTTGCTTCCTTTCTGGATCAAGGAATGAAGATGGACACCGGCAGAGAGCCCACGACCTACTTTATGTCATGGAATCCTCGCAGCCGCTCTGTAAAGAAACGATCATCCCTGTATTATTGATGACACTCGGAGAGGCTCAGTGAGTTGCCTGAGGCCCCACGGCCCCCACTGCACTTCTGGGCTGGCCTTGACCAAATGGGCCACTGGCAGTATGAACCGAGCAGCCAGAACAAGGCTGAGGTTCATACTCATCCTGCCTTGCACCTCTTTTTCCAGACCAGGGCCTCCACATCTGATGGCTCCTGGGCCTATGAGGTATGTCACTGACTGAGAGGAAGGGAGGGCAGCCCTTGCCTCCCCCACCTTGTCGCCAGCCATCCCAGGCCCGGTGAAAGGTGACATCCCCTCACCCCTTCTTGGCCCTCTATTCCCTCCCCAGGCTTTTACTTTGTCATCCAGTCAGGAAATAAGAAAATCTGTCTAAAAACCTCTGTAAGCACTCTGACTTCATCTCTTGAAGGTCGTGAGGCATCTGTTGGGGCACTAGACCTCCAGGGGCCCTCCAGGAACCACTGGCCCCCCCTCCTGGGACTGAGGGAGCCCATGGACTTCCATTCCACACCCCACACAGCCATGGGCCTCCTGACTCACAGGGAGGGCCATGCTCCCAACCAGGCCATCAGGGGACCTCAGGTTGGCCTAGACATCATTTCATCTCAGGTCACGGGGGCGGGGAGCAAAAAGCAACACGCTGAGAACAAACTGCTCAGAGAAACGCGTCATCCCCTTTTATGCTTCTCTCTCCTTGCCCGTCTTGTTCCAGACTATCAGCCTGAGGTGGCTGACACGTCATCTTCCTTTCTGCACTAACGTTCAGGAGTGCTGGAAATCCGGGCTTGGGACTGTCGTTCCTGGGCCCACAGCAACCTGGCTGGCTCTCTGTCTGACCTAGGGCTTGGCACTCAGTGGGCCAGGGCTGGGCCGCGTGGACAGGAGCAGGGGATGGGATGGTGGAGCGGGGGGAGGCATGACTATGCGGGCCACATGCCATTAGAATCTTGAGTTACGGTAAAATATGCCAGAGGCTGGGAAGCGGTGCTTGGTGGGAGGTATTTAGGGCAGAGCGTGCACGGGGTGCTTTGTAACCTGGCCAGGCCACATGGATTATCTTGCGAGAGTCCTCAAGCAGCAGCGTGCCCCTCGGGGGGAGGCCTGCCCTTTGCCAGGCTCCCAGCTCGCCTCTGGGCCCCAGGGCGGTCCAGGCAGCTTCTCCAAAGCCAGACTTGTTTTCCTCCCCAGGCTGTCCCCACCCCTCCTTTCTGCCTTCTCCCAGAAGAAGGAATCAGCAGCAGAAGAAATATCTCTCCTGAAACCTAAACATGCTAAGCATGGAGGGGGGCTGGCCGTGGCCAAGAATAGCTCTGAGTGTCCAGCAGGAAACACTCAGTTGCTTTTTTCTGCTTTCCTCCTCTCTTCCTCCTCCTCCTCCGTGATCACTATTTATATCACTACTTTTTATAAGGAAAATCTGTGGCTTGTCCATCCACCTGAGTGATGCAAAGACCAAGGACCAAAGGACTTGAAACCTTCAGCCCTTTTATCTTCGGCAAGAGGCTGATTGTGTTGAGAAAAAAATCAGAACAAAGTTTGCACTTGACAGTCAGGAGTCTCCACTTTTTGGAAGCGAGTTTCCAAGGTGGTGAGCTAAGCACTCTGGAAACCTAAGCAGGGCACCCCTACGAGAACCCGTCCGAGGGATGAACAAGAGGCAGTCCAGCATAGCAGAGGGTAAGGCCAGGTACCTCGGTTCAAGTGCCAGCTCCCCCACTTTCTGGCTGGGTGACCCCGACCCAAATGGAAACCCAAATCTTCTTTAGAAAAGACAGGGTTGCATACTTCACCAACCCCCCCAAATGG
Organism: Neomonachus schauinslandi; assembly: GCF_002201575.2. Lineage (NCBI taxonomy): Eukaryota > Metazoa > Chordata > Mammalia > Carnivora > Phocidae > Neomonachus > Neomonachus schauinslandi. The sequence goes on along the minus strand of NC_058417.1, from coordinate 46,875,789 downwards.
CTTAACCACCAACCCCCCACCTATAAAGTGGGGATAATGACCAGGGTTAAGATGAGCTGTGTGCACTTACTATGCGCCAGGCTACTGTTCTTTTTTTTTTTTTTTTTTTTTTTTTAAGATTTTATTTATTTATTTGAGAGAGAGAGAATGAGAGAGCACATGAGAGGGGGGAGGGTCAGAGGGAGAAGCAGGCTCCCCGCCGAGCAGGGAGCCCGATGCGGGACTCGATCCTGGGACTCCAGGATCATGACCTGAGCCGAAGGCAGTCGCTTAACCAACTGAGCCACCCAGGCGCCCCAGGCTACTGTTCTTATTTTAAACTAGGTGCATTTAAACTAGCTCATTTAATCCTCATTACTCTATGAAGATGCTTCTACTAGTATTATCCTTATTTTATTTTATTTTATTTTTTATTTTTAAAGATTTTATTTATTCATTTGAGACACAGAGATAGAGCATGAGCAGTGGGGGAGGCAGAGGGAGAGGGAGAGGGAGAAGCAGGCTCCCCACTGAGCCAGGAGCCCAACGTGGGGCTCGATCCCAGGACCCTGGAATCATGACCTGAGCCAAAGGCAGACGCTTAACCATCTGAGCCACCCAGGCGCCCTTATCCTTATTTGAATAACCGTGCCTACCGGGGCGCCTGGGTGGCTCAGTCGGTTAAGCCGCTGCCTTCGGCTCAGGTCATGATCCCAGCGTCCTGGGATCGAGCCCCACGTCTGGCTCCCTGCTCAGGGGAGAGCCTGCTTCTCCCTTTCTCTCTGCCTGCCGCTCTGCCTACTTGTGCTCTCTCTCTGTCTGTCAAATAAATAAAATCTTTAAAAAAATAAATAAATAAATAACCGTGCCTACCGCAAGGGATTGTTGCAAAGATGAAGTGAATTAATCCATGTAAATTGCTTAGAGCTGTGTCTGGGTCAGCCTGCAGGAATCGGGGAGCAGAAGTGTGCACAGGTGAGAGAAGCAAGCAGACCCCAAATCAGGGAAGCTGAGGACAGGAGAAAACTCTGGGCCCAGCTCCCTCTGCAAGCTCTTGCAGACTGGATCTGATAGATGGCCAGTGTCCCCAAAATTAGATCAGGCCTGAACATTTTTCCTGTCTACACATATTAAGACACGGGGCACGAAGTTGTTCTGGCTGGCTTGTATTGCGCCCAATAGCTGTGGGGGCAGTGATGTTACAGCTCAGCCCGCGCTGCCGGCCGTGTGAGTGGGAGGAGGTGGCCACACGAGTGGGCTTCTGTCAACAATTAAGACTTTGTGCCACTGAATGAGGTAGTTTGCAGCTCTTGTCACTGCTCTATTTAAGTGGAATCTAAAAGAAGAAGGAGGGACGCTTGGGTGGCTCAGTTGGTTAAACGTCTGCCTTCGGCTCAGGTCATGATCCCAGGGTCCTGGGATCGAGCCCCGTGTCGGGCTCCCTGCTCAGTGGGGAGCCTGCTTCTCCCTCTGCCTCTGCTGCGCCCCTGGCTTGTGCTCTCTCTCTCTCTCTCTCTGACAAATAAATAAAACCTTTAAAAAAATAAAAGAAGGAAGTATGCAACCCTGTCTTTTCTAAAGGGGATTTGGGTTTCCTGCAAAATAAGAATCCATGTCTGTTGGGGTGGAAGTTAGGGGGGCGGCTCCTTTCACGTGGGGCTGGCGGGAGGGCTGGCCAGGACTTCTGCTGGCGGGATCCCTGATGTGCCACACAGTGAGGGTGTGGCTGGGCGGGGCGGAGGGGAGGGTGTGCCTGTGGCTCGTGGCGACTGGCAGGGCTGGGAGCTCCAAGGTGCCCACATATTTACAAGAACCCACCTCTGTGTTGTTGAAGAGAGTAGAATTCTTTACATTCGTGGGTTAAATGGAAAAGAGGACTGGTGTCCATCACTGCATGGGGGAGAAATGCCCAGAGCCTGGGTTTGGGGGCCGGACACCCCTAAGTTTGAATCTAATCTCTGTCACTTAATGAGCTGAGTGACCACTGTGTCTTCAACTCGGGTTCCTCTAGGTAAAGAAAGAATAATAATGCGACTTGGCAAGGTAGATCTCAGGACGAGATTATGGATGCTCAGTAGATAAATGCGCCCCACAAGGGGCAAACCGCCATCACCCTCTTCATCATCGTGGTCATTGTTTGTCCTGTTCTGATGCTCACATTCCATGGTCTTCAGTGCATGTTTGCGCCTGGCATGCATTCATAATATGGGCATGTGAACTAAAAATAACTGTCTCCATTACCTGCAAAGCTCTTAAATCAGCCACGGTGGTGAGTGCCCTACACACCCCTCCCTTTATTAAGAGCTTCCATTCTGAGCTCCTTAATATGTATTAATTCACTAGGCCCCCCAAGCCCCCCTGTGAGGAAACATCACTATAATCCCATTCTACAGGTGAGGAAGCCATCCGAGTAGGTCTTTATGGGAATCATTCAGTGAAATCCTCAGACAGCCCACCAAAGCGGGTATCTCTCCAGCCAGGAACTGAATCTGAAACTTTGATTCATTGAGCCACAGAAGGGATGGATGGCTAGAGAAAGGGGATAGAGGAAATGGAGCTCTTGTCCCACCCAAGTCCCTGTGGGGGGGAGGGGGGCTCAGCAAATGGGCAGAGGTGGGGATCCACCAAGAGGGAGTGGCGACACCCTGACTTACAGGAGAGTCACAACCCACCCATGTGCCCCCTGCACCTCTGCTGGACCCCTTGCTGATGCAGGCACGGCATCCCCTCCCGACTGCTCAGTCTGGCTCCTCTTCTCTTCAGGCTGCACCGAAGATGGGACCTCAGCCTCCATACGACTCACACAGGGAGGCCATTGTCATGTTCTCATTTCTGCCCCATCAGGTGGTGAATCAACATGGGGGGACCTGCCCACAACGAGGGAGAGGAAAGGGCACTGATCTCGTTCTCCTCCTCAAAACATTGCCTTAAGTGGGAGTTGCTGGTTTTTAACCTAAAGCCCCTGCACACATACCTGTGGGATGTAATCACAAGGCAGCCCTCCTACCCTTTTTTTACATTTATTTAGGGGGACTGATTCTTCTCTTGGCTCCAGATGAACGCTGAGGCAACCTGCATGGCTCTTCTGGTCTCTCAGGAGTGCAAAGTTCCCCAGCCAGGAACTCGACTGTCCAGTCCCAAATGACAGCCAAACCTTCCAACTTTAGGCAAAATGACGGCAATTGTCCACCCTCAGCTCAGCTGTGTTGTGGTGGGAAGCCTTTCAAAGCCCTGCAGAGGGGTACAGCTGGCCTCTTTTCTTCTTTGCTGCACCTCTCCCTCATGCTGCAGGCGTGGAGGGGGGACAGGAAGAGGAGGCAGGAGAGGTAGAATTCTTACCTGATGGGTATAGTCATGACATGGCATAGACTCTCTGGACTTGGGAGTGTTCAAGGCTGGGTCTTTTTACCACTGTCCTTTCCTTGGGTCCTTCAGAAACACCCAAACACCCTCCCATCCCCAGTGCCTTCTAATTTGTAGTTCCCTTCATGTGGGTTTTGCATGCTCTCATGGTTCCTTCCTCAAACTCTTGGGAATCCAGTGGTTCCCCCCCACCCCAGCTTCTCTCTGTGAAGCTCCTTCCCCCTTCCTGGCAGCCATCTTGGATGGCAACCATCTTGGGGGGGACCCTAGTCACTTCCATGCTAGTGCTGCGCCCTCAGGCTTGGCCCACTGGTCTATGGAAATGCTCCTACATCCCTTGCCCCCACAAACTCGGGCAGTGCAACCAACAACAGAGCAGCAGTGAACTCTCCCTCCCTCCTACCACCACAGCAAGTAGCCAACATCTCTCTCGTTTTAGATCTTCTAGGTCAGAGTCACCCACCAGGTCACTGGACTCCCAGCATACATTGAATCCTCTCACTAAACTTGAGATTTGGGGCAGGGATTTCCCATCCTCCTGCCCTCTGTGGGATAAGGTATGTTTAACAACAAGGGGCACTGCTGTAACCCTTTCAAACATTCTTCACAAATCTCTCACTGTCTTCAGTTCAGTTAACTGTTTCACCATCAGTGTGGATGAGAACTTTAAGAGTCACGAATCCAGTTCCTCATCACCCCACTACTCTAAGTTTTCTAGGGTGCTCTGCTCACAATTTTGGAATATAGTACCTACTATCTTAGGGATTTCATGCACTCTCTCTTTTTTGGACTCTTTTTCTATATCTATATACATGTAATTTAGAGATAGGTATACAGAAATATACATATATACTATATAAATATGTGTATATAAATACAGTAAAATATAAAAAAATATTTTGATATAAATAAAATACTTACATAGTATATATGATTTTTTTTTTTACCCAAGAGTATCATACTTACATGATTTCCTGGATTTTTTGCATTTAACACTTAATAATTAATCTTGGAGAGCTCTCCATGTTGAACATACAGAGCTTTCTCATACTTAATAGCTATAGAGTATTCATTCTGTTATATGGCTGAATCCCAGTTTATTTAACCAGCTCCCCCATTGGTCATTTAAGTTGCTTGCTGTGCATGTAGTGCTGTGGAGATATCCTTCCATATACATCTTTGTAGAGTGTTGCGAATATATCCGTAGAGTACATTCCTGGCAGAATTAGTAAGTCATGCAATAATTGCATTTTTAGTTTTCATGGGTTTCCTCAAATAGATCTGCATATTCACTTTCACCAAGTGTATATGAGAGTGTCTGTGTCTCACAACCTTGCTAGCCCTGGATATTCATTCATTCATTCATTCATTCATTCATTCATTCATTCTTCCTTTCTCTTTGTCTCTATCTCTGTCTTGCTGGGGGTTTGCCAATTACACTAGAGGAATTTTTTTATTAGACACTTGTTTTCATTAATTTCTGCTATCTTATTGTTTTCTTCCTCCTATTTGGAGAGGGTTTTTTTTTTTTTTTGGCATTTTTTTCTATCTTCTTGAGATAGAAAAATTGAATCATTTACTTTTTTCTCTTTTTTTCTAATACATGCTCTTAAGGCTGTAATTTTCCTTCTAGCCTAACTTTGCTTTATGCCACAAGTTTTGATAAGTCATGTTTTCATCATCATTCAGTTCAACAAAGAGAAAATCTTAAAATTAGAAGAAAAAGGCACATTAGCTTCAGAGTAATTCTACATATATTTTAAACCCACAAGATAGTATTATTTTTCCTTTTTACACTCACTATTTTATTTAGCTTTACCCACATAATTACCCTTTTCATTCTTCTTCTTTCCTGTATTTCTGTGCTTTAGTACCAGATCATTCTGCTTGAAGAATCTCTTGAGTATTTTTTTAAATATTTATTTATTTGAGAGAGGGAGGGAGAGAGAGAGAGAGCATGGGCAGAGGGAGAGGGAAAGAGGAAGCAGACTCCCTGCTGAGCAACCCAACATGGGGCTCAGTCCCAGGACCCTGAGATCACAGCCCAAGCCAAAACCAAGGGTCAGATGCTTAACCAACTGAGCCACCCAGGTGCCCCAGTATTTATTCTGATGCAACTTTGCTGATGACAGATTTCCTCGGTTTTCATTTTTCTGAAATTATTTTTTTATTTTGCCTTCGATGTTGAAGGATATTTTTGCTGGGTATGAAATTCTAGGTTGATGATTGCTTTCTTAAAGCACTTTTTTTTTTTTTAAAGATTTTATTTATTTATTTGACAGAGAGAGACACAGCGAGAGAGGGAACACAAGCAGGGGGAGTGGGAGAGGGAGAAGCAGGCTCCCCACAGAGCAGGGAGCCCGATGCGGGACTCGATCCCAGAACCCTGGGATCATGACCTGAGCTGAAGGCAGTCGCTTAACCACCTGAGCCACCCAGGCGCCCCATCTTAAAGCACTTTTAAAGTGTCATCATGTTATGTCATGACTTGCCTCATTCCTGTTTCTGATGTCTCTCTTGTTTTGTCATAGTCTTGCCTCTTGATGTGTCTTGTAATTTTTTACTGAATGGTACACATTTTAACGGAAAATTGTAGAAGTTCTTAATGGTGTTATCTTCCCCCAAATAGGATTTACTTTTGTTTTTGGCAGTCTGTTAGATTAGAGAAGATTGCCTACGTCCAATCATGAATTTGAGCTGATTTGAAATAGGCTTCAGTCTTGTAGAAGCTGATCTCTTGTTCACCTGCAGTGTAAGACTTCCCAGGTCCTCTGTTTGAAAGATTGGGCTGTTTATCAGACCTGCCCTTCTTGGTGAGGCCTGAACACTGATTATGGACTTTGTAGCATCATGAGTCTGCTGTAAGAGCCTCATAGCCTTTTTCTCAGCCTCTCAGACCCACACTCTGTATGAACTGGCACATGCTTCAAGTGGAAAAGTTGTGCAACATGTTGGGCTTATTTGTGTCAATGCCTTTCCTTTATCTTCAGATCTTGACCTCTAAAATCTTGGTTTCTTTGATTCCTCTACAGTGTGTTCAAACAGATATTTTTCATTTTATAAAGCTGTTCTAGCTATGTTCACAGGAAGGCTGGTCTAATACAAGCTAGTTCATCATAGCCAGAAATGGAAGTCTAAAATCTCTTTTTAATTTCATTTAATGATTTGTTTTATTTTATTTTTTCATCAACATGAATCTGTTTTAATTGTTGTAGCTAACAGTAAGCATAAATATCTGGTAGGTCCCACTCATCTATCTTTATATTTAAAAGGAATTTTCAGGGGTGCCTGTGTGGCTCAGTCAGTTAAGCGTCTGACTCTTGATTTTGGCTCAGGTCATGATCTCAGGGTTTTGAGATCAAGCCCTGTGTCAGGCTCTGCACGGGGGGGCATGGAGCCTCTTAAGGTTCTCTCGCTCTCTCTCTTTCTCTCTCTCTCCCCACGCCCTCCCTCTCTCCTTCTCTAAACAAACAAACAAAAAGAACAAAAACCTTAAAAGGATTTTTCAGGCTCCTTTCAAATGCTTTTTATTATTCTAACCCCAGATTCATATGTCATTTTTCTAAAGAGAACTCATTGCATTGAATTCATCTATTAATTTAGAGAGCGTTGACATTTTTATGACATTGTCTCCCTACCTAAAAACATGATATATTATTTTATTTATGAGTCTTCTTTTATGTTTATTGATAGTTTGAAGGGTTTCTTTATATAGCACTAGCACATAACTTGTTAAGCTTATTACCCTATAGTTTACCATTTTGTTGCTACATAAACAGCATTATATTTTCCAACTGTATTATAGCTGTAGGTTTTTATATGTTTTTATATGTTATTATGTGTCCACCCATTTATTTCAATGCCGAGAGGTTTCAAGTCTTGAGGTGACACACTTCCTTCTGATGCTGAGCCTCTAATGTACTTGACACTTAAATATTCAATACACATTTGCTAATGTTATATTTATTATCTGTGTCTACAGAAACACCACTGTGCCCACCATAAAGACACCTTTTACATGACCATTCAGAGTACTTTAGCTCCTTGAATGTGAAGAACCTAAAATCTCTCCAATCCAAATGCCTTAGATGATAGGGAGGTAAGAGAGGGTAGGAATTTGGCAGAGATAGAAATGAAGGCAATTCTGCAGGCAGCAGTTGCCATGCTAAGAGGGAAATTGGAGAACTGGATGGAGATGAGAAAGTCTGGGACATTTTGCCCCTTTTCAGGGACAGATGTACTCTATTCATTCTTCCTTGTTCACTGCTCTTTGGGTGTCAGGCGGTGGCGCTTTCTGGCTGCAGCATTGTACAGAGATGGCCTGAGGTGGCCCAGCCTTATTTGATTACGCTTGTATAAATCCTCACAACAATTCTTCTGAAGCTTTCCCTGTTTTACAGATGAAGATACTGAGGTTCAGAGTGGTCATGTGACTTGACCAGGATGTGACATGGGAGAACTGGCATTCCAGCTCAGATTTGCCTGGTCCCAAAGCCCATGTGCCATTCACTCCCCAACATAGCTGTAAAGTCTAGGATTAAACTATGACCCTCAGGCCACTTGGGATTTATGTCATACTTAGGCAGTGAGAAGGAGATGCTAATTAAGTGAATTATAGTTATTTTGGTAACTTCTGCCTTAGAACAAATTACCTCAGAACCCAATGGTATAAAACAACAATACCAGGGGTGCCTGGGTGGCTCCGTCGGTTAAGCGTCCCACTCTTGATCTCAGCTCAGATCTTGGTCTCAGGGTCGTTAGTTCAGGCCCCTGAAAAACAAAACAAAACAAAACAAAAAACAACTACCATATTCTGCTCCTGATTTTGTTGGGCAGGAATCTGGGAAGTGCTCAGCTGGGCTGTTCTTGTTTGGAGTTTGTCCGGCAGATGCAGTCAGACCATTGGCTGGGGCTGCTGTGATCAGAAAGTTCCACCAGGCTGGGTGTGTCCAGGGTGGCCCAGTCCCATGGCTGGGAGCTCAGCTGAGGCTGCCGACCAGAACACCTACCTGTGGTCTCCAAGGCAATGGTTCTCCACCAGGGGTGATTTTGCCACCCAGGGGCATTTGTGTCTATTCACAGCAGGGTGCATGCACTAGCATCTGGTGGATGGAGGCCAGGGATGCTGCTGACCATCCTGCCATGCACATCCCAGCTCCCCACCACAAGGATGTGTCCAGCCCAAAACGTCAATAGGGCCAAGGTTGAGAAACCCTGCTCCAAAGCTTGGTGATCTCGGGCGAGTCGGACTTCTCGCCTGGGCACTGGCTTCCCCCTGCAAGGGCTCCCCAGAGAACCAGGCAGAAACTACATCTCCTCCTGTGACCCAGCCTCAGAAGTCACATGGCATCACTTCCATGGACTCTGTTGGTCAAAGTCATCACAAACCTGCCTTGACTCAAGGGGAGGAGAGGGGTATGGATCCCACCTCTCAATGGGAGGAGTGTCAAAGAATCTGTGGTCACTTATTAACCACCATAGAATGTACTGGGGAGCAGCACGAGGGGAAGGAGGCAGAGCCACAGGCCCACTGAGGGCTGTCCTCTGGTCACCAGCTCATTCTGCTGGGTGTTGGCCAAGCTGACGCCGAGTCACTTAGACCCGCTTACAGAAGCAGCTGCTGTAACTGGCTTGGAAGCCCTGTCAAGAACCCCCAAACCCCAAACTCTTCATCAAGCACTACAGGGCTTTCTCTGGGTTTATGGGAAACTGAGATCAGGATGTCTGCATCGGATTCTCCTTCCACTTCTTTTCTCCTCCCCAGTTGAACCCTGTCCACCCCGCCACACACACTCCCAGTTCTCCAACTGGGCGCTCACTCATGCCTGTAAGCTCACCTATCTCTGAGCACCTAAGCACTTCATTATTGGCTTGGGCAGAGAAATGTGCCATTAGTGATTTAATCTCCACAAGACATTTCTCCCTAATTGCTAGTCACAGATGATAATTAGCGACTGTTAATTCCTGATAATTAACAAGCTAATTCTTAGAGGTAATGGCCCCAGGGCGATCATCTTAAAAGGCTCAAAGCTGCCGTGCTTCTGGGCCCCAAGCTCCAAGGGATGACACTGCATTTTGGCATCTCTAGCCCAGAAATTAACTGGGGCCCTTCCATTTCTGTTTACAAGGGCAGCAATTGGACAATTGATGACTCTAATCTTTAGTTTTCCTCTCTGGGAAAGTTTTCCTCTTTTTTTAAGAAGCTTTGTCGAGCACAGAACACTATAAAGAAGATCAAATACAAGTAACCTTAAGACCTGGGAGTATCCACCATCAACATTTTGGTTTATTTCTTCCTAGTCTATGAATTTGTTTCATAGTTGAGGTCCTGGCAAACATGGGGTTTTACCTCCAGCTTTATTCACTTAATATTATAGAGTAAACATCTTGTCTGATGGTAGCAACTTATAAAAAAAAAAAGGTCTGCCTCCCCCCTGAGAAGAATCAACTGGATGCTATAGCCGAGGGAGAGGATTCGTGAGAAGGAGAAACAACCATGGAAAAGCCAAGATCTGATTATGTGGGAACTGGGAATTCATTCCCGACCAGAGTGTCTTCAGGGGACCGCTGTCCCTGCCCCACCCACTGAAGATATTGGCTGGAAGAATCTGTGTGCAAGCACACAGTCACACAGGAGAAAGGCTGGGAACTAAGATGTGAACGGTGGTGTTGCTTTCAGAGTGAGCAAGTGCATGAATTTTCCTCCTCTGCCTTACGATTTTCTGTACAGCACAGAGGAAAAAGCATTGGATCAGCATTCAGAAGATTTCCAGTTCACACTCTTGTCCCTCCACAGAACTGGCCGTACGATCTCAGGTAAATCTCTCCTCTGGACCCTGGTTTTCTTAAATGTGCTTTGAGGGAAACGTTAGTCTTCCTGCCCTGAAAGGTGGTTTTGGGAATCAGAAATGCTGGGTTAGAGTTTGCCTCTCAATATGGGAGGATATGCTGGCTAACTCCCCCAAAGGAAACAGGGTCAGGAGACCACCTTTATGTAACACTAGGCTATTTCCAAAGACAATCTTCCGAAATACTGTGTCCCATGCATTTCTAGATTCCCCAGTGACCTGCTCTGGATGTGCTTCTTCACCCCAAGTTTCTTGAACCTGTTTATTCCTTCAGCAGGGAGATGATGTAGCCATAGCATAAACTTGGGAATTAGACCTAAATTCAAATCAATCACAGGTCACGGGTGTCAGCCACCTGTGACGTCCTGTAGGCTATGGAACATGTCTGAGCCTCAGTTTCCCCATCCATGAAATGGGGGCATATATAACCTACTACTTACGGGGTTGTTGTCAGGTCCCAATGAGGTACTCTACACAAAGGGCTTTTCCGTACTCAGCTCATGGTATTTATTTGTACATAAATACGATTTCAGAACAGAAGCACAAATACAACTGTGTAATGGGTAAGAGGGACCATTTCTCGCTCTGCGTGGCATCCCCCGGATTTGGTACGCACTCTGGAAGGGGACTTTTCCCTTTGCCCAAGCTCACCCCAGGCTTCGCGGGCTGCTCCTGCAGTGTGGTTGGTGGGTCCACTTCAGCCTCTTCCTTTCTCTCCTGCATGTATAGCTTCAGATCCAATCTCCTCCCCCCCCCCTCACCTCCCCAGATCTCTCAGATCTGAGTCTTTTTTTGTCCCTCTGCCAAGCTTACTGTTAAAATTGGCCGTTCAGCCCTGATCTGTGTGCCCTGCAAGGCGGGTGGGGTGGGGGGGCTGGTTACCCCATTGCTGTGTGATGCTAATTCCTTACAAAACACGCTGCATCCATGCTGCGTTTAACCCCCCGGGAGGTTCGGGGGGGGGCCGGGGGAGAGCTTGGTATTCTGGGGGGGGGGGGGGGGGGGGGGGGGTGGCAGCAGCATTCGCAAAGTGGGTACCACGGAAACAGACACCATTTTGTGGACACAGAAGTTCGGAAAACACCGCAATGAGCGAAACTGCACACGCTTTTCAGGCCTGTAACATATTAATGTGCAACGTGATTCTTCGAGACCTAGATGCAGTGCTTCCCATGCTTTTTTCCCATCAGAGTCCTTTTTACTAGAATAGTGCTCCATGGAACCCGCTTTGGAAAACACTCGTAAAGGTGGCATGGGAAAGGTCTCGGGAATGGGGCAGGGTGAAGTTCAAAGGCAGGCACCGCCACTTGCTAGCTGAGTGTTCTCGGGCAAGTTTCTTAACCTCTCTGATCCTCGGTTTGTTCACCTATAAAGTGGGGACGGTAACAGGGCTATAAGGATTAAAATAGAGAGTCAAGTGCTTAGCAGAATGCCTAACAGTTGAGAACATTCAATATACTTTGGCTTTTATTGTTATTCTCTTCGAGAAAAAAATGGCCCTCCGAAAGGTTACTGTTTCAACACGACACGGCTAGTTAGTGACCGGGCTGTGTCCTGGCGTTCTACCTCTCCCTTCAAGGCTCTTCGCAGCGTACAGAGCTGTTCTCATTGGGGATCGAATCCCTTTTTCTCCTCTCCTTCCCTTCCCCCCCGCCAACCACCTGTGGGCTTCTAATTCCCTTCCCTCTGGCAGATTCAGGGCTTTGCAAGCCTCAGAAGTGAGGGAAAGTACTGCAAACTGCTCTAAAAGTCTTAGTTATCATTCCCTGTCACTACCCACCCCAGCAGTCCAGGCGGCCACTTCCCTGGGGCTCCTGCAGGCAGCCTGCCCACCCCCCCCCCCCCCCCCCCGGGGCCCCGGGTTTCTGCCCGTTGTGATGCAGTCACAGAGCAGAGTAGGTGCTTTATCAGATGTGCGTAACCCAGTCGGGAGCCAAGCCGTCCCACCCCGCCGCGTGCGGAACAACTTGGCTTGTTGGTGGGGCTGGCTGGGGGTTTTCTTTTTCCCTCCTTTGTCAAAGCCGGTACGGGAAGGATGGTGCTCTGCGGCCTGGTGGACAGGAGGCCTTTGCCCCCGGGCTCTCACGCACGCCCCCAGGAAGCCAGCGTGGGGCTCGCTCGCTCCGTAGCTGAGTCAGCTGTGCTGCGGTCAGCTGATAGGGCAGGGCTGGTACCATGGAATGGGGTCAGTTCATGCCCCCTTGTTGCGCAGAGCACCCACTGTTCCTCCTCTCCCACAGCAAGCGCCGATGTCACAGACGAGTTGAGCCTCCTGACCTGAGCGTGGCTTCTGTCCCTTCTCCGAGGACTCAGCCGAGTCTCGGCTGGGATAGGGCCCTGCGGCGGGTGATCCCCACCTCCCCGTCACAGGCGCTGGGGCACTTGACTCTTTCCTGACCATTAACGTTTCAGAATTCCTGACTTTGTAGGACTGACGGCAAAAGGGCCCCTGAGAGATGCTGACGGCCTGGCAACTTTGCAGGCATATGACTTGCTCTGCCGGCCCTCTCCCCTTCTAGAAATGGCTCTGCCTGCCCCCTACAGCCCCCTAGGTGACCCTCTTCTGGGCTCTCATCATATCCTGGCTTTCCCCATCATAGCACTTACTGCGCTGTAGCGTAGGTTTCTTCTTTGCTGGCTCAGAGCCCCTCAGACTTCAGCAGATCCGCAGCTCACCTAGATCTTGTTAAAATACAGATTCTGGTTTAGAAAGTTGGAAGGTCCTGGGATTCTGCCTTTCCGACAAGCTCTGGGGTGAGGCCGATGCTGCTGGTCCATGGATCACACTCTGAGGAGCAAAGATCAGTCGTTCTCCACTTGGGCCGCACACTGGAATCGCCGAGAGCACCTGCAGGACACCCCTGCCCCCGTAGGAGGCCAGCTGCCCCAGAATCCCTCAGAGGGACACCCAGGCTGGAGGGATTTTTAGATGCTCCCCGGATGTTTCTAGATTGCGACCAGTGAGCGGAAGCCCTGAGCTGGGCTGTGGGATCTGTAGAGGCTGGCCTCTGTCTGCCCTACTGTTGGTCTTTCCCTGCGCGAGCCCACACCTGGCTGTGGCAGGTATCGGTAGGGGGCTCACGGCGCCCCTTGCATAGACTCTCGGCCTCGGGCTGGTTCAGAGCTGGTTCCCGCCAATACCACCTGCTGAGCCCGCAAGGTCAGATGGTTTTAGAGGCCCATTGGGTTTGGACTGTGGTGTGGCTTCTTGACTTGGGCTGACCCAGAACTACAACTCATTAGAGTCCGTGAGGAAGACACCTTCCCAAGAGGCCTTCTCTGCCCCTCTGCCTTTTCTTAAGGCCACGACTGCTTCCCCCTCTGCATCCTGCTCAGAGTCCTTCTTAACACAGAGAAGTCCACCCCCGCAGAGTTCATGCCTCCATGGGAGATCTCAAGCTGCATTTTAATTGTGTTGGTGGTACCTTTGTTCTTCTAACGGGAACTCTTCGAGGGCAAGGAGAGTGTGCTGTTCATCTTGTCTTCCATGTGGGCACAGTGGGTTGCTGCAGATGAATGAATGAATGGTGGTATCCAGCAAGGGGGGCTCCCAGAGAGGAAAGGGGGACCCTTGTAGTAGCCTGTCCAGAAGGCTGTGGATTCCTCAGGGGGAGAGGAAGCACCCCCATAGTGGCCTGGCATCCAGGAGCTGGCCTGTGGGTCTTTCTGCATCCGGTTAGCCGAGCGGGGTTGACTTGAGTTACCTCCTCCGGGCCCTGCATCTTGGCCTCCTCAGAGGCTTACCCTCTCTCCTGCCTCCAGAGCCCACTTCCTTGGCCGCAGGCCGCCCATCGACCTCTGGGAAGATGAGTGGCTGCGGGAGGAAGGCCCTGACCCTGCTGAGCAGCGTCTTTGCTGTCTGTGGCCTGGGTCTCCTGGGCATTGCGGTCAGCACCGACTACTGGCTCTACCTGGAGGAGGGCGTGGTCCTGCCCCAGAACCAGAGCATGGAGATCAAGATGTCCCTGCACTCGGGCCTGTGGCGTGTCTGCTTCCTCGCAGGTAAGGGCACCCCAGGTTGGGACAGCCCTCTCCCAGAGACAGGAGCAGCCCTTGCCCCGCCCCCCCCCGGAAAACCTGCCCAAGAGCCCCCGTTGGGAAGAGATGCCCCCACTGGGAGGGGGCAGTTCACCAGAGATGGCCCTTGTGAATTCTGGGTGGGGCTCCCTGCAGCAACCAGGGCCCATTCCAAACGTAAGCCCTGAGTCACAGTGTCCAGGAGCAGGTCCTGTCATCCCTGGGACCTGTGTCCCTCCAACCTGAGAGCTGAATGTAGCCACACCTTCCCCACACTTCCCCATACTCTGCCTCCCAGGCTGAATGAGGCTGGCCTCCCACGGGTCTGGAACCGCCCTTGTATGCCCTAGCCCGTGGAATTACTGATCTCAGTGCCTCCCCACAACACTCCAAGGCAGGACTTATTATTTCCACTTTACAAATAAGCAAATGAAGACCCAGGGAGGCAAAGTAAGTCTCCTTGACTCAACATTACAGGTCCACTCGTTTACAGAATGGGAAAGACTTGGCAGTTTCCCTGTTCCAATTCCGTGAAATGGGAAAGACAAAACCCAGGTGTACGTCCTTCCAAATTTGCAAGATGGTGCAGGCTTTGATCCCACCTATCTGGGCCTCCCTCCAGTTCTCGAGGACTTCTCTGGAACCCTTGAGTTGCTATTCCAAGCACTTTGTCTTTATCCCTTTATCATGGCCCAGAACCAACCTGCACAAGAAGAGCATCTCCATGCTCTGTGAGACTGGTCGCAAGCCTGAGCTGGCTAGAATCCCCACAGGGTGATCACTGAGCCTTTCTAGAAGGGCCCCTGGCACTTTACATGTACACAGGACAGAGGGAGCATGTGGTCCTCCCAGCTTTATAGTAGGGCTTTGGAAAATGAGGGTGGTGATTGGCGCCCAGCAGCATCCAGCATGGAGGACACCTCAAGGCCTGGCCTCCTGGTGACTTTGGAAATGGCATCTGACACTGACCTCACCTCCCACTTTCCGAAACTATGTGGCATCAGTCTCTACTTAAATCTGAAGGAGAATTTGAAGTCACTAGGGTCTGGCTTCCAAAATGATTGAGAAGGCTTTGGGGGTTCTGTTCCATGACATCCCTGCTGGGGAATCTAAGCCAGCCATGTGCCATCATCAGCTGAGTCTGCCCCAAAGCAACAAGATGGCCACCAGATGTGTCTCTCAACCTCAAGTTTGTAGTGCAGACTTCTTTTCATGTGACTCTTGGTGCCTGGGTCCACATTCACAGTGCTGCTTCTCCAGGAAAGATGTGATGTCAGGAGACACCCCCACCCCTACTGTGGGTCACTAGCCAGGGATGGGACCCCCGAGATTTAGATCCAGCTCAGGCGCAAACACAGTGGGCCAAAGATCCCAGAAGCATTTGGGGATATCATTTGAATGTATGAACTTCACATCCATGTTCAAGAATAACCTGGAAATGCAAATGATTCTTGTCTTCACAGGTGAGGAGCGGGGACGCTGCTTCACCATAGAGTATGTGATGCCCATGAACACTCAGTTGACATCAGAGTCCACAGTCAATGTTCTAAGTAGGTGCCTCAGACTTTCTGACCTGGGTCACTGGCTAGACAGAGCAGAGCAGGGCAGGGGGAAGAGGCAGGGTGACCAGCTTGCTTCTCAAGCACTAATGCCCTTCGAATCAGCTGGTGGGGTTGGCCTCAGCTCACCAGAGCTTTCTCTGACGATTATTCTTCCAGTGGTGATGACAGCTTGCTGGAGTCTCCCAAGTCTTGTGGCCCAGGCAAGGGAGAGGGCATTCTGCCTCGTGTCTTAGTCTGTGTGGGCTGCCATAGCAAAATACCACAGACCAGGGAGTTTCTGACCCACAGAAATTTATTTCTCTCAGTCATGGAGGCTGTAAGTCCAAGATCAAGGGGCCGGCAGGATCACATTGTGGTGAGGGCCCTCTCCTGGCTCATAGCTGGTGCCTTACTGCTGTGTTCTCACACAGAGGAAGGGGTGAGGGAGCTCCGTGGGGTCTCTTTTATAAAGGCATCGATCCCACTCATGAGGGCTCCACCCTACGCATCCAAACCACAGCACTCAGGGAACTGATGCAAACTCTCTGGCGCCCAAGAAGATTGACTTCATGGCCTTTGCCTTACCAGGGTCTATTCTGACCCCAGTGTGGGCTTGCAATACAGTTCTGATACAATCACCCCTTAGCCTTAGGCTAAGGACTCAGTACCCCAAACAGACTTCCCTCATTTCCCACACCAGCTGGAATTTCAGAAGACCCCCAAGGCCACTGGCATTTTTGACCAGCTGGCTACAAGTCAGAGGTTCCTGTGACTCCCTCAGGTTCAAAACATTGCTAGAGCAAGTCCTAGAACTCAGGAAAGCACTATACTTCCTATCACAGTTTTATTATAAAGGGTTCAGATCAAGACCAGCCAGATGAGGAGGCACATAGGGCCAGATCTGGGAGGGCATTGAATGCTGAGCCTCCATGTCTTCTCCCCATGGAATCAGGATGCCTCACCATCCTGACACATGGATGTGTTCACTAACCAGGAAACCCAACCAGGCTTTGGTGCCGAGTATTTATTGGGTTTCATTATGGAGGCGTGTTTGAGTGAGCTGTCCACCACGTGACTGAACACAGTCTCCAGACCCCTCCCCCCTTCCCAGAGTCAGGCCTGGGTCACGTGGCTCAAAACCCCAACCATCTAATCACATGGTTGGTCTTTCCAGCCCTGTCCTGAGTCAGCTGATTGGAAGAATCTCAGGGGTAGTCGAGGGGCCCACCATGAATATCAAGGACACTCTTCTCACTTGGGAAATTCCAGGGATTTGGAGGTTCTCGCTTGGGAACCAAGGGCAAAGACAAGATACATTCATTAGGCAGACCATCCCCCAAGTAATTATAAGTTGAAGACAACAGAGGCCAGGAACTGTCTACAGCACCCCTCAGAGATAGATGCCTGTGTCCCTGGAGAGGGTGCATGACCCCAGGAGAGGAAGTGAGGTGAGTGACAAGGCCCTTCCATGGCTGCCATACTGGCTGCCCAGGAGGGAGCAGTTTGTGCTGGAAGAAAAGACAGAAGCATGTTGGCAGTGTCAGCCCTCCCAACCCTGCCTCAGAGACGCAAGCCCTGCCAGCACTGGGAGATCCCTGGGCCGCCCAAGGAGGGGATGGAGCCCAGAGAACTCATGCAGGCCAGAGGGCTTGGGGCACCAGTTGGCAGACACTGCCAGGAACACCTGGGAGGGGAGGTAAGTAGGTAAGGCCACGGGAGGCTGACAGTGTCCTCTTGTCCCCTCAATTAGAAATGATTCGCTCAGCCACACCGTTCCCCCTGGTCAGCCTCTTCTTCATGTTCATTGGGTTTATCCTGAGCAACATCGGACACATCCGTCCCCACAGGACAATACTGGCCTTTGTCTCTGGCATCTTTTTTATTCTCTCAGGTAAGCTGTACTCTTTTCTTTCACACACTCTCGACTCTCGACATTTGACTCCTCCACGGCTCTGCTCTGGGAAGTGTGGTCACAGCTGTGGGTCAGCCCCTGGCATGGGAGCAGCTGAGTCTGTGCCCCAGGTAGAACCGAGCTGGAGTGAGGGAGGCCTCTGATGACCTCGAGCCCATCCATGACCCCCAGAGGAGGAAAGACCTGATAGGCTCACCTGGGGCAGAGCTGGGAATAGAACCCGGGGCTCTCTCCTCCCTCCCCATTGTCACCACCTCTGACTTCTTGATTCTACCAATAATGAGCATTCTTATTTTTGAAGGGGCTATTTCTTCCTGATTTTGCATGAAAGGTAAGTACAATCTACCTTTGGAATCATGGCCCCTTCACTCCCAGCCCTCAGCTATCGTCAGGAGACTCCTACTGTCCCCTTGACTTTACAGTCACACCCATACCCAGGTCCCTTAAACATGAATCTGTCTTCCTGGAGAGACACCAGGTTGAGTTTCATTCATTCATTCATTCATTCATGAATTATATCTCCCAGGCCTTATTCTGGGTGCTGGCATCACTGCCCACAAAAACGTCAGCAGAATGGGAGATATAAACAAATAGATTTACTAATATGAACATAGCAGGACAAGCAAGGACTCCTATGGGGGCCAAGAGCAGTGACTGAAATTCAGACCAACGGTTGGTCAGATAAGACTACCAGAAGGGGAGCTGAAGGATGAGTAGGAATTAGGTAAAGGAGTAAGGTTGAGAGTGGGGATGGAAAGGGAGCCTGGAGGAAAGAGAGAGGATAAAGCATTGGGGAGTTCATTGTGCTTTATGGCAGGAGTGTAAAGTGGAATGTGGTGGGAGGGGAGACGGGAAGGCATCTGAGGATTTGGGACATTGTGAGAAACCTCAGAAGGATTTTGAGCTAAGGGATGACGATATGATCATATTTGGGGATTTTAAAATGACCACTCTGGGGAATGGAGGGAAGGATGGAAGCAACACAGGGGCAGGGAGAGCAGGTGAGGGGCTATTTCAGTAGCACAGGAGAGAGGTGATGGTGGCCCACGTGAAGGGGATGATAGGAGAGAAGAGAGAAATGAGAGGATTCAGGTGACATTGGGAGATAAACTCAACAGGACAAGGACTAGGCTTTAAGGAAAGAGTCAAGGATGGTGCCAAATTCTTGTTTAGGCAGTGGGTGAATGACACATCCATGGTTGAGCTAGAGACCACAGGAGAAGAAGCAAATTTGGGCCAAGTTCATGAGTTTAGTGTGGGAAATGCTGTTTGAGGTGTCCATGTAACATCTGGGAGGAGGTGTCCCAAAGACTGCTAAAGGTCAGAGGCTTGTGGAAGGGGCCTGGACCCAAAATAGAGATTAAGAGCTAACCTCTTAGGGAGTAGGAGAGGGAACCATGGGTAGAGATGAGGTTACTCACGGGGAGTGCACAGAGTGAGAAGGCAAGAGAATGTGGGAAATAAAGATAGGTTCTTTCTCCCCTTTAAGGTGACCTATACATTTTCAGGAGAACCTTTGCTTTTAGAGATAATACTTCAGACAGAAGAGTGACCCTCAGAGCATGTATTTTAGGTGCCCTGGAGCCCTGGACACATTGACAAGGGAGGGCCTAGGGAGGAGATGCTCAGATGGAAGATGGGTAGGTGGATGGCTTGGATAATGGATGGAAGGAAGGAAGGGGCAAAGGGGAGGGGAGGGCAGTAAGAATAGCTCTTGGGCACCAGGTATTCTGATTGCCACCTGATTCCCAAGCCAGTTTAGATTCCTTTTCTCAACATTTTCTTATCAGTATAGCTCTCTTCCTCCCTCCCTCCCTCCCTCCCACCTTCCTTCTTTCCTTCTTTCTTCCCTCCCTTCCTTCCTTCCTCTCTTCCTTCCTTCCCTCCTTCCCTTCCTTCTTTCTTCTTTCCTTCCTTCTTTCCTTCTTTCTCCGTCCATCCTTTCTTCCATTCATCTGTCCATCTTTTTTTCAACTGACACACCACTCTTCCATCCACCCTTCCATCCATCAATCCAACAAATATTTATTGGGCACCTGCGATGTCCTTGGCCTGCCTTCTGCATGGTGATATTTCCACCTAGTCTAAGAGGTACAGACTCAGGGGTTAAACTTTTCCTTTATCTTTCTAACTTGACAAGAGTCAAGGCCGTAGAGTAGCTTCGAGGCACCTGAGGTTTTTCCAGCAGCAGGCAACAGGATCAGAAATCTCAGAATGAACGGGGCCATGCGAAGTTGTTTTAATGATAACAACAGAGAAGGTTCCCTTGGGCCAGCAATGATGGCAGCATGAATTAAGTGCCAAGGAAGGCTCGAATCACACCTCTTTTCCTCTAATGTTCCTCCTTCAAGATGCCCTAGTTTAATCATGTGAGTGGAATTAAGCCTGAACAGCTCAAAACAGAGTAATTAATTATGCCCTAATTCAATGACAGTAACTAACCAAGGGACCAGTGCCTGAGGCAGTCTCTTGCACAAGAGCGCAGGAGTTTGGGCCCCAATGGCCTCTTGAGTTATCGCTTTCCAGAATCTGGACAAACTCACTTTACCCCTCCTACCTCAGGATTTCAGTATGCCTCCCCCATGGTCAGTGGCGCTGTGAAGACCGTGGGCCACTTAGTCTCCACAAGGATGTTAAGGAGATAGGGATCGGAGGTCCTGGCTGCCTCTGCCAAGGGAGCCTGTCTTATTCTTCAGTTTACCAAAGGCCACTTGCTAGCTCAGTGGTTCGCACCCTTAGTTGACCTTAGCATCAGCTGGGGAGCTTTTAAGACAACCCAGTGCCAGGGCCCCCGCCCAGGCCAAGTGACCCAGAAAGTCTAGGGACAGGGCTCAGGCAAGTATGTCTGACAGGTGATCCTCATGGGTGGGCAGGTGGGGTGACAGCCATGGGGCTTCCGTGGCTCAGAAGGTGGCTGGACAGGGAGCTTTCTTCCCTGCAACTATCTGCTTTCTAGAAGGTAATGGTCTAAACAAGGTCTTTAGGAGGAAAGCTCCTGCTCTCCCTCAAGCCCCAAATGAGGCTTTCTTCCTGAACCCCAAGGGGAGCTGGGTGCTCCATCAGCAAAGGCCCTGGGGCCTCTTCACTAAGCAGCCCCTTGCCTTGACGCAGGCCTCTCTCTGGTGGTGGGCCTCGTGCTCTACATCTCCGGCATCAACGATGAGATGCTCAACAGGACCAAGGACACAGAGACCTATTTCAACTATAAGTACGGGTGGTCCTTCGCCTTCGCTGCCATCTCGTTCCTTTTGACGGAGGTAAACCTCCCCCGACAGGCAGGGGGCCCCGGCCCCACCCTCTCTGCTGCCCTTCTTCCTCCCCAGAACGTGTCACTCTCCCACCTTCCCCGGGCCCCCTTGTCCAGGACATCCCCACTCTGTCCCAGGGCTTCAGCTGCTCCGGTGGCCGCGTCCTGGGCAGACCCCGGCCCCCAGCTGGGGAGCAAGACCAGGGCCCCAGCAGTGAGTGCCCCTCTGCTTTCTCCTCCCTGTAGAGCGCGGGGGTGATGTCCGTGTACCTGTTCATGAAGCGGTACACCGCCGAGGACTTGTACAGGCCCCACCCCGGCTTCTACCGGCCTCGCCTGAGCAACTGCTCCGATTACTCAGGCCAGTTCCTACACCCGGACGCCTGGGTCCGGGGCCGCAGCCCCTCCGACATCTCCAGTGACGCCTCCCTGCAGATGAACAGCAACTACCCAGCCTTGCTCAAGTGCCCCGACTATGACCAGATGTCATCTTCCCCCTGCTGAGCCTCACCACCTTCCTCCCTGGACTGTGGACAGCCAGATAGCCTTCCCGTGCTCCCCTGATGGCCTGTGAGCCCCAAGCCCTTGGTTGCCAGGCCCAGGCTGTCCTCGCGCTTCGCTGTTGTCACTTGACCCACGTTGTCTCCACAGCTTCCCCCAGAGTAGCTCTAACTGCCCCAGGGTGGGTGTCGGGGGTCTGGAGCCAGCGGGCAAGCTGATTGGCTGAGAGCATGGGTGTGGCCCCGCCTCTTGAGTGCCAATCACTGGCTGTTCCAGCTGCGTATTTGTCCCTACACACCCAACTTCATGGCCCCAGGCCGAGTTCCTTACACAGACCCAACTGGACTTGTGTGCCTACCAACTAGCCTGGCCCTCCTGCTCATGATCTGGGCCATCAGGCCAAAAAGGTGACTCTCCTATGGAGGTCTGGCTGGTTCAGCATTGCCAAGCAGTGTTCCTTGTGAAATCCTTTATCCTTGTTGGTTACCCACACCAGTCCGTACAGCACACCTTCCTGGGCTCTCCCCTCCCCTCTGCCCCATAAGCTGTGAATCTTCCCTCCTCTCCTCCCACCCGGACTCAGCTGCCCGGGCCTTGGTCCCTAAGGGGTCCAGAGTGGGTCTGAGACCACACTGATGAAGTCACAAAGAGGTGTTAATGGCTGATGATGTCTTAATATGTATGGCCCCTATAACATATTCAACAGGGGTCTTTAATGCCGTAACCCAAGAAGTGACTCTCACAAGGAGAATTTCAGATTTTGGCTGGTCCGAGTTAGTATTATCAGGCACTGTTTCAGGCCCGGGGGATACTATCCCTGCTCACATGGGCAGTATTTCCTGTCCAAGGCCCTAAAATCTAACCATGTAGATACACGTCTATACCACCTAAGTAGAAGGCAGCTTTCAAAGAGGCTGCCTGGGATTTGGAGCTGGATTTGCCAACACTTGGTGCATTTTGAGTCAAAACAAGCCAGCCTTAGGATAATCTGGATGCCCGTGAATATATGGGGGTTGTCATTTAATCCTAATACAGAGCAGTATCTGCTTCCTGGACTGGGGACATATGCAGGCAGCCAGATGCTTCCAGAAGATGAGGCAGGGTGATGCCCATTTTCCTAGTAGCAAACCTGAGCTGGGAGGTACCAAGCACCTTCCATGAAGTCCACAGGATTGGTGGAAGGGCCACTGCAGGACGTGACCCCCCCAGTTCTCCAGGCAAGCTCTCAGTGTATGCATTTCCGGTTATGAGATTGTGAGTAGCAAAACAGGGCCGGGCTCTCCGCTGTGTGTTTTTGCCACGCCAGCTTTTCTCTCTTGCTCTCGCTCTCTAAGATAGCGTTAGGTTCCAGGGTCACAAAGCCACCGCGGGCAACACTTGGGCTCTGGAAAGCTCTACAGAAGACCACACATCCACGTGTACGGACTTGGACGAGACAGTCTCCTAGTTTTCTAGAGCTGCCATAACAAAATGCTCTAACAAGAGACATTTCTCTCCTCACAGTTCCAGAGACCAGAAGTCAGAGATCAAGATGGCCGCCGATTGGCTTTCTTCCGAGGCCTCTCCTTGGCTTGCAGATGGCGTGTCCTCACACGGTCTTTTCCGTGCTTGTGTGCATGCCCTGGGGTCCACGTTCCCTCTCACCAGGAAACCAGTCAGAGCAGATTAGAGCCCATCCTCAGAGCCTCATCCATCCCTGTTTAAAGGCCCTGTCACATTCTGAGGTTCTGCAGGTGAGGGCCTCAACATAGGACTTTGGGAGGGAGGTGCATGCCGTTCAGCAGGTACAGGTGGGTCACTTCATAGCTGGGTCATTCCACGTGCTTCACAGCACAGTAGAGGGGACGATGAGAGAAGCCGATTGTGGTCCCAGTTTAGCCATCACCTGAAAGCACGGATCCTTGGGCAACCCCATCTGCTCTGAGGGGCTTGGCCCAAATTATCCCCAAGCCACTCCCTCCCACACACCCGCCCCCAACTCTAGTGATTCAGCCTTGTGTACAAAGCTCCAGGTTGCCATCAAATGTGACTTTTCAATCCTTGCCTCGAAACTGATAGCGACCACAAACCCAACCCAACGTCCCAGGCCATTGGCACCTTCAAATGACTGCCGTACTCTGGTTACCGTTCACAGAATAAAACGGAAACCACGTCCTCCTCCATAGCAAAGGAATCGGTTAGTGTACGTGCAGACTCACTAGGCGGCATTTCCAAACTGGACGGTTGTTTAGCTGTGCTTTTCTCCTGTTTCGGTCAATGTAATTACCCTCCCAAAATGCACTTTTCTGTCCCTGAAGCTCCCTTTCTCTGTCACTATGCCAGGCTTGTGTGTGTGTACAAGGAAAAAATAGAACCCCCTCCTAAACATGAGCTGATTGTTGATTGTGACGTCATTAGGATGAGCCTTTATTGGCCTGGAGGCTGGGCTGCTAAGTCAAGTACCTCGTGCCTTGGGAAGGTGCAGTTTATGCTTATCTTAAGTCATTCTCTTCCCTCACGAGAGACAGGGGATAGATCGATCGTTGCACAACTGTTACAGTTCCCTCTCCGTCTATCCATTAATCTCCGAACTGGGGGCCTATTTGCAGCCTCTCTCCACAATCAAACGTTTTAATCAAATATTAAAGTGCATAAACTCAGAAAATATAATTAGGGTCCTTTCCCAATGCACCTGATGATCCTTCGTTTCTTCAAGCACTTGAAGAAAACACCTTGAGATTTTTTTTTCTCACCTTCAAAAACTTGGAGAGGGAGGGAGGGTAATAAACTGAAATCTGATAAATTCTGGACTAGAAAAGCACCCAGGGTTACCAGTGGTTGGACAAGAATAATTCCGAAACTGCTGGTTCCCTCCCACGTGGAACTCACCAGCCTCCTCCTTGCCCCAGGGGGGACTCAGTGACACCCCCTGCCCCACCAGATGGCTTTCAAAGGTCTGTTTTCAGGGCTGTGGACTGAGTTGATGGGGGCATTGGGGACAAATCCATAAGAGCCACCAGCTTCTCAGTGATGGGTCAGGGGAGCCCCTCCTTAACGTTTGGGTAATTCTCCTTTCTCCCTGAATAAAAGTGGTGTATTAGGGTTCTCCAGAGATATACAATGGGATGTACATAGGGAGATTTATTTCAAAGAATTGGCTCCCATGGTGGTGGAGGCTTAGCAAATCCAAAATCAGATGGAGGAGACCAGCAGGCTGCAGACTCAAGGGAAAGTTGCAGTTTGAGTCTGAAGGCCCGCCTGCTGGTGTATTTCCTTCTTGCTCGGGGTAGGTCAGTCTTTGTTCTATTTAGGCCTTCAACCGATTGAACGAGGCCCAGCACGTTATAAAGAGTAATCTGCATTACTCAGAGTCCACTGATTTAAATGTCAATCTCATTCAAAGCACACCTTCACAGAAACTGCCAGAATAATATGTGGGCACCATGGCCCAGCCAAGCTGACACAGTAAATTAAACATCACAAGTGGATGAATGGCAGAGGAGAGCGGGAGAAATGGCATTCCATCTTAAGAATTGCAGGGTAGGTTGAGGGCGTGGGGAGAGTCAGCCCAGCCAGGCCCAGCCGTGCACAGCCAGGCCCCGGGCTCTGTTCCTTTGCAGGCTGCCCCTCCAACTGAGCCCATCTTCCTGATGAGTGCATGGAGTTTGTTTGTGCTCTCCCCAGTCTTGACTGGTATCCCACACTCAGGGAGTACATGCTCACATGCGAATACAACCCATGAGAGGTTTATTAACCTCTGGAACACAAACGCTTCACTTGGTGAGTGGATACAGGTAAAAGACTGGATTCCACTGAATGTGCCAGACATGCCAGGACCCAGTGTGCACTGCAAGTGTGAGCTCGGCCCTGACAGCAAGGCTCGGTGGCTGCCATGTGCAGAGCAGACACTTCCCACAGGGGTGGAGGGTGGTGAGCCAGAGCTGGGCCATAGCCCCTCAGGACCCAGGATGGGCACTGGGGGCCTCGGGCCCTTCCTCTTGGCAGAACTATGGTCTCTGGATTCCCACCTACAACTGCACTGGGATCCTAGACCTCTGTTCTGTGACCTTGGACAGGTCACACTCTCCCAGGACCTGCCTCGGCTTTCTCGTGTGTACTAAAGCCTAATCTCCCCGTCCACTTCTGAGCCAAAGTTTTCTGCCTGGGGAGACTGTCCTTGAGTATATGCACACAGTGAGCCCCTCTGCTCTGCTGGTCCCAGGGAGGCAGTGGGCCTGAGTTCCCTGCTGGGCACTGCTCCGCCTTCTGTGGGTGGTCAGCAGCCTCGGGACCTACTTTTTTCATTCATATAATGAGGGGGTTGGAAAAAATCATCTTCAGGCTCTGTCTCCAGCTCAAAAGATTCTAAGTTTTATAGGCAAAACCCAGCTGAGCTCAAATGATGGACCCCCAGCTTCTGCCCCCTGCCAGGGGCACCCAGATGACACCCAAAGAATGCAGAATTTATATAAGAGAGCAGATGTTTGGGGGCCCCAAAGAAGAACAAGATTGTGTATAATGGAGCGCACATGGCAGGCCCCAGAGTAGCAGGAGGAGGAGGGGACAGAGGTCTCGAAGACAGAACTCAGCTGCCCCCTTCCTTTCTCTCAGCCAGAGGGAGAGAGGTTGGATTCTCTCAATCCAACGTCTGCTTCCCTGGACAGCACTGTGGCAGGTGAGGCCCTGTTGAGCCAACTCTAGAGGTTCAAGAGCAGGTTCAAGGTCAAGAGGCACCACTTTCATGCAAAAGGAAAGGCAAGAAAGACCCTTCCCTGCTGAAAGGTGTCCGAAATGTGACTGTGTCTGTCAGGATATGAAAGTTTCCAGGTGGGAGTTGGGTGAGGGGAGGGAACTGACAGTTGCCTAGAAAAACTCGTCCTAGAAATGGTGCCAGGAGCTCAGCCGTGGCCTTGATTGGCAGACGAGGTGGTGACTGGTTACCCCAGTGGGCTGAGGGTTCAGGGATAAGACATGTAGCTTCCTTTGCTGAGTCCCAAGCCAGCCTTCCAAGGGCCAGAGGAAGGATCTCAGAGCTGAACCTCAAGCTTCCAGCTACTCCCTCTGGGCAAACCAGTGGCATATTTCGGGCCTCAGTTTCTCCACCCACAAGATGGACAGCCTCCTCAGCCTCTCTTCCCTGGGAAGGAGTGAGCCTGAGTGAGAACTTAGATGGGAATCCTGGTGGTGCCCAGCGAAGCAGATGTGCTGGCTCGGGGCTGAGCACTGGTTCAGAGTCACCATCTCTATGCCCCTGGCTGAGCTGACTTGCCGTGCCCCCCTCCAATCCCTCAGCCTGTGCTTAGCCTAGGAAGGGCTTTCTTCCCACCCCTTTTGCTCTCTCCTCACCAGCAAGAAGCAGTTTTGGGAGCATATCTGATATTCCCCATTGCTCACTGACTTTGGCCTTGAGATCCCCCCTTTTCAAAGTTCGTGGAGATTGGATTCTGGCTTATGCAGCACCAACAAATAGGACATTCCAACAGCAAGTAACAATTTGATTCAAACTGCTCTAAACAATAGAAGTATTTTTTATTTTCACATCAGGAAGGCCAAGAGTAGGTGTGGGTTCAAGGACTGGCTAATTCAGAGGCTCAATGATG
The DNA here is from genome assembly GCF_002201575.2 of Neomonachus schauinslandi. Classification (NCBI taxonomy): domain Eukaryota; kingdom Metazoa; phylum Chordata; class Mammalia; order Carnivora; family Phocidae; genus Neomonachus; species Neomonachus schauinslandi. The sequence goes on along the minus strand of NC_058417.1, from coordinate 46,848,802 downwards.
CCATCAAGTACCCAAATTCTTTTCATCTCTGTCCTTGGTTGTGCTGTCCTTGGAGTTGACTTTATCCTCAGGTTGGTATCAAGATGGTGGCAGCAATCCCAAGGGTCATATCAAGATGCAACAACATCAGAAGGAAGAGAAGGACTATCTCTTCTGTGGCTTTCTTAGGAACAAAGACCCCTAAGTCTCCACCTCTGGGGTCATGTGCCCATTCCTAAACCACCATCTGGCAAGGGGAAGGGGTGACCACATGCTCCAGTCATGACAAATCACCCCAAACCTCGGTAGCTTAATCACAATCACATCATTACTATTTCTGACAGTTGGGGGGTTGAGTGGGCTCAGCAAGATGGTTCTCACTCAGGATCTCCCAGGGGTCAGAGTCTCTGACTATCATCTCCAAGGCTTCTTTGCTCACTTGTCTGGCAATTATGTCCACTTGGGACCTCAGCCAGGGCTGAGTACAGTCTCTTCACAAGGACTGGTCTTCCTCAGAGCAGGAGAGCTGGGTGCTGAGAGTGAACATCCCAAGACACAGGTAGTCTTGCCTTTCTTTGAAGTAGCCTCAGATGTCACCTGGTGTCCCTTCCATCATAATCAGCAGACCACCCTGATGTAAGGGCAAGGAACATAGATCTTGCCAATCTGAGATGTGAGGAGTGTCAAAGTCCCATTGTGAAGAGAGCGACCTGTTGGGGCACCCATCTTTGGAAAACACAATCTGCTGTACCACTATTGCCTCTGACCAGTTGTTCTCCTAGTACAGAGGTTCTGATTTTGTTCTGAGCTGGGCACTGTTTCTCTAACAGTTTCCAGGTGATGTCAAGACCGTGCCATGCTCTAGCCTCTCAGGACTGACTTCCAGGCACATGAACTTGTTAAAACTCCCTAGGCAGTTCTAGTGTGAAAGCAGGGTTGATAAGCACTGGGTTGGATCTACCAGGATTTGCCCTTCTCCTGAGTCGGGTTGGGGAGAACTGCTTCCCAAACAAAATATAGGAAAAGAAGGGGAAATGGTCCTGGGTGGGCACCCAAGGATGGATGCTAAGGGCCCAGGCATCCTCCTTGCTCCCTCCCAACCTGCAGAGGCCCTGCCTCTTTAGACAAGGCTGTGCCGTGGGCAAGATGTCAAGTCCATGGGCTCATGTCCAGCCTCTCTGCCCCTGCGCCCTGTCTTTGTTGAGCTGGTATTCACTGGGATGCAGGAAGGGCCTGCCCTTGAGAAAGAAGACAGCAACACTCTGCATTCTGGAGCCAGTGTGCTCTCTGCCCCACTCTCAGGGCCAAAGGATGGGCTTCTGGCCCTGAGTAGGCCTGATAGATGCTCAGAAATGGATGCCCTTATGGTCTCAGGGCTCTGACGCTAAGTTTAAACCAATCTTCATCACTGGCCTTTGAATAATTCATTTTGCACTGAGAAATCATAAAAAGGACAAGGCCTGAGGGCTTTGGAGGTTTCTGATCAGGCAATGAAGAGACCATGTATCACAGTCTTCTCAGCAGAGTGGACATGGGTCCATTTTTATATTAAATCTGCCCACACCTGCACATCCACCTCCTACCCCATATCAAATACAATGGAATCCATGTGAAAATACCACAGAGTCTATTTTTAAAAAGACAACAACTATGTATTTAAAATGTAAAGTCCTCCTCAGATGATTTTTCTTAACAAAATGACAAAGAAACTAAACTAAACAAAGCCCACAAGAGGCTCCAGGTGGGTACCACATATTAAATCCAAAGCTGTTCTCGGTGCCCTAAATGATCCAGGCTGGATGGTGTCCCACAAGGTCCCTCACAGGTTTGGGGAAAGTGGATTCACCATCTTGAATTAAGACACAGTTTCTTGTGAATATCGGTCTAAGATACTATGACTTCAGCCAAGGGTCACCAGACATCATCATCAACAGTGAAGCATCCGGAGTGCCTGGCACATCATAGGTGTCTTTGAGAGCATTCATTTAGCCCTCTCGATCCTGTACGTAGAAGAACACCGGGACTTATAGAGGGTTAGGGGCTGGCTCACAACCACACAGATGGTAATATTTGCAATGCTCTCCAAGTCCTCTTTCAAATGGTTGGTGTCTGCAATTCTTAATGCCCAGCATGGCCGAAGCACCCACTTCCATAATCAGAGAAAAGTCCACCTTCCCAAAGATTGATGAGACGGAAAGGTCTCAATAAGTGGGAAAGAATGGTGAGGTGTCATTCCCCTGAAAGCTCTCTGTTTGTTAATCCCATCTCTACTCATGATGCCCACCTGTGCAGGAAAAACTCAGTGCTTCTTCCTTTACCCTCACACCACTGACGACACCAGATGTGTGTGGGTTTCCCTACACCAGGCAATTTTTCCTCACACCAAGCTGGGTGTCCTACAATTCAGTTCAACTCTAACATTAACCAGAGTTAGCACAGACCCCACCGGTTAAGGGCTTAGTCCCATGAGACTGCCGCCCACTTCCGGTGCCAACCACAAGAAGAAGATCCCCAGGTTACCTGCAGCTTCTGTCCAACTTGGCTACAAATCAGAGGTTCTTATGACTTCCCTCCTTGGATCCAATCACTTGCTAGAGCAGCTCCCAGAAGTCAGGGAAACACTTACATTTACCAGTTTATTATTTAATAAAGGTTATGATAAGGATACAGATGAGCAGCCAGATGAAGAGGTACATGGGGCGAGGTCTGAAAGTGTCCTGAATGCAGGAGCTTCTATTCCTGTGGAATTGGAGTATGACACCCTCAGGGCATGTGAGTGTGTTCACCAACCCTGATGCTCTCCAAATCTCTTACTTACTTAGAGATTTTTATGTGGTCTTCATCACGTAGGCATGATCAATCATCAGCCCAATTTCCAGCCTCTCTCCCCTTCCTACAGGATGGGGGGGGGGTGAGGCTGAGAGTTCCAGGCTTCTAATCATGCCTTGGTCTTTCTGGTGACCAGCCCTCATCCCGAAACTATGCAGGAGCCCACCCAGAATTGCCTCATGAGCACAAAGGACTCTCTTATCACCACTGAAATTCCAAGGGATTTAGGAGCTCTGTGCCAGGAAGCAGAGCAGAGACCAACACGTGTATTTTCTATTATTTCACACAACCGATGTTGGAAATGGATGCACAGCTCCAGATTTTGCTGCGTGCTGGCGCCTCACTGCACTCTCCCTGCTTGCCAGCTCCTGGAGGAAGGCTCACAGCGCATGCTTGGTCTGACTCGTGAGAGCATGACCAGGGTCATCTGGCACACCCAACAACCTGATCCACACAGTGCTGGGGAGTCAGGCTCAGATCCTGGGCATGAGCTCTGGGCCTCCGGGTCCCATTTCCCGGGCTGAATCCCAGGATGCTGTGAAGTATATAGCCAGTGTAAGGGCATGGGAGGGGAGACCTCGACAGTCTGAAGCCCACCAGCTGGAGAGGAGGAGGGAATATTTCCATTTGCTCAACAAAATGTTTCCTGAAACACCATATGTGTGAGCTTCTATGCTGCTGGCTGTATGAGGCGCAAAGAAAGAAGTGTGGCACAAATGAATTTTACTTCAACACACTTAAATGTGACAAATGTCGCCTTATTTTTCTCAATCAAATTAAGTCTGACTTTGATCCACCACTTAACTAGATGGCGAGAAATTCAATGTCCCCAAGTGTTGCCCAGGAATCCAATGGGGAGGCCATGACAGAGGCTATCAGGTGGCTGGAAACCCAAAGCGCAGCCCAGGGTAGGTGCTAGGGTCCTTCCAGAGGCAGGACATCCACACCTGGCGTCCAGTGTCCTCAGAAACACCACTCCACCACCCGTCTTGGGCCATCTGAGGGACTCTGGTCTCAATCACTCTAGGAGCCCACCTATTACACTTCCTGGCTCATTTCCTTCCCAGGATGGGGAACACCCTCGGGATTAGTGTTCTCCCTGACCTCTTCCAAGGACTTCCTTCCAACCTGTCCCCTTGGAAAGATACTCCATATTCTCCCTCAGTGGGTCCTTAGAAACAGTGGTGGATTCTCTTATCTGGATTGGGGGAGAAAAAAAGAGATGAGGAGATGATCAAAGCATTCTTAATAATTTACCCTGTTAGCCTATTAATAACTAAATTAGTGCTAATATGTTATTTCGGCTATTGTTACCATTTATTTAGTAACTACTATATGCCAGCTGCTATCCTAGGCAGTTTATCCTACATGATTTCATTTTATGTATTTATTCCAAACCCTAGAGCAGAGTTGAGTTAATCATACTCTCCGGTTCATGGTGCACAGCCATCACTGGCCCACAAAGGCTTGGTTCTTGGTTTTCCTCTCATGCATGCACATTTTCCTTTCTTCTCCCACCCCAGGAGCAACCACTCAAATGTGTTTCATATTGTATCTTTTTGTTTATATGTGCTCCTTAGATGTGTATTGTTGATTTTTGTGTGTAATTTGAACTTGAATAAATGGTTCTGCATTACTTATGTCATTCATTTCTCAATTTTTAATTAACACTGCTTTTATGATGCTTCTGTTATTCTCCACGAACATGTAGTCCATTGCTTCTCATCACTGCCTTTTGCCTAAATCCCAGTGACCATCCCAGTGACAGATACCAGGAAAATGGGATTAAGAGACCAGAGTCAAGAGCTCATCATCCAGACCTGACCCCAATTCCTCCAGTCTTCACTTGGGTCAGGTTGCCTCCAACTTCCCACCACTCAAACAGCATGCTAAAATACAGCCATCAGTCTCTCCTTACAGACCCCTGTGACCATTTCCTTGGAAAACCAAGGAGTGGAATGTATGCATCACAGAATATGTATGCCCTTAATTTGACCAAACACTGCCTACTTGCTTTTCAGAATGGAGGCTACAGTTTATAGTCCCACAACACGAATGCCCCTATATCCCCATCCCCCTAAAACAGCCCAGAATTCCTCAACCTCAGCACCATTGACATTTTGGCCTGGATAATATTTGTTGTGGGGGCTGTTCTGTGCATTGTAAGATATTTAATGCCATTCCTGGCCTCTACCCACTAGACACCAGCAGCACCCTCATCTTCCATTGAGGCAACCAAAAATATCTCCAGATATTGTTCTCTGCAAGGGTTCGGGAGGGTGTTCCTAGTTAAGAACCACTTAGGTTGATCTAGCTTTCTCTTTTTTTGTCAGTCCAATGGGCTCCACGGACCACTCCATGAGGAGAACATTATAATACCTATCTTACAGCAGAGGAAATTCAAAGAAGGTAAGTGATTTGCCTGCAGTCACACATCCAAGAAGGGGACTCTCCAAGCCTTCCAAGAGCTCACAGTTTAGCATGGAAGACACATAATCCAATCAGAAATCTTGTGTTGATGGATGGGCCAACCACATGATTTGGGAACCTGAAGGAAGGGGGGTTCATTCTGCCAAGGGTAGCAGGGAGGGGAGAGAAGAGACAGCAGGAAGTGGAGGTGTCCTCAAGCTGGTCCCCAAAGGATAAGAACTGGAGGCTAGATTTGTCTGACATCAAACCTGAGGTACCCACCACTTTGCGAAGAGGTCCCCTTCTGCGGGTGAGAATATATGTTCATCTTAGACAGTTCAAGGAAACACAGACAAATGAGAGCAGGCACATATCCTCACCATCCAAACAAATCCACTATTTTAAAAACATTGCTGACTATGAAAACTGTCAACCTTATTCAAAAGTAGAAAACCTAGGGGCGCCTGGGTGGCTCAGATGGTTAAGCGTTTGCCTTCAGCTCAGGTCATGATCCCAGCGTCCTGGGATCGAGCCCCGCATCGGGCTCCCTGCGCAGCGGGGAGCCTGCTTCTCCCTCTCCCTCTGCCTCTCTCCCTCCTCATGCTCTCTCTCTCTCTGTATCCCTGTGTCTCAAATGAATAAATAAAATCTTTAAAAAAAAAAAAAAGTAGAAAACCTAGTACAGGGAGGTCTCCTGCACCCATGACCCAATTTCAACCAGGATGAACACATATGCAAGCCCTGATGGTTTAGAAGCAACCCCAAACATCCCATCATTTCTTCTGTAAATATTTCACCATTATCTGCAAAAACTAGGATTCTTTTAAAATCACAATGCTAATAATAACACACTTCAAGAATTCCTTAAGTTTGTCATCTGAAATTAGGAGGCACAAAGTCAGTGGCCATTGAGAGTCATGGTCCAGATCCATTATTTCATTGGTGGTTGCAAAGTGTTGGTGTTCTAATGTCCCTCTTTCTTCACTGATGAGTTGGAATATAGCTCCAGAGAAATTCCCCCTCATCTGCTGTTTGGTTTCTGTACCCTGGTGATCACTCTGTTCTGTAGCTGCATGTGCCCTGTTGAATGGATGTGCCCAGTCTAGAATGGATGCACATTTGGGTTGATTCAGCCAAAAACATCCACTAGTGGTAGCATTTTGCCAGCCCTCACTCAGAAGCCACTCTTTGATGTCCTCTTCATGTTCAACACAAATCTCCAAGTTGTGAATGTTAGTGCAATGATTTTTTTCTGGCCCCTGGGCTTTTCTCCGCTCCAAGGCCATTAACCACCACGAGTTCTCCTCCAAGAAGTCTGCCCTGGGGCGCCTGGGTGGCTCAATCAGGTAAGCATCTACCTTCGGCTCAGGTCATGATCTCGGGGTCCTGGGATCGAGCCCCACATGGGGTTCCCTGCTCAGCAGGGAGTCTGCTTCTCACTCTCCCTCTGATGCTCCCTCCTGCTCATGCTCTCTCTCTCAAATGAATACATTTTTTAAAAATTTTAAGAAGTCTGCCCTGATTAAAAGGCCACTTCCTTGTCAGCTTTCTGAGAGGCCCAGGGCAAGGCTGGAAGGCCATTCCCAGGGAGGCTGGGTGGTTCACCTGTCACAGGGGCACATTGCCAGGAGCTCCTGCCCCCACATGGAGAGGGGACTTTCCTGGAGGCCTCTCCAGCTATGAGTCATCAGCTCCTAAGCCCTAAACCCAACGGGAAAAATGCAAATGGATTCTGGAGAATAGGGAGCTAAAGCCACCTCTGTGTGGGAGAGGATGTTATAATATTAGGCTGTCGCCAAATTAACGTTATTAAACAAATGCACAAAAATAGCAGCCATAATTATTCCTATACGGTAGCTCAATCTGGAGCTTTCCGTGCATTTCTGGGCCCCCCTAAACACAGGGCTGTCGCTATTCCTGCTCCTCTGGTTCTTCCTCCTTCCCTCTCTCCAAGATGTTGCAGAGGAAAGAGGCCCCCCACAAGCTTCCAGAACCTCTTTGTTTCCTTAGGAAAGAAGAAAGGGTGGGAATAAGATTTCCTCAGCACCTGTTCTGTGCCCTTTATACATGAAACTCCACTTAATCCTCAGAACAATCTAACGAAGGAATTCCCATCAGACAGATGTGCAAACTGAGTCCAAGAGAGGTCATGTCACTTACCTAACGGCCACTGGCTTGTAGATATGAAAGCCCGGGTTTGGCCAACCCCAGAATCTTTGTTCCACTGTTCCTCTGACCAATATCTCCCCAACCTCCTCCTCCACCTCTCTATGGACGCCTCTCATGAAAGCACTTGCCCATAGCACCATGGCTTTTCGAGTTGGCTCTGTCCCAAGTGAGTTGCGTGTGGCCCTGCTCGTGGCCTGTCCACTGCACCAGGTCAGCCCCAAGGCAAGGCTTGGGCCGGGGCCCCTTGCAGGAGAGCAGAGCAGGAGGGCTGGGGCCCAAGCAGAGGCTGCCTTCCTGGCAAGTTGGCGTGAGGACACCAGGTCACGGCGGGGAGGCCAGAGGCTCAGAGAGTGGGGCCCAAGCCCAGCTCTGGTCACCAGGCCAACTTGTCTGGCGAGCGTGGCCGCAGCATCAGGCAAGCAGGTGCATGACAGCACGCAGGGCCTGTCCTCACAGCAGCAGCCTGGTCCTCGGCAGACAGATTGCTTCACCTCTCGGAGCCTTCAGTGAAAGCTCTTACACCTGCCTCTACGTTACACGTTACAAACATCACACGTTATACGAAGGATATATAGAGAAGGTGGGCACATGGCCATTGAGCGCCTTCCCAAGAGCCACGCTCTGCATTGGAGCTGGGAATGAAGACAGCAGTGGTCAAAGGGATCTTGTCCCTTTGTTCTCAAGAAGCTCACAGGTGAGCAGATGATGATGATGATGATGATGACAATGACAACTATTAGGCTCAGGACCACCTTCGGGGAAGGACTTGTCGTCCCAGCAAGCAGCAGGACTGTGGGTAGACCCTCAGCTTGTGGCCTCAGCTGATGCCCTCCAAAACCGCTCCATTTGGGAATGGCTCTCCCAGACCAGCTCAGCTGGTCTGCCTCCAACACTTCCTGGGGACGGAGGCTGCGCTGCAGCTGGGCTTCTCCTCTGCCCAATCCTGTGCCAGATGAAGGACAACCGCCATCTCACCAGCTCTTTCTCATGGTCTGCTTCCCGAGGAACCTGCAACAGGGTATCACTGATTGTGTAATTGCTGATAAAATCTCCCAGGGCTGCTTGCAGGTGAGCCTAGCTGACAGGATTCACAGGCAGCTGAAAGCACTCGCCGTGGAGGGCATCCTGTGCATTCCGCTGCCCAACGGACCCATTCTCCTTCTGGCCAAGGAGCAGGTAAGGGACTTGAGCTGGGCCAGTTATGGGCTTTCACGCTGGATGAGCTAAGGTGGGGAGCTCCCCTACCCACCCCACTTCAATGAAGGCAGCTCGCTTCTGTGCTGATTTCACTCCCCGGACAGATGCCTCCCCGTGCAGGCATCTCAGGCAGCCTGCTCTTGATGTCCCCAACATCATGTTGACTCTCCCCCACAGAGCTGGCTCCCGGGCTGGACAACTCAAGTGGCTGATGCTCTTTCCCACACACCAGCAATCTCTGCCTCAAGCCACTTTAATCTCCTGGTTGTGCTCTGCCGTGGGAACCACACCAAAGAACCCGAGCATTGCAGCTTCACATTGGTCACCTCTTTTGCAGGCGAACTCTGTCCCAATCTGTAAGTGCTGGGATCCTGGGACATTCGGTCTTCCTGGTCACTGCCCTCGGTGGACCCTCTAAATGGCAATGTCTCTTTTAAATGTGATTTCAGGAATGGATTCAAAATTCCAGCACCACTTTCCTTGATGTCGGCATTGTGCATTTGTCTCTTTGTGCGTTGAGAATATGGCACAAACCTGTAACCTCAGGCGCTTTTCCAGGCCAGTTGTCCTTAAGCCAGTCTTTACCAGGCTGTACCCGGGGAAATTGGTTTTTGGAATCCAAAGTCAGTAACTTACACGTACCACCTCCCTTCGCCGATTATGCACTTAGCCATTCAACATAGAATTTGCACACGCAAAGATGAGCTTTTTTTTTTTTTCCAAATTTTGAATGCTTCTGCAGCTTTGTAAGGAGAAAAAAAAGAAAAGCTAACAACTCTGCCCTCTTCTGGCCAATTCATTGTTTTCCTCTTTAATAGATGTCCTTGGTATAGAACGGAACAAGCTGAGTCCCTTCATGGTTTTGACATTGCCTCTCATGCATTTTCTTCTGAATAATGCACATCTGCTTGCAGAAATGCAGAAGAACCTGTCACAATGTGGCTGGTGACTGCACATGGGGGCTTGTCAACCCCCATGTGCCACTGTCCTGGTTTTCTGCAGCTTTCTGCAAAGCCCAGCAGTGTGTTGCTTCCCTAGGAGGCAGGAGAGACCTCTGTCCACAGAAAGTCTCCACAAAGACTATGAGTCAACCTCAATGTTTCATATCTTATGTTGAAACAATCCGAAATTTACAGAAACTTGCAAATCCAGAACACAAAAAAAAATTTTTCTAAACTAGAGATTCCCAAACTTTCATGTAACTGGCACCCTCAGGGTTCGGGTCATGATTTCTGGCGCTCCTAGGGCAAAAGAGATAGCTAGTAGGTCCCTTTGTTAAGTTAGGTTTCTGTAATCCTGTTCATCACCCTGTTCTGTAGCTGCGTGTGCCCTGACCTTTGGAAGCGCCCAGTCTCCAGTGGGTAGACCTGTGGGTTGATGGGTAGTGGCTCTGTTGATAGCAGCCATCACCATATTGCTGTGTTTCCCTCAAGAATGTAAAATGTCCTGTGGTACCTCTGAGGGTTCACTGCGGTGTCCTGGGACACCTTGGCACAGAGCTGGGGAACCGTGGTCCGACACCTGTAAGTCGCTGGCTTGATACCCCATCACCTTGAATTCTCAGTGTGGATTTCCTGCAAAGGTGGACATTGCCCACGTGGCCCAATGCAGTCATCGCCATTGGGAATTAATGCTGACATCGCTACCACCCAGGTGGCACCGTGGGGGTCGGGATAGAAGGTCACAGTGAACTAAAGGGGGCCAGTGACCAAGAGGGCTAATGGGACTCTTTGTGAAGGTGAAGGGTGAATAAGAGCTCCCCAGGTAGAAGGGGGGCATTCTATGTCATGTGGCAGAGGTGTAGGGGAGCTTGGTGTGTTTGCAAATGGTGAGTTCGCCGAGGCTGGAGCCCGGAGCCTGAGACTGGAGACGTAGGTTGGGGCCAGAGACTTAGCACCCTGAACTTCCAGACTAAGGATTTTGAACTTCCTTTTGGAAGCCATGGGGTAAGGCATGCCAGACTCACTTTTGACAAGAGCCTCCCAGATCACAGCACAGAGGGGTGAGGAGGAGCAGGAGGGAGGCTGTCCCCTGGTCCAGAAGAAGCCAACTGGCTGGGCTTGGCAGGGATGAGGGGTGACTCCCTGAAGAGCTAGGTCCTGCTGACTTCTCTTCCCACGGTCGACTATGAGGATGAAGCCCAGCCCCCTGCTTTGTCCAGTCACGACAGAAGACACTCCCCACACGTTCACTTCATGATCTCAAAGCAGACCCATCCAAGTGCAAATCTGAGAACCTGCTGGAAATAGCCTCGAGGAGGTCAGCCCTCAGGACAGAGCATAACATCTCAGTTAATTCTGGAAGCTCTGAAGTTAGATGGCTTGCGTTATGTTTCCAGGCTCCATCACGCTCTCCCCTCCCCACATAACAAGAAGATATTAAGAATCACTCTGTGGGTTGTCGCAGGGATTAATGAAGACACCTGTATGGGGTTCTCAGCCAGGATCTGGCACAGAGTAAGGGTACAATACATGTTAGCCAGGGTCGTCACACTTCTTAGAAGATCGGTATCTAATGCAAGAGTCACTTGCATCGTAGACCAAGAGTTTGTTTAATCGGTACGTTTTAAAGAAATAGGATGTGGGTGCAGGTGAGGGCTGGGCTCTACGAACTCAGGCTGGAGATGGGGAAGGGGCCAAGTGGGCCTCCAGGCTGCAGAATGGGGAGTTAAGGGGGAGGAAGACTCCAGAAAGGAGGCTGGTGTCCAGAACCCAGCAGAGTGGTCAATAGATGCTTTGACTAGAGGGGCTGGGCCGGGAGCAGAGACTAAGGAGAGGCCATGGGTGGACCAGGGGGGGTCCCAGAGAGGACCGAGGGTGTGGGTGGCGTCTGAGAGGTTGGTGGACAGACGTGCTGTGGGACAAGAAAGGGACAGCATTGAGCATCTGAGCACAGAAAACCCCTCCCATGGATTCCTAGTGTCCTCAAAGGGGCAGAGAGAGGCCTGGGGCTCAGGCTCAGGGTGTTTGGGGAGAGGAGGAGACACCGTCCAGTCTGACCTGAGCCCAGCTCCAGGGAGTCTGCTGGTGTGCCCCGATGCAGAGAGGAAGCCGTGATAGAAAGGGAAGACATCCCCACAGCCCTTCCCCACTGCCGTCCTCAGCACACATTATGAGAGGAGACATCCTTTGGGAAAGCAGTCCGAAGACGAGTAAAATTAGTTTCTTTAAAAGAAGCACCCAGGGCGCCTGGGTGGCTCAGATGGTTAAGCGTCTGCCTTTGGCTCAGGTCATGGTCCCAGGGTCCTGGGATCGAGTCCCGCATCAGGCTCCCTGCTCCGCGGGAGTCTGCTTCTCCCTCTGCCTCTCTCTCTCTGTCTCTCATGAATAAATAAATAAAACCTTTAAAAAATAATAATAATAAAAGAAGCACCCAAAGTCCACCACAGTTGAAACACATTTACCTGAACAAACAGAAATTTTTTTAGAAAAAAAAAAAAAAGCTGCAACACACACACACACACACACACACAGAGGCACGTACACTGCAAATGCCAAGCTTCCAACGGCAGAGCAGGTGTGTCCCGCTGGGAGGACGCTGCAATCAAGAGGCTGATAATTAAGCTGCAAACCTGTCCAGAGACACTTCTTTGGCCAGAAAACATGGCAGATTGCTCTGAAATCCCACCATCTCTCGCCAAGAAGAAAAAAAAGTTGTGGAGAATCTAGCAATTACCTCCAAAAGCTTTCACCGCTGATGGACTCTGGGAATGGGGAAGAGGGCAGGGAAGGGCCAAGACAGAGGGGGAGGCAGGGGAAGGGCAGCCCCAGACACCAGGGTTTGAGCCCAGGAGTCTGAGGCAGTAGGGCAGGAGGCTGGGAAGAGGGGTGAGTGCCGCAGGCTTCCCCATGTTGCGGCTCCCAACCTTGAATCTGGGAATGCGCTGCCCACTTGCTGCCGTCTTTCTGTCTTTGGGAATGAATCTCGCAGCCGCAGAGACCCAGCTCTATGAATTCACAAAACCCTAACTTTAAAATAAGTTTCTGGGGCGCCTGGGTGGCCCAGTTGGTTAAGCGACTGCCTTCGGCTCAGGTCATGATCCTGGAGTCCTGGGATCGAGTCCCACATCGGGCTCCCTGCTCAGTGGGGAGTCTGCTTCTCCCTCTGACCCTCCTCCCTCTCATGCTCTCTGTCTCTCATTCTCTCTCTCTCAAATAAATAAATAAAATCTTTAAAAAATAAAATAAAATAAAATAAAAATAAATAAAATAAAATAAGTTTCTTGCCTTAATAGAGACACATCCGTAATTAAGCTGGGGGGCCATTTAGGGAAGCAAGAGCTCCTCACCCAGGCCCAGCTGGTTGGCATGGAAACACCCAGTGCACAGACGCAGGCTCCGGCAGGATCTGGCACGTTCCAGGGCAGAGAATGTCAGCCCTGCTGCTCTGAATCAGCAGTCCTCTTGCTGCTGCAGATACTCTGCCCGTGGCCAAAAACCAAACCGCTTCGACTTTCAGATAACTTGTCCACTAACAAGTTATAAGTCAACAAATAATGGGAAAGCTAGACACTGGGGAAGTAAATGCAAGTTGGAACAGCAGAGCCTGGGCGGGGGCGGGGGGTGGAGGAATGGCTGACCCAGTGGGGTATGTGATCAGGGAGGGCTTCCTGGGGGAGGTAGCATTTAAACCCAGCCCTGACGAATGAATGAGAGTTCCCCAGGGAAAGGCCTCAGGCGGACGTTTTCAGGCTGAGAGACCAGCATGTGGAAAGGCTCTGAGGTGAGTTTGAGAACCTGAGAGAAACCCAAGACAGCAAAGCAGGAGGTTGGAGGGGCATAAGGGATGGAGGTTAGGGTTGGGATGAGGGACCAGATTATGATGGTGTGTATCAGTTGGTATTTTTGGAGGGGTAGGGAGAAGCATTTTACAGAATCATTTTCCATGAAAACAGAAAGTCAAGCCAAACCTTCTGCCCAGGAGAGGGGGAGGAAGCCACTCAGATTTGTGCATTTCTCACCACGTGCCAGGTGCTGGATCATTCACTTGATGTAAATTATCTCCCACTTAGTCCTCAGAATGACCCAACGAATGCGACCCATTCTCCCCACTGCACACATGGGAAGGTGGAGTCTTGGAGAATCCAAAGTACTTGCCCAAAACCACCCGCCAGCAGGTGAGGAGCCTGACATTTGAAATCAAGTTCACCTGACTCTTTTTTTTTTTTTAAAGATTTTATTTATTTATTCATGAGAGACAGAGAGAGAGAGAGAGGCAGAGGGAGAAGCAGGCTCCCAAGGAGCAGGGAGCCCGATGCGGGACTCGATCCCAGGACCCTGGGATCATGACCTGAGCCGAAGGCAGACGCTTAACCATCTGAGCCACCCAGGCGCCCAAGTTCACCTGACTCTTAACGCCTGTCATTCTTCACGGTCATCTGCCACCTTTGACTAAGTTCCATGGGAGGGTCACTCACTCAGCCCTTGAACCATGTATGCTGAGTACCTACTGAGCACCAGGGGCTGTGCTAGCCTGAGCCCTTGCCCTCAAGGAATTGACCTTCCAGTGGGCAGGTCCGGGGAGGGAACACAGCAAAACCACCTCAGCACACACCTGCCTCAGGTTCAAGCACAATGTCAGTGATAACACAGGCTCAGGTGGAAGGGAGCGGGGAGGGCCCTCTGAGGAGGGGACATTGTACTTGAGGCCTGAATGGTAGGGAACATTTGTGGACTAAAGGGTTGGATTAAGTTCAGAAAATGGTGCCCTTTCAGAGCAAGAAACTATTGGTTTGTGTGGCCTGACACAGAGGGAGAAGCCCCATCTAGTGGCCAGATCCAGCAACTGAAGGGATTGAGCAGCGAAACACCCAGAACTCAAGTGACTTTGACATTCACAGGTGCCATAGACATAATATTTTTAAAGCTCCCCTGCGGGCGCCTGGGTGGCTCAGTCGGTTGAGCGACTGCCTTCGGCTCAGGTCATGATCCCAGGGTCCTGGGATCGAGTCCCACATCGGGCTCCCTGCTCTGCGGGGAGCCTGCTTCTCCCTCTCCCACTCCCCCTGCTTGTGTTCCCTCTCTCGCTGTGTCTCTCTCTGTCAAATAAATAAATAAAATCTTTAAAAAAAAAAAAGGGCTCCCCTGCAATTCAGAGACAGTACAATGGGTATTCTTAACCCCTAAGTAATGAAACAAACAAATAAATAATAATAAGCAAAAAAATAAATAATAATCCCCTAAATACATAAACAAAAATCTCCAAACCTCACATATATCTGTGTTTGTGTGCCCATGCCCAATTTTTTTGGCCACATCTGGGTTCCACCTGCAGCATTAATATTCACATTTTTTTTCTATAAACCAACTTACTTGTTCACTTAAATACATTTCACTTAAAAGAAAAATCTTTGCCAACCTCAGAGTAAATAGAAATCCAATATTGTGCACAGAAGAAGTAGAAAACGATCATCAAGATGACCCAAGGCGGTGGCACCTGGGTGGCTCAGTCAAGGTGTGATGAGCCTGAAGTAGGCTAGGTCTCCTGACTGGCACTCCAGCGTGCTTTCTCTGGGCCCAGGGAGGTGGGTGGCATCCACAGGGTGCGACAAAAT
This sequence comes from Neomonachus schauinslandi, assembly GCF_002201575.2. Lineage (NCBI taxonomy): Eukaryota > Metazoa > Chordata > Mammalia > Carnivora > Phocidae > Neomonachus > Neomonachus schauinslandi. Next base: position 46,833,666 of record NC_058417.1, on the reverse strand, counting down.
CCCTCTTGGCTACAACTCTGTTTCATTCATTGGAAGCCGCTTTAAGGCAAATTTGGGACTGATACCTATGATTCTTTCTGTACTACTACATTCGTGCATTAGGATTTAGCAGCCGAGGGGATTATTCTCTCAATGCCATTTGTTTTTTTGCATTTTTTAAATTTTCATTTTTTAACTAATAGGCTCTATTTTTTAGAGCAATTCTAGGTTTACAAATAAATATAAATTTCAAAGTAAAGTTTACAAAAATGTTGTCCGTTGCAACGGTTCCTCAAAATCCACTTCACAGCCTCGTTCCTGATTCGTCAAAAGAAATAGTTATTTTTCTGCTCCGTGGGTTCGGACACATTGCCCGTGTCAGATGCCCCTCGCCAGTCACTTGCCAGTCCCCATTCCTGGCCCAGACGCTGCCTTTCCAGAAGCAAAGGATCTGCTTATAGAAATCTGACTGGGAATAAGAGCAGGAGGAGTAGAGCCAGCCGAAGCTGAGATTCTAAAGGCTGAAGGAAGTGGGTTGTACACCCACCGCGTGGCTTTTCTGAGCATGGGGACACCGCAAGACCGAGAGGGACTCTCTCCCATCTTTCCTGCGTCCTCTGCATGGGAGACAGTGGAACTCGGCGTTTCCGGCCTGGATGGCGAGATTTCCACATCTCCCTGTCTCCATCTGCTCCCCGGGCCGACAAACTCCGTTCTGAAAATTCAAAATTTAAAAAGGACCAAGGGCTTTGACTTTTTGATGGGAGAGGAGAGCAGAGGAGGCCTGGGGAGAACTCACTTTTCGGCAGCTTTTGGGCTTCCTAGATTTGGAAGATGCCAGCCCTGTGAGCCCAGAGCAGTTTCCTGGTTGGGATATGCTGACTGAGAAGGTACAAACCCCACGGAAAGTGACAGTGAACTCCACAAGGCTTTGGGATAAATCTATGGCTGATTCATCACGACAATATCTATATCTATCCAAATTCAAAAAACAGCCATCTGTCTACGCAGGAGACACAGCGTTTACTCTGCAGGGAGAGCGGCTTTTCCACATGGACTTTGAGACCCTGACAATCAGTCACCATCCCGTCGGGGTCTGCAGTCAGGCACTTGGGAACCTCTGCTTTAGGCCAGTGTGAAAAGAGCATCTGCACTCGATGGGGCCTGGGAACAGGGACTCTGCACCCCATTTTCAGTACTGACAGTCTCTTTTCTAAACTTGGGGTTTGTGGCTCCAGAATTCCAGATGAAGCAATAGCTTTGGATTCATGGGACCTAAAGAATTTCCATCCAGTGACCTGGGGCCCAGTGTCCATCTCCACCCCCCCCCACCTCTCCCCTGATTGAGCCAATAGTTGAGGAGAGTGGGCCCTGTCCCCACTGCTAGGGAGGGGCACATACCTCAGGCCAAAAGGTGACCCAAGGCCAGGGACCAAAAATTGTTGACTTTGGCAGGACAGGTGAGAATTTTGCCTTGTAAATATGCTGATTTAAGTATTTAAGTGAACTCTGACTTTTTGTCCTTTCATTCTATCAAAAACACTATAAATGCTTTTTGCATAAAAAGATGTCACTGTGTATGATACATTACCAAGCATGCCGCACGTGCACGTCAGGACTGAGGTTTATGTGAGCAAAACAGGAATTTTATACTTATTAGGCACTTCAATCATTTCCATGGGTGATTTTTTTATTAAACTGTATTTTCTCCTTACCAAAGATGGTAACTTTGGGACCTGACCCGGAAGAAAGGGTTAACTCTGCAGAACGAGAGAGAAGAGGGAAAGCCGTCTCTCACAGCCCTGGGGGGTGACAAAAATGAACGATGTCATTAATTGTGAGGACTTTCAGTGACGTCAAGAGACACAGCTAGATGGCACTGGGGGTGATGTTGTAAATATTGCTCACTTATATAGTGAGATTCAGACAAATTCTTAATTCCTTCGAGTAGGGATTCCACCTAAAACTTCACATTCAAAACTGCTACAGAGACAACAGATTGAAAATCCTTGGTGTACACTGAAAATGTTAAGGCCGGAAATGAGTGCGTTTGTTATTCATTCAACAAACACCACTTACATAATTGCACAGCCACTGTGGGTCAGGCTCCCTGTGGGAGATGGGACAGCCCACAGCATCCCTTGGCTACATGCCAAGGCTCCGGAATTCGAGATGTTTGCGCCAGGCCTGGCCCAAGCCAGAGGGCACAGGAGAGACCCAAACTGGTGTGTGTGTGTGTCACGTCCCTCCCTGGACACTCGTGAGTGTAGGATGGGGTGTACTGTGCCAAACCACAGAGAGGCAGCTTAACCTGGTCCCCCACAAATCCCAGATGTGGGAGCAGGGAGCCCTGTTTTCTCAGCTCTGCCCCTTGCCTGGTCTGTGCCCAGACCCCCTCCCCTTGGGCCACACTCGGCTTCCTTGTCACCCCTCCCTTCAGCGCTCACCTGGCGGAACTCCAATCCTGGGGAACCGATCCACTTCACACTCATAGCCAGGACCCTCCATTGGGGTCCTGGGGCCCACCTCTGCTGGGAGAAATTCCTGAGTCTTCTGTCTCTATCCACCTGGGTGACAATTTCAGGCTTTTCTCTTCTTGTCCTGAATCTTAACACTTCCCCGCCTTCACCCTCAGTGCCCAGCCGCGTGCTGTCCTTTCCCGCCTGTTACATTTGTGCCCTCACACACTGCTGTCCCTCGTGTCACTGTGGGTGGCCTGTCCATGTCCCTCTTCCTGTGCCCCGCATCCTGGTCCGCACTCACCGCCGCGGTTCCAGCCACTCTCCTTCTCTCCCGCTCTCTGTTGCTAACCGCAATGCTCCACCCCCAGGACGGCTGCTGGGGGCCCATCAGCATCAGATGAGTTGATTAATTCTTCCTCCTCAAGGCATGACTTCATCTGGCCTCCTGGACACCACCCTTTTCCAGCCACTCTCTCTCCAGCTCCTTTGCTGATTCCTTCTCATCTCCAGAACTCCAAACACCAAGTGTCCCAGGGCTCAGGTCTAGGAACTTTCCTCTTTGTACTTGCTCCTCTGGACCCCCCACCCCAAATCTCATGGATTTATACACCATATCCATATACACGCTGGCATCTCCGAACATGGCGCCCCCGAGGGAAGGACCTCCCTCCTGAGTGCCAGGCCCCGACTGCCCGCAGACACCTCCCCCAGGGGAGCTAGTGGACATCCCTCATTTAACCATCCCTACTTGAACTTCTCACCTCCCCCAAAGCGACTCCCCTTTGGTCTCCCCCATCTTGGTCATGTCAAGGCCATCCTTCCATCACTCAGACCAAAATTTTGGTGTCATTTTCAGCTCTTCTCTTTCTCCTCATTCCCCCCCAGTCCAATCTTCCAGCCCTACAAAATACATCAGAATCTGTGTCCATCGATAGAAGGATGGATGAACAAGGTGTGGTCGATCCATGCAATGGAGTGTGAGTCAGCCTTGACAAGGAAGGACATCTGACACCTACCACCACATGGATGGACTTTGAGGACATTATGCGAAGTTGCAGTTTTGCAAGATGACAAGAATTCTGTGAATGGATGGTGGTGATGGTTGCCCAACGAAGGTACCAAATGCCACTGAATTGTACACTTGAAAATGGGTAAGATGCTGAATTTCATATTATGTATATTTTACCACAGTTAACAATTAAAAAAAAAAGGAACACCCAGAATCTGGCGATTTCTAGCCCATTTGACTGCCGCTACCCTGGTCCGAGCCCCCATCTTCTCTTGCCTGAATTATTGCTGGGTCCTCCTGCTTCAGCCTGGTCCCCTTTCAGGCTGGTCTCCACCCTGCAGCCAGAGGATCTCAGTGCCCCTGGATCATGCTGCTCCTCTGCTCTGAGCCCTCCACGGCTCCCACCTCACTCTGGGTCGTGGTGGCCTTACGACATCAAGGCTCCGCTGCCCAGGCGGCCCCCAGGCATACAAATCCGGTATCTGAGTGGGACACAGAGGCAAAGAGAAGGTAAAAGCCAGTCCTAAGTCTGCACCTGCACCTCCATGACCTCCTTCCTGTTATGCCTCCCAGCCATGCTAGCTCTCAACATTCCTGCCCCCAGGGCCTTTGCTCTAACTGCTTCCTTCCCCTGACACTCTCTTCCCACCACCTGCCCAGCATGTTCCCTCTTCTCACTTCCTCGAGTCTTTACTTGCTGGCCCACTGAGGATCGCAGCCCCAGCCTAGACACTTGATATCTCCCCTCTTTAGTCTAATTATCTCCATCTTTTTGCACACTATGCACTTTGCTCTCTAAGTTTCTATACATTAAGCTATTCAATAATAAGCCCACAAGGGTGGGCATTTTTGTCTACTGATGTATCCCCAGTGCCTAGACCAGTGCCTGGCAGATATTAGACACTCAAGGTAATCTTTAGGGAATGAATGAGTGTGTGAGTGAAATCATGGGCGATTTCCCTCATGCCACAGTGCTTCTGTTATGCAATCTAGAACGGTGCTTTGCAAACCTTAGCCTGCTCCAGAATCACCCAGAAAGCTGATTGAACTGACTGCTGGACCCTCGATGCCTCCAGAAGTTCTGATTCAGGAGGTCTGGGGCGGAGGTGAGATTCCAAATTTCTAAGAAGCTCGCAGGTGTTGCTGACCCAGGTTGCCAGCCCGGATATTTCATGACCTCTCCTGGCTGGCTGGGGTGAGGGGTCAAAGGGCAGCTGGAGAGGGGAGCCCTTGGAAGAGTGTTCCGCAAGGCATGGTAACCTCAGGCTCCGCTGGGCACACTCACCCCCTGGGGGCTGGAGGGGACCCTGGGGCAGGGAGAGGAAGGCCCCCGAGCAGAGGTTGGGACACGGCTGGGGTGAGAGCCCCCTGCACCCCACACCCCTGCCGCTGCCTCTGCTCCCATTGGCCCAACGGCCCACGAGGGGGAGCCTGCGCCCCACGGAATGCCGCTCCGTTGCGCCAGGGACGGGAGGGGGCATCGGCCCTCCTGCTACCTGCTCTCCCTGCGGAGCCCCTGCTCCTGGGCCAGGAGGCGGCAGGGCAAGGGCCCTCTGCATACGGTCTGACAGCAGTAAGAGCCTGGACCCTACCTCCAAGATGGGCAACCCATTCTCTGCCAGCCACACATCACCCCCAAAACCCAACCGTTTTCCCTTTAAGAAAAGTCACCTACATTCTCTCCAGCCCCTGAGTCACCCCGGGATCCCCAGACTCTTGAGTCTCACATGCATTCTCTCTCCTCCTTTCTAATCTCTCCTGCTCTCCCCGTGCTGCTGCTTCTGTCCCCCCGACCTCACACACTCACACACACCCCTCCCCGTCGCACAAATGAAGGGCATACACACCTCACCCCTCCTCACAGACACCTGCGCACAAGCATGGACCGTGGCATTTCACACACCTGACCCCTCCCCCGCAGCACATAGGCACACCTATCCGCAGCCCGGGGTGGGGGCAATGCGGGGGCTCAGACCTGCCTCTCCAGAAAGACACAGGTGCACACACATACCACATCCACACCCCGCCAAGTCTCCTCTGGGTGTCGTGGCTCTCCTTGGCTCTCAGGTTTTGAGGACACACCTTGCAGAGCCGACTTCCTCACACCCAGAAACCCAGCATGCTCCCCACCCCCCTCCGAAGGCCTGGTCTGAGTCCTGCCTTGCCCACCTGGGGCAGCATCACCCCCCAGCCTTCAGGCCCAGCCCTGGGAGGAAGATATCTTCAGGACCGCTCCGGGAGCAGCGGGGAGGCTGCCTGCGCTCCGGGATTAACATAAATCACCTCTGCCGGCGAAAGCACCTACCGTGTGTCAGGCCCCGTCCCGGGCCCTGGGCAGCCGGAAAGAAGAGGCTGCAGGCCCGGCCTCGGTGAGCTCACAGTCCAATGAGGGGGAGCAGCTCTGGGTGTTAGGTGCCCCCACACCATGACTGGGCACCTGGGGGACCCAAAACGGGGTCGTCGGAGCTCCGTGGGTGGGCACAGAGGAGGAGATGCTCAGGCTGGACCTTCGAGAATGAGCAGGCATTTGGCCAGGCAGGCAAGGAGGCTAAGGATCCACGCTGCAGAGAAAGGACAGAGAAACCTAAGCTTCTCCAACCTGCCGGAAAATATCCCGTGTTCCTAGTATCTTTCCCATAGGTTTTCTTCAAAGGCATTTGCGAGAGTTAAGTTTTGTTGCTCTGGTCTCCCCTCAAAGTACCTTCTTCTTAACTTTGCTGTGAACTTCAAAGTCCTTAGAAATGAAACCAAACATCTATTGAGCAGGGCATCCAGTAGCAAACAAGCTAACCTGCAGTGCCCAGCACGTAATGGGACAACTGAATTGGATTCTACAGACTCCTAAGTGTGCGGAGAGAGAATGTCATCTGAGGGAGAAAGGGGAGTGTGTCCATGTGGCTGCCTTTGGTCAAGGTGACAGAGCGCAGAAAAGCCACTCCCAGCTGAAGCCAGGCCTGTTCTTCTTCCCTTTTTCCATAGTCCCAGAACCCTTGATGTTTGCCCAGACACATGACTGCCTTAATCAAGCCTACATTTCCTAACCTCTTTTTGCGGCAAGGTGAAATCCAGGTGACTAAATCCAGGTGACTAAGTTCCACCCAAAAGGATGTAAGCAGAAGTGGCGTATGTAAAGTTCAGGAACTGTCCTTAAATGGAGAGCATGTATTTCCTTTTCCCTCTCCTTCTGCATCCTAACTGAAATGTATATGTGATGTCTGGAACTCCAGCAGCCATATTGGACCCCAGAAAACTATGGGAATGGAAGCCACTTGTGGAGGAACAACAAGATAGAAGGAGCGTGGGGCCCTGATACCATGAGGGCCACACAAGACACACAAGCCCCTCCAGACTGCTTGAACATGAGAGGGGAAATAGAATTCTGTTTTGTTAAACTACTATTATTTTGGCTTTTTTATTTGTTTCTTTATAGCTTAATCTAATCCTATGATCTACCCATGGGCCTTTCTATCTCTAGTGATATTCCCAATCTAGTCCCTCCTTTCTGTCCCTACTGGTGTGACCCCCTTGCCACACTAATCTAATCGTTTCCACTGGCTCTCCTGTTGGCGTTGGCGTTGGCTTGGAGGACACCAGTTTAATTCATCCTCCCTTCCTGGTGCCCTGCTATGAAGAAAGAGATATTGATGAAGATGGCAGGCCCAGGCACAGAGGCTGGGGGCGAGGGCCCCTCACAGGTCCTAGGGGAATGATGATGAAAGACAAGCCCCGGCGTGGTCAAGGAGAAAGGGGGGCCATGTGGGTGACCCACGCAGCCTCCAGACGAACAGGTAATACGGTTCTCAATGAACAGCCAGTCATTGGGGAATTGGCTGGACTTGCTGCATACTTGGGTTTCAAGAAATAATGGTTCCTTAATTGGGATGAAACTAATAGCTTGTTAGATTACTAAGAAAGAAAATCACATGACTCATTCAGTCCCCATATCCTTTACTGTGGCATCTTATTTGTGTGTCTGGAATCAATACTTAGAAAATTGCAGCCACAACCCCAAGGGAATGAATTTTCTGTTCTAATCTCTCATTCAGGGTATTGGCTCTTGGCTGGCCTAATGAAAGGGACACCGTGGACCACTGAGCATCCTTTGGTTACTTGGTGGTTGCTGGCATGGCAATGAACCCCGTGTTTCCAGGGGGCACTTGACAAATCACCGTAGGGCAGAGATCCAATTTTATCTGCTGTCCCAGAAGCCAGCATGGAACCAATAAATGTCTGGTTATTATGTACCATTCTTCACAAGCAAGATGGTATTGTAGAGGGAGAAGAAACTTGTTTCACCAGCTTGTACCAGAGCTGCTCTTAGGGAGGGAGGAGCTACCCTCGATTAGGAAAACCCTGGGATTAACCACTTTGGGGTGGAAGGGGGAACTTCAGGGAATGGATAGATGGAGACAAAGGCTAAAGACGAGCAGAAATCGGGTGGCAGGTGTATACGGAGGAGAGGAGGTGGACGATCACATACACGAAGGAGACAGGGTGATAGAGCCCAAGTTCATGGAAATGACCAAGGAACTGTTTAAAATAGCAAAGTTAACTTCAAGCTTCCTCTTGCCATACCCTCAATACACAGTAAACGTCTATGTCATCCAATGAGTGGCAGTTTATTAAGGATTCCAGGGAAAGGGGGTTCCACATTGGGGTCAAGCCCAGGGTGGAGAGACAGGAAATCTTACGAGATGACAAGTGGAGACCAGGAGCCAGAAAGCACTTGCAAGCACCCTGGGGAGAAGGGATGGAGATTCAAGCAGATTTCATATTGAGACTTTAAGAGTCAGTGTGAGACTTTAAGAGTCAGTGTGAGACTTTAAGAGTCACTTTGATATCTGGCGGTCAGTGGGACGAGGTGTCTCCTGGGAGAAATGTTGCTCACAGTGATTTCTGTAGGAGTAGGATGAGATGAGCCAGATTGGCATGGGACCAGATGCATCTACATGGGATGAGCTAAGCCACTAAGATTGATCCACCAGGGCCCCTCTGGGGCCTAATATCCAAGTTTGGGAAGATGCTGGAGTAGAGGTCTGGATTGGAAGTCTGGAGTAGAGGTGCTTCCTATGGCTTTGGGGAAGGGGGAGGGAATTGGGCCATTCAAGCCCAGAACTCATGACCTCAACCTGAAATCTGTGCCTAACTCTGTATAAGACAGGTCCTGCCTTCCAACAAATGTTAGTCCCAGACAGGTTCAGAACTTAGAAAACATTTTTCAGTAGGAATGGCCCTGGACACAATTCTTAGGTCCCCTGTTCAGCCCACACACGGGGGTTAACTTTTAATGCATCTGGGGCTAATAGGACTTGAGATCCTAACCACCATTTAAAATATTTTTTTCCATAAAAGAAAACACAGTGCTTGTTTTAGTTTAAAAACAAACAAACAAGATATATAGCTTCTCCAAGTCCATTTTGAATGTGGACATCTCCAGACCCTCATTGCTGACTCACATGGGAGGAAGAGCTGTGGGGAACTCACGTGGAGAAGAAATTTTGGGAGGGGGGACTCAGATGAGGACAGAGGAAAGGCAAGTTAAATATGTGAATCCATTATGAGATTATTACCCAAGCACTGAACACTACTTACCTAGTTATAGATCCAGAGAATCGAAAAGATGAAATGGTAGCATCTGTCCACCATCTTGAATCCCCTGTACACATCCTTACCAACTGGTCATTCAAACTCTGCTTGAATACCTCCGGGACAGGACACTCACTACCACCCAAGAGCATTCCTTTCTGCTCTAGAGAGTTCTGCAGTGCTAAAAAATAATGTAAATACACGACCTTTCCCTATTTCATTCCGCCGTTGGAGCTGGAACTCTCCAGCCTCTGGGGATGAGGGATGAGTGGGGAGTGTGCATGTGTTGGGTAGAGAACCCAAAGCTAAGGTGGTTTTCAGAAATATGAATGTTGGGGCACCTGGGTGGCTCAGTTGGTTAAGCGACTGCCTTCGGCTCGGGTCATGATCCCAAGGTCCTGGGATCGAGTCCCACGTCGGGCTCCCTGCTCAGCGGGAAGCCTGCTTCTCCCTCTCCCACTCCCCCTGCTTGTGTTCCCGCTCTCGCTGTGTCTCTCTCTGTCAAATAAATAAATAAAAAAAATTTAAAAAAAAAAAAAAAAAAAAAAAGAAATATGAATGTTGAGGTCCCCTCTACCCCCTAACACATGCCGACATCCATTGGCACTGTGGCTACTTGTCAGAGTTGGGGTTGCCATAGCAAGAATACCCCAGACAGGGAGGCTTAAACAACAAACATTTCTTTCTTACAATTCTGGAAGCTGGGAAGTCTGAGATTGGGATGCCAACAAGGTCAGGTCCTGGTGAGAGTTCTCTTCTTGCTTTTCTCACACAGTGGATGGAAAGAGAGACTTGGGTTCTCTTCATCCCCTTGTAAGGGCACCAAGCCCATCATGGGGGCCCCACTTCCAAACACTATCACCCTGGGGATTAAGGCTTCAACAGATGAATGGGAGAGGGGGGGGGACACACAAACATGCAGTTCATAACATTGCTGTTTATTGAGCAATTACTGCATGCAAAACAGTTTAGCATGTAATAATTGAGCAATTATTATATGCCAGACAATTATGATATGCTAAATAGGCCTAATTATTACCCCCATTTTACAGATGAGGAAATTCAGGCTGGCGAGGTTTAGTAATTTGCCCAAAGTTTGCCCAGTTAGTAAGTGGCAGAGCTGTCAGGGTCCAGAGTCCTTGTTGATGAACCCTAACTCGAGAGTTGGATAGGCCTGCATCCCCTGCCTTCCTCCAGACTAGCTAGCCTTATCCTCTCTGCCTTGCAGGAAACCCAACGTGTTCTGCATTCACTGGCTACAAGAGAACCAGGCCAGAACAGGGTCCTCCCTGGGCATGTCGCTCTGCATTCTAGGAGCTGCTGCAAGCTGTTCAGAGTGAGGGAGAGTCTGGGTTCTGGATGGCCCAGATTGTGGCCGGGCTTCTGTGGTCCCATCTCAACGAGCGGCTGTGTCCGAAGGTGCAGGGCAGGGAGGTGCACACAGACAGATCCAGCAGCAGCTGCTCTCAGCCCCTTCTTCCGGGAGGAGAAACCATCAATTTTTTTTTTTTTTATAAACAGAAAACCCAAAGCAAACCAACATTTTCAGAGGCATTCTGTGTTCTGTTCTCAGAGATTTGAAGCTCCCCACCTCCTTCCCTCTCTCCCTACCTCTCTGTCTGTCTGTCTCTCTCTCTCTCTCTCACACACACACACACACACACACACTCACACACTTCCCCCAGCCTCCTCCACCACTGGCCGACCCCTTCCTCTGAAGCTTGTTTGTGAAGCTCAGCCTAGCAAGGCCATCTCCTGGAATGTCTAGACCCAGTAGTAATGGCAACATCAAAGAAATGTATTCTTTTCATATGCTCGTCTGCTTGTGTCTAAACCAAAAATAATGCTTTTCTCCTAAGTGAATAGCTCTTTGCTTTTTTTCTCCCGTCCCCCATAAAGGGGTGCCATCAGCAGTTTGCTTGCACTGCACCAGGCTGCCCCCCAAGACAACTCAGCAGATCTTTTGTTCGTCCCAGAACAAGCCTTGCATTGCTTTCATGGGAATTTGCGTCTGAATGATTTGCTGGAGCCACGTGGCATGGGGGGGTGGGGATGAGAGTGAAGCTTATCAGTGGGGTCAGGAGGAGGGGCTGAGGCTGTGAGAGCTCCATCCCTCCTCCCACACGTGTTCCCTGAGCATCTACTATGTGCTCAGCCCTCTGAGCGGGTGAGATTGTAATCAGATGAGACGTATGTGTCTCTCCCCTGAGAGCAAAGACAGGGTCACAGTGCGCGACACAGAGCAACTCTTGTCAAATAAATGGGTCTTCACTCTTACTACATGGTAGATTGCATAAAGCACCACAATACTCCGCAGCTTTGTTCATCAGAAACTGAAGTCATCGGGGGAGGCTGGGTGGCGCCGTCGGCTGCTTAAGCATCTGACTCTTGATTTCAGCTCAGGTCGTGATCTCAGGGTCGTGAGATCGCGCCTGGTATTGGGCTCCAAGCTCAGCATGGAGTCTGCTTGAGGTTCTCTCTCTCTCTCTCTCTGCTCCTCCTGCTCCTGCTCCTCTCTCTCTCCAATAAATAAATCTTAAGAAATGGAAGAAAAAAGAGAAAGAAAGACAGAAAGAAAGAAAGAAAAAGAGAAAGAAAGAAAGAAAAAGAAAAGAAAGAAAGAGAAAGAAAGAAAGAAAGGGAAAAAAGAAAGGAAAGAAAGAAAGGAAGAAAGGAAGGAAAAGGAAGGAAGGAAGAAAGAAAGAAAGAAAGAAAGAAAGAAAGAAAGAAAGAAAGAAAGGAAAGAAAGAAAGAAAGAAAGAAAGAAGAAAGAAAAAAGAAAAGAAAGAAAGAAAAAGAGAAGAAAGAAAGGAAAAAAAGAAAGAAGGGAAAGAAAGAAAGAAAGAAAGAAAGAAAGAAAGAAAGAAAGAAAAAGAAAAGAAAGAAAGAGAAAGAAAGAAAGAAAGAAAGAAAGGAAAGAAAGAAAGAAAAAGAAAAGAAAGAAAAGAAGGAAGGAAGGAAGAAAGGAAAGAAAGAAAGAAAGAAAGAAGAAAGAAAGAAAGAAAGAAAAAAGGAAAAGAAAGAAAGAAAGAAAGAAGGAAGCTGAAGTCATTGGTTGTCCCCACCCTGTGGATCTTGTTTTACCTTAAGCAATGGAATACAATGAAAGTGACATATGATTGCCAAGTTTAAACTTTCCACTCCTTCCACTTTACTGCTCTTGGAACCCTGAGCTGTCATATGAAGGAGTCCAGACCGGCCTGCAGGATGATGAGCACCAGGTATCACCCACATCACCTCGGCCAACAGCCTGCTGGCTTCCAGAGGCAACAGCACCCGGCTGTTGATGGTATATTTTAGTGTAGATACGTATGTAAGCCCGGCCAATATCTGAGCCAGACCCAGCCAAAATCAGCGGAGTCTGACCCAGCTTACCTAAGAACTGTTTAGATAAGCCTGGTCCAAAATGCTAACTCACAAAATTGGGGCCTAAAGAAATTATTATTACATGTTTTTTATAGAGTACTTTGAAAATGCATAATGCTACTGTTAACGTTCTAAATTCTTTGTTTCATGCATGTGTGGATAAAACTACTTTTTTAAAACATGGGATCACACTCTATACCCTGAATTGCATCCTATTTTTTAACTTAATGAACTGTGAGCATTCTTTGTTACAATAAAATACTATTCTGTGATACTATTTTTGGTTAACTGTATATACCGTATTGCATTATTATTATTTATTGAACGATCCCCTATGGACGGACAGTCCCCTTGCTTTTACAGTTCGCTGTCTTAAATAATATTGTGATGAGTATACTCAAAGAAATATCTTGGCATATATCTCTGATCGCTTCCTCAGGACAAATTATTTTAAAATGGAAATGTTGGATTAAAGAAAATCTCCATTTTCAAGGCTTTGGATCATAATGTCACATTGGTCTACAAAAGCATTTCTCAGACTTTCTAGTCTCAGGGTCCATACTCTTAAAAATTATTAAGGATCTAGGGGCGCCTGGGTGGCTCAGTTGGTTGGGCGACTGCCTTCGGCTCAGGTCATGATCCTGGAGTCCCTGGATCGAGTCCCGCATCGGGCTCCCCGCTCGGCGGGGAGTCTGCTTCTCCCTCCGACCCTCCCCCCTTTCATGCTCTCTCTTTCTCAGTCTCTCTCTCTCAAATAAATAAATAAAATCTAAAAAAAAAAAAAAAAAAAAAAATTATTAAGGATCCCAAAGAGCTTTTGTTTATGTGGGTTATTTCTATCAATACTAACCATTTTAGAAATTAAAACACAGAGGTTCTTAAAATATCCATTCACATGGGGCACCTGGGTGGCTCAGTTGGTGAAGCATCTGCCTTCGGCTCAGGTCATGATCCCAGGGTCCTGGGATCGAGCCCTGCATCAGGCTCCCTGCTTAGTGGGGGAGTCTGCTTCTCCCTTTGCTTCTTCCCCCACCCCGCTTGTGCTCACTCTCTCTCTCTAATAAATAAATAAAATCTTTAAAAATATATCAATTCACTTAAAATAACAATATACTCATTAAATGTTAAATAATATATTCAATGGGCGCCTGGGTGGCTCAGTCGGTTAAGCGACTGCCTTCGGCTCAGGTCATGATCCTGGAGTCCCGGAATCGAGTCCCGCATCGGGCTCCCTGCTCAGCGGGGAGTCTGCTTCTCCCTCTGACGCTCCCCACTCTCATGTGCTCTCTCTCATTCTCTCTCTCTCAAATAAATAAATAAAATCTTTAAAAAAGAAAAAAAAATAATATATTCAATGAAAAATAACTATTTTACAAAATGAAAAATGTTTACTGAGAAAAGTGGCATTGTTTTACATTTTTGCAAATCTCATTAATATCTGACTTAATAAAACATGCTGGATTCTCATACCCATTTCTGCATCAATATGTTGCCATATTACAGATCATGGAGCTTCTGGAAAACTCAATGGTACACCAGTGAGAAAATGAACATGAAAAGGGAGATTAAACCTAGTAGTATTTTGAAAATAGTTTTGATCTCCTGGACATTCTGAAACGGTCTCAGAAAGCCCTAGGGATCTATGAAACATTACCTTTAAACAAAGGAAAACAATTATCTTTGTCGATGTGTTAAGCAAAAAGCAGGATCTCTTTGTTTTAAAAAAAAAAACTTTTGATGAGATACAAATTACATTCTATCAAGTTTACCCACTTGAAGTATATAAATCATTATTGTTGTAAACCACTAAGTTTCAGGGTTGTTTGTTTCACAGCCAAACTAACTGACATAAATTATATATGAATATTGACAGTGAAAGAGAAACATTGAATAATATATGAAATAAATAGCTGCTATACACTCAAGACAGCTAAATCAATAAGGGGCATTATTATTGTTATTGTTACTATTTGTAACAGTCAAATATTTATCGAGTTCCTGCTATAAGTGTTCATTATTCTCTATTTCATTCAGCTTGCTCAATAACAGACCCCTGAAGAAGGCTTTATTAGCTCAGTTTCCGTCCCCACAGATTTTAAGAAATTACTGTCCACCACACTTTGCTGAGAAGGACCCAAAAGAATTAGATAACACCATCTCTGTCCACAAAGAGTTGACAAGAGGTACAAATGTGAAATGTCTAAAGAACACCATTCACTCATTCTTTTTAAAAAAAAAAGATTTTAGGGCCTGCTTCTCCCTCTCCCACTCCCCCTGCTTGTGTTCCCTCTCTCCCTGTGTCTCTCTCTGTCAAATAAATAAATAAAATCTTTAAAAATATATATATAAAGATTTTATTTATTTGAGAGAAAGAGACAGAGAGAGAGAGAAAGCACATGCGAGAGTAGGGTTAGGAACAGATGGGGAGGGAGAAGCAGACTCCCCACTGAGCAGGGAGCTGACATGGGGCTCCATCCCAGGACCCTGGGATCATGACCTGAGCCGAAGGCAGATACTTAACTGACTCAGCCACCAAGGCGCCCCCACCACTCATTCATTCTTAAGCATTTGTTGCACAAGTCTCTGTCCCAGGCCCTGACCAAGACAGACTAGGCATGGATTCTCCCATCCCCAATCCACCTGCTCCCACCTTAACGGGTCTGTCTGGTGGTGGTCTGCATGCGTCAGTGCTGAATCTCACAACACAAAGAGAGTCCAAGAAAATAAAGATCTGCAAGGTCGGGCTGATTACAGGCAATTTCACATGGGAGGTAGGAGTGCTGGCTGCAGTTGAGTTCTGAGAGGAGAGATGGTATATTTTAGAGAGCACAGAGAAGCAAAGGTGAGGAGCATGGGTTCTGGAGAGAAGGAGACTGAGAGGTGCGTCTGGGGGTGGCTCAGTCAGTTAAGCATCTGACTCTGGTTTCAGCTCAGATCATGATCTCGGGGTTGTGACATTGAGCCCCACATCGGGCTTAGCACTCTGCCTGGAGTCTGCTTGAGATTCTTTCCCTCTGCTCCTTCCCCCACTCATGCTCTCTTGCTCTCTCTCTCTCTCTCTCTCAAATAAGTAAATAAACAAATAAAATCTAAAAAAAAAAAAGAGGAGGCTGGGGTTTAATGTTAGGGCAAAGAGAGATCAGGCAGTCAGCTAAGGTGGGGCTGAATGGATAACCCAAGATCTCAACATTTCGAGAGAATAGTCCCGAGACAGCACATCGGACGCATACCTACTGCCACTTCCTTGTTCTGAATGGCAGACATTATTAATCAACCACCTCCTGCCAAGACTGGATCTTGTCCAAGCTGGCGCTCCAGGCAGCCACAACTAAGCAATCAGAGTTTGCATACATGATGAACCCTATTTGTCATTGCTAGAATAGTCATTCTTTCTCCAGAGGACAAAAGGCAAAAATATTCAGCTGGCTGTGGATAAGGTGAATCATACAGCATAAAAGAGAACCAGCTTTTGAGCCACACTTCCTGATGTTGCGTCCTGGTTTCTTTACATACTAGCTGTGGGAACCCGGGCAAGTTATTTGATCTCTCTGTTCCTCAGTCTCCATGTCTGTAAAATAGGATGAATAGTGTTGCTAAGAGGCTCGAATGGGATGAGACAGTCGAAGCACTTAGATCAATGCCCAACTCATCACTATTTTATTCTAATGTGCATATTCCTGAGTTCTCAATCTTTCTCCATCATAACAGTCAGCCAACTTCCAAGTGGATCAAGATGAGAAAACAGACTTGGTAGAGGTGGGGAAAGCATGTGAATGTGATGAGCTTTGCACTTTAGACAAGGCCAGAGCCCATGACCAAACAGCCTCTGGGAAGAAAAATCAGTACAAACCACACCGACCCCTGGAAGAACATCCCAAGGACACGCCCAGCAAGGAGATGGGGCATCTTAGCTCTACACCCAGGGGCAGCACATGGATGTGTTCTTTCCTCTAGGATTTTCAGAGGTTCTCAAGATTACTCAAGTCTGCTGACTATTTGATTTGCTTGGTTAATTTGATGTCTTCACTTTGGAAGAACAACCTGGCAATGAACACAGAGGGGATGGAAAACCCCGTCTGAAGACTACAGACACCATGATTCTAAACTCCATAATGGGAAGTACGAGAGGATCAAGAGGCAGGAGTGCAAGCTCCTCATTGTATATAGAAGTCTTTCACATCCATAAGAAAATGGTCTGCAAGCCAGTAGAAAACTGGGCAAAAGCTTAACCGGGAAGTTCACTGAAGGAATACTAATAGCTCTTCAATAAATGAAACTGTTCTCATAATATGAGAAAAATTATCTTGAAATACCGTTGCTTACCCATGAGATGGGCAAAGAAATAAAAATTTGATTGTACAGTATTGGAGAGTGCAAGAGGAAACACGTGCTCTCATATATTGATGATAGGGAGGGAAACAGTAGAACCTTGTATAGATCAACTTGGCAATGTCTATCAGAATTACAAGCACATTGCCCATTATCAGCAATACCAGAATTGCACATGTGTGAAGTGACATATATACACAATTATGTGGCATTACTTGTGTTGGCTAAAGATTAGAAACAACTGATCAAGAGGGACTTGTTAAATAAATTATGATATATCTACATAATAGAATAATATGCAGCCATAAAAATGAATTAAGAAAGATCTTATATACAGAAATGGGATTGTTTCCAAGATATATTGGTAAGTATCTTTTAAGATTTATTTATTTTAGAAGAGAAGGAGAGACAGAGAGAGAAAGAGAGGAACTCTAAGCAGATTCTGTGCTGAGTGCGGAGCCCGACATGGGGCTCCATCTCATGACTCTGAGATCACGACCTGAGCCGAAATCAAGAGTTGGACGCTTAACTGACTGCACCACCCCGGTGCCCCATATTGATAAGTTTTTTTAAAAGCAAGATATACAATATCATTTAGAGTATGCTGTTATTTTTCTTAAAAAAAAAAAAGGAAGAGAAAATATATTTGCTCATTCTTAGAGGCTAGCTCTGAAAGATACCATCAGAGCAATACTCAACAACCTGCTAACAACCATCAATGTGGACATTACTGTCCCAATTTGTAGGTAGGGAAACTGAGACCCAAGGAGCTTAAGTGACATGGCAGGGTCACACAGGTTGCATGCAGCTGAGCTGGGATTTGAACTCAGGGCTGTCAAATTCCAAAGCCTTTACCTACAGCCACCCTGCTCAGCACCAGAGCTCCGAGACCTGTTTGTGTAAAGAAGTGAGGTTTCCAAGAGAAGGATGCATGTTCTCTGGTCCTGTGTGAAACTGAATGCATTTGGCAGAAAACTAAGTCACATTGGCCCTGGCCCTCAGTGAGATGAGAAGGTCAAAATCATGGCCTCAGACATTTTCTCTAAATTGCTGATTTGAAAGGGTGAGGGCTCTCAAAATACAGCTCTCCAAGCTTTTGAAAATGACCAGGAAGTATGAGCTAATGGGGAACGAGACTTGGATATAACAGGTCTGCAAACAAATAACTGTGGAGTAGCTACTCTGTATCTCTATTTTAAGACCTAGTCTTAGACCACCAGGTCCTACCTGGAGTGAGGAATCTCTGAGTCAGATGGTGCATCCATCACAGTCCTTGGGTCCAAACGCCAGGACCCACTCTAGCTGGTCTCAGGGAAAGAGAAATTGTTTAGGACTATTATATAAATCACAAATACTGCAGGTCAGGGAATCAGACTTGGAAGGAGCAGCGGACTATTATATAAATCGCAAATACTGCAGGTCAGGGAATCAGACTTGGAAGGAGCAGCACTAGGGGTGACCAGTAGAGATACTCCCACCACCAACATAAGCACCTCAGCTCACACCAGAAGTGTGGCCCGCATGGGCATCACCCCCAGGACCTGTACCTCCGCCTCCCGCACCGAATGATAAGCTGCAAGCGCTGTCTCTCTGTCAATGGGAGACTTGAGCAGGTAAGTCTGATTAAGGAGTCTAGGTCACATGACGCCACCATAGGTGCAAGGGAGGCTGGGAAAGTGAGTTCTGGCTTCTACCTGTGGGTGGGGAGAAGGGAACTCATCATGTGGGCAGCTCCCCAAAGGTAGAAAGGGCAGTCTTCAACACGACAAACAGAAGGAATCCTAAAGACCACACTTAGCCCGACACTTTCAATCAACAGACGAGGTAATGAGACCCAGAGAGGGACAGGGATTGGCCCAGAATCTAATCACACAGAAACTGATCGCAAAGATTGTGGATCTTCACCTTGGCTGACCTCTTGGCTAGTGTCTTCTGGTTATTCACAATGTCTCACTCATTCTTTGAGCAAGTGTTTAGTGGATGTCTATGCCAGGGAGGTCTCTCAAAAGATCAGCTACCCAAGTAATCGCAGCGTTAAGTAAGACTGGGATGCAGTGTCAAATGTGACCTCGGCCCTGCCTTCAAGGAGCCTACATATGGCGGGGAAGACTCTAGGTATGTGAACCAGCCAGTGCTATGTGCTACGCAGCCTCCTCCCTGCCCCCTGGCCACATCCTGTCATCACTGAACACGCAGCTCGAAGTCCCCTCCTCTGGGGTACCTTCCTTTGCCCGCTCAGCCTGCAGCCATCATTCCATGCAAGCCATCCCATCTTCAACTAGCATTTACTGAGCGCTAGGCATGCTCGTCATGAGACACAACTGGAAACCACTGAGATGCTTAATGTATTTCCAGGGGCTATGGTGGCCCAGAAAAGGGATCAGAAAGGGACCCTACCCCTCAGGGTCTGAAAACCTCCCCAGAGGAGATGCTGCTTGAGTTGGAGAGATGGAGGAGCATTTTCTAAGCAGACAAGATGAGAAAGGGCTTTCCATGCAGTGGGACCAGCACGAACAAGGTCATGGGCACAGGGAACAGCCTTTAATCAACACCAGCCACATGACCCTTAGGTAGACACTGTCCCGGCTGCAGGCGCGTCTTTCCAGACCGCTGGAGAGCAAGAGTTCCATCATATGCATGCTCTAACCCCAGTCACTCCCCTGCACCTCCCAGATTCCTACTTGTTATCCGCATGGGACATGAGTTAAACCTCACAGTGCGTGGCATTTTCTTTTCCTTTCCTTTTCATGTAAAACATGTCACCACATTTCCGTAGCCCCAATTGCTCTCTGGTGAAAATAAATAGATAAATAAATAATTTTTCACAAGACTAATTAGCAGAGAGGAAGATGCTAATGTGTTTTGCCGACTGTATCTCTCCCCAGCTCACTCCCAGCTGGCCTGTTTGGAGCTGGCGCTGTCGGAGACAGCAGGTAGCTCCAAGCCCAGGGGCTCGGGGACTTCTCTCCACCTGCTGGCCAAGTGGACTCTGCTTTCAGGATGAATGAGTCTTTGGGTTGGTGGAAAGACCTGTGGGGGGACAGACCCAGGTTCTGGAGTGAGACAGACCTGGGTTGGATTTCTGTATCTGTTTACTAGCCAGAGGATTTTCTTAGCCTCAGTGTTCCCATCTGCAAAATGGGGCTGCTAAAGACGCCAATCTCTCAGAGTTGTCATGAAGATGCATCAAGGTGATGCATGGAAAGCCCCAGGGGACCAGGTACTGTGATCTCCATCTTACAGCCAAGGACCCTGAAGCTCACAGAGGTGAAGTGACTTGCCTGAGGTCACATGATTGGTGAGCTGGAATACATCACCAGGTCTGCCTAGTCCAATCTCTGTGATCTCACACCATGCCGTCCTCCTGCTTGGCAGAAACCAGAATGTCCTCTGAAACAGCTCTGGGTCCAGGTCCTATGATAGCAGGCAGCAGAGGGAAAGCCAATTCGTCTCCCTCTTGGGCAGACTGGAGCATCCTGCCCTGAGCCAGCTTTGAACGCAGTCACCAGATTTTCCATCTAACACTGGGAAATGGGGCCCACCTTTGGAATCAGGAGCTCTCAGGAAACCGGGGGCGTGGGTGACGCAGGCAGGGAGAGCGGCGTGGGCTGGTAGCTGGGGAGCCGCCAGCAGAGGGCTGCCTCTCTGCTCTCCCACTCTGGTGTGTTAGTATCTGGCTGGATGAGAGCAGGCCAGCATGATGAAGCAGGTCCTTAGAGATCTCCTTTGAAAATAGGCATGTGCGAATACGTCACTTCAGTAACCGCTAGGGGAGACTGAGGCAGGAAGGCTCGGACACCTGTTCACACTGATGGCAACAAACGTGCAGCAGCACTGTGCTGAACACAGACACACAATTCTAGGAGGCAGGTCCTCAGCAATTCCCATGTTCAGATGAGGAAACCAAGGCCCAGAGAGAGGCGCAGGGTCTTGCCCAGGGTCACACAGCTGGTGAGTAGCAGAGCCATGGAAACCCAGGTCCGTCTGACTGCAAAGCTTGTGCTGCTTCCTCAGCAGTGGACAGCCTTCCCAAGTCTGACCCCTTGATCACCAGAGAAGCCAGCAAAAGACCCAGGGATTGCACGTCTGGGAAGGCAAGTCTGGTGTGTGTATAAGCAAAATGATCTAGCTGTCCTTCCAGAAGCTGGTTGAGTCAATCATGCTACACCCATGCCATGGAATTAGATGCACATTTTTAAATAACTGGGAAGTCCTCTGTGTGTTTAAATGGAAGGATTTCTATGGGGCCCCTGGGTGGTACAGTCAGTTAAGCGTCCGACTCTTGGTTTTGGCTCAGGTCATGATCTCAGGGTGGTAAGATCAAGCCCCTTTGGGCTCTGATCTCAGCGAGGAGTATGCTCAAGTTTCTCTCTCCCTCTCCCTCTGCCCCTCCCTGCGCTCATGCTCTCTCTCTCTCAAATAAATAAATAAATCTTTAAATGGAAGGATTTGGGGCACCTGGCTGGCTCAGTCGTTAAGCATCTGCCTTAGGCTCAGGTCATGATCCCAGGGTCCTGGGATCAAGCCCCGCATCGGGCTCCCTGCTCGGCGGGAAGCCTGCTTTCCCTGTCCCACTCCCCCTGCTTGTGTTCCTGCTCTCGCTATCTCTCTCTCTCTGTCAAATAAATAAATAAAATCTTTAAAAATAAGTAAATAAATAAATAAATAAATAAATAAATAAATAAATAAATGGAAGGATTTTAAGATTTATTGTTCAATTAAAAAAAAAAGCAAAGCGCAAAACAGTGTGTTACTAATACTAATTTAGTTTACAAAGAGGGAAAACTGTCATGTCTGTTTGCATTTGTTTGTACACGCCAAAACAAATTCTGGAAGGGTGAGTGAGACACTCAAGTGGTTTCCTGGGGTGGCCGAGGAACAGGACTAATGTTTGTAGGTAGTATGGGAACAGGACTAAGTCTGTAGATAGGATGGGGATTTTTCACCATTCTGTAGCTTTCTCTCTTTTTCCTTAGATCCTTAGTTTGAAATAATTATAGATTCACAAGAAGTTGCAAAAGCAGTGCAAGGGACGTCCCTGCACCTGTATCCTCCTTTCCCAAATGATAACATCTTATGTCCAGGCAGCGCATTATCAGGAGCCGCCGACTGCACTTTTCTTCTCTCTGACGATCTCTCTCTTTTTTTTTATGCTTGATTTTTTTAAATCTTGGTAGAATACACATAACCTAAAACTTACCATCTTAACCATTGTTAAGAGTACAGTTCAGTGGCGTTCAGCACATTCACATTGCTCTACACCTACCACCACCACTCCTCCCCAGAACTCCTTTGTCTCTTAAAACTGAAACTCCAGGGGCGCCGGGGCGGCTCATTCGGTTGAGCGTCTGACTCTTGATTTCGGCTCAGGTCATGATCTCAGGGTCGTGAGATCAAGCCCCACGTCGGGCTTCCTGCTCAGCACAGAGTCTGCTTGAGATTCTCTCTCTCTGTCTCCCTCCGCCCCTTCCTCCGCTCCTGCTCTCTCTCTTTCTCTCTAAAATAAATAAATAAATAAAATCTTTAAAAAAAAAAAAATTAAACTCTGCCCCCAAGAAACATTAGCTCCCCATTCCAACACTGTCTGAAAGCACTGTTCTACTTTCTGTCTCTGCGAATTTGACGTCTAAGTGGGATCATACAATTTGTGCTTTGGTGACTGTTTTATCTCACTTAGCATCATGTTCTCCGGTTCCATCCCTCTTGTAGCCTGTGTCAGAATCCCATCCTTTTCAAAGCTGAGTCATATTCCATTGCATACACTTTGTCCATCCATCCACTGATGGACACTTGGGTGCTTCCACCTTTCGGCTCTTGTGATTAATGCTGCTATGAACGTGGACGTACAAATACTCCCTGAGTCCTTGCTTCTGGTCCTTTTGGGTGTATCTGCAGAAGTGGAATTGGCGGATCAGGCTTAAGATGCTGAGGAAGGGCCATCCTGTTTTCCGCAGCAGCTGCACCATTTTGTCTTCCCGCCAGCTGTGCACGAGGCTTCCAATTTTTCCCACACCTTCGCCAACCTAGTAGCCATCCCAGTGGGTGTGAGGGGGTATCTCACTGTGACTTCTACAGTTTTGCACAGACAAAGGCTAAAGGTGCATCGTTGAGTTGACCCAAGGAAAGCACAGAACCGAGGATGCTCTCGAGAGGTTCGGCCGCCGAGGTCCCTGTGAGGTTCAACAGGAGGGCTGAGGTGAGGACACCACTGAGGGCGACACACCAATCCACAGGGACAGAGAAGGACTCTGGTGGGGAAGGGGGGTGGAGAGGGTTTGTGTTCTTAAGGGGAGAGGGTGCCACCTCTCCTGGACCCTGGGAACAAGTGGGGGCTGCCGCTCCTTTGGCTGCTGAGCCCCAGCGCACTCTCTAGCCACTCCCGCCCTGCATTAGGAAAGGACACTCACTATTGCGTCACCCAACTAACCAGGGGAAACCAAGAAAGGATGGGCCGAGCAGAAGGCAATGTTTTATTAAATCTTCTCTCTCTCCTCTTTGCCACCTACTGATTCTACTTCCTAAATAGCCCAGGGATCCACCTGTTCCTCTCCATGCTCTTGCCACCACCTTAGCCCAAGCCACCTGCAACTCGTCTGGGTTATGACAACAACCTCCTGATAGAAGCTCCCTGCCTCCACCCTCACCCCTGCCAATCCCAAGTCCACGCATTACCCCGCAGGTACTTGGTACTCCTTTGCTTAAAAGACATAAATGGCTCCCATTGTTCTCAGCGTAAAACTTGAATCCCTCAACCTGATTTACAGGTACCCCCACAGCCTTCCAGAACCTTCTCGCCCAGCACCTAGAACTCTTAGGTGTCCAATGAAATGTCCTCACCCCTCTTCCTCTTGAACTCTGGTTCTGGTTGTTCTGATCTTTGCTCAGTTCATCAGGAGACCCACTCTCTGCCTCAGCTATTCTCTCCCACCCCACCAGTTCTGTCCTGCTAAGCCATGCCCAGTCTCCCCGGATGTCAGCTTAAATGTCCCCTCCCAAGGAGACCACCAGGCCCTCGGGGCTGCCCACTGTGTTGCACCACGATGCTTAGGGCCCCTGCCTGTCACTGCGTGTTTAATGCCTGTCTGCCCTGCTCAGTGCTAACAGAGGTGAGTCCTGCCTTGTGCATTAGCACGCATCCTGTCATCTCTCCCTGGATATCTGCGGAGTGGGTGGTGGTGTGGGGAGATAACCAGAAAGATCTCCATCCTCCAGAGAATAGAGCATAGGCCCTTGGCTCTGCTCCCCTGTCTTGGAAAGCACTGAACGAGCCATGTGCAGATACACAATAACATTTGCAAAACAATGTAATGTGCCCGGATGCAAAATCCTGGGGTTCATCCTACACAAGGGGCACCACCAAGCCCTGCTAACAGAGGACATCCCCTCCCCATGCGAGGTTGCCCTGGCTGCCCCCAGAAAGACTATAGCTGGCTGCTGAGGGGCTTGCTTCTTGGGTAGAATAAGAAGGAGGCTCAGCTCTCTCTCGGCTGGACTGGGAGCTCCTCCCTCCCCTTCTGGAAACAGCAAAGAGGAGAAGAGGAGAACCCCTCTCGGCATTTGGGGGAGGCCTGCCCAGCTGGAGTTTGCAGGTAACAGGAAGGGAGCAATGAGGGCAGGGTCCCCTTCCTTGGGGAGGCCGGGCTGAAGGCTTGAAAATGGGGGCTCCCTAGGAAGAAAGGGGTCTCAAAAAAGGCCTCCGTGGGGGGACAGGTGTGAGCCCTTCCTCTTGCGCAGAATGTGGTCAGTGCCCTGAGGTCAGCAGGTCTTTGCTGCTGAGCCTCGTCCAGGGCACCACTCTGTGGGACCCACCCCACGGCACACCCCATCATCGGGCATGATGCAGGGCCCCCAGAGGGGAAGGTCAGGGCCGCTCCTTGGTCATCCGGTGGGGGCTCTAAGAGCTGTGACCCTGCGGACTCCCAGGCCGTGGTCCCGTCTCCCAACCACGGTGGCAGAGGAGACCCGTGTGGTCTGCTGATGGCTGACGGGCTTTCGAGGAACAGCCTTCAACACAGAAAAGTGCGGACCCTGCCAGACCCAGAGTAGCACAGAAGGGAAGGAGGGCAGGAGGAAACAGCTGAGTCTGATATCGGCCTACGGAGCACAAAGTCCACAGGGACCTGCCGTGGGACCCTGTGCAGCACCCAGGAGGCCTGGACAAGCCACGGGAGCAAGTGGAGCGCCCTGGGGACGGCTCAGGCTCCAGAACCCAACGGCTGGCCTCAGGCCCGGGCCCCGCCCTGGGGAAGCTGTGCGACTTGGGGAAAATTACTCAGCACTCCTGGGCTTCGGCCTCCTGTCTGTAAAAGGGGGACGCTAGCCCTCCAAGTGAGTTGTGCGGTTGCCAGGGATGCTGAGAAAAACGGCTGACTCACAGAAAGCGCTCAGCGCCGCCCGCCATTGCGTCCGCTCTCCACAGTCCGATTGACTCTTGGGCCTCAATTTGTTCAGCTGTAGGATAAAAGGGTTGGATCAAATGGTCTCTGAGCTGCCCTCCAGCTCTGGAATTAGTAAGCCTGGGACATCGATCGGGTTATTTTGGTTACAGGCAGCAGACTTGCAACTCTGGCTGAGCTCTGCAGGAAGGGATTAGGGGATGGAGAGCAGGTGGGGTGCTCAGAGAACTGAGAACAGGGACTGGAACCAGGGAGGGGTCCGAGTGCAGGGCAGGGGACATCTTTGAAGGCCTTCTCCAGAAAACCAGCGCCAGGAGGGGTTCACGTGCTCGCATCAACCTCTGGACACTCCCACTCCTTGACCCGCAGAGGGCAGGGCCCCAGATCGACAGGCCCGCCCGGCTGCATCCAGGGGAGACCACGTCCTCAGGAGGAGATGGGGTGCTGCAGCCCACAGGAAGGAGAGCAAAGGCCACAGGGGTGAAACCAGCTTACACCTGCACCCCGTCCCCCAGCCTGGGCGATGTGACAGAGGCCTAGAAGCACTGACTTCTGCCCCCACTTAAGATGATGAACACACCTAGAGAAACCAGGCGTGGTTGCTTTTGAGAGCTTTGAGATGCTGTCTTTCCCAGCAGTCATGATCCCTGGGGGTGGGTTTTCCCTCAGCTCCAGAGAGCCGGTCTCGGAGGATCCCACTTGCTTGGGAGTTCCCTGAGGGCCAAGGCCAGCACCCACACAGTTAACACACAAGATGGTCTTTGATAGAAACCAACCGGCCAGGGATGGTCAAGTCATTTCCCCGCAGGTGACATTTCCAGACTGGTAAAGGGAGGTGACAGCACCTTGCCACAAAGAAGAGATGCATGTGCAAGGGAGAAGTGAGAAACTCTCCAGATCTTCAGGGATGCCACTGCTGATTTCTGAGTCAGGGTGATCAGCTCTGGCGACGTTCTAACTTTTGTGACCCTCAGCTTCTTCACCTGTAAAATGGAGGTAATTATAACACCAGCTTCCTCAGGGCTGTTGTGAGGCTTGATGAGTCAATAATTCACTCCACAAATATTTATTGAGCACCTAATATGTGTTGGTCACTATTCTGGATGCTTGAGATGCAGCAGTGATCAAAATAGACAGACACCTGCCTTCATGGGGCTTCCATGCTAGTGAACACATGCAGAGCTACCACCGCAATGTAGGTGCTCTAATTATCACTAAAGTGTGAATGACTATCGCCTCCTCAAGCAGCACCTACAGCTTTCCGTGTTTCCTCCTACAACCGTGGCACTCATGGATGCGTGTGACCAGAGAGGGTCCTGGAGGACTGAAGGGAGCAGAGCCCCCACGTGGACTTTTCCAGTGCCCTCCACGAGGGCATTTCCAGTGGACCCATAGCGTGAATGAGAAACAGACTTCTGTGGCATTAAACCACTGGGATCGGAGGGTGGCTTGCGGAGCCTGGACTGTTGGGTAAAACCAGCTTTCCCCACTGAGCCTCGTCAGAGACATCCAGAGTCTAATCTCTGTAGCTCTGTCTTAGCAGACCCATAGGAAGCGAAAACGTAGGTCATCAAGCAAAGAATGCAAAGGTAGAAACTCTGCCTTGTCTCCTCCCTCTATCAGTGGAGGTACGCTGGACTCTCACCCCAACGGTGGCTCTGTCAGCACCAGCTCCAGGATATCAAGTGACTGCAGGCCCCCGCATGGCCTGGTATCTCCCCCTCCCCTAGCCCACGATCCCCTTCACCCTCTCATCCCTGTGGGCTGGAGGGACAGCGAGGAGGGCCTAGGGTCCACCAGGGGAAACTGGAGTCACGGCAGGAGGGAGCAGGCCTGAAAAGAGAAGCAGCCCCTGGAGACCGAGCGGGAGGTGGGGGAGTGACCCCCTGACTTCTCCCTCCTTCGACCCTCCCATCTCCCCCAGTGCCTGCCATTGGCAGAATGAACGGGGAGCCAGGGAAACACAGCCACACAGGGCAGGGGAAGGGCAAGGAGCAGGTGTAAGGCAAACAGGCTCCTCCCTTCAGACACCCACTTCCCTGTAACTCCCAGGACCAGAGACTGCTTTTTCTCCCACATCTCACTCTCCCGGGCCATGGGGCTATGCTGCCCCTTTCCCTTTCACTTCTCTTGGTTGGCAACACTGTTGGCTCAATACCCAATCCCTCTCTTCCTTACTTGCTTCCACTCTTGGTGCTAGAAGACTTTAAAACTCACTTTCCCAGCCTCTTCGCAGCTACGGATGGCCATTGACATATAGGCAGAGGCTTTTGAAAAGGGCTTTTTTTTTTTTTAATTAAAGGGAACAGAGACATGGTTGTGGCCCCCTCTTTCCCCTTCTTCTTGCCTTGAATGCCATGAAAATGTCTGGAGCTGCAGCAGCCATTTTGCAGCCAGGAGGCAAAGAAGTCACTGCACACCGAGGATGGGGGAGCAGAAAGATCCTAGATCTTTAATGACACTGTTGAGATGTTAAACCAGCCCGAGATGGCTCACCTCCAGTCTTCTCAGTGTGTGGACCATTAAGGCCTTTATTGCGTCAGTCACTGTCAGTCTTCTATCCCTCACCTGATGAAAGCGTTCCTAAAACAGATAGGGGCAACATCACTATCCAGCTCCTCAACAGGAGCCCAGGAGTAAAATTCACTCCCCGCTTCCTCACCCTTCATGTCTCAGACGTCAACAAGTCCTGGAGGTTTTACCTCCTTGGCGTCAGCCCATCCTCTCCTTGCCATGCCCCCCTGCCCATATGACAGATCGGATTCTCCCACTCCCCATCTCCCTCTCCAAAGCCTCAGCCCACTGCAGCCAGAGGGTTCTTTCTAAAATGCAGACGCTGCACGCTGGGTAGTGTCTCTGTGTGGCTTCAAGACACGCACTGCCTCCCGTTGCCTGCAGAATGAAACCTAAACTGCTTAGCAAGGCAGGCACGGCCCTCGTGATTTGGCTCCTCAAACCTCAGCCGTTCCCCTCCTTGAGCTTCTGCTAAGAGCTGCCCACAGTCACATCTGGTGTCATGCCACGAGCCTTTGTACCCCCCCCGTCCCCGCCCAGACCCCAGGGTTCATCAGACCCTCCTCTGTCCCCGCGTCTCCGCGGTTTGTGCCCCTGCCCTATTGCTCTCTCCTCCTCCCTTCCCAGAGAGCCACTCCTTGACAATGGGGCCACGTGTGTTATTCATCTCTATATCCCCGGTGCCTGACACATGGCAGGGGCTTGATAAATGTGTGTGGAGAGAGAGTGAATGAGAGAGTGAGTGAATGAGGCCGTGCATTCAAGAACCTGTGAAGTCAGCTGCGGGGAGGACAGCGCCGCAATGACCTAAGTCTTTGAAACCTGCCTGGTAACCTGGCTTCCTGGAACTTTGCCCGGGCCGGGCGCTGGGGAGGAACACACCCTGCCCGCGTGTAGACGGAGCTGAGTCTTCTCTTCCGGAGTAAATCCTGTCTCCAGCCACCTGCCACCGGGGAAGCATCTTGAGGCATGATTTTCCCCCAGGGTGTTAACCATTTGTCCAGGGGTGGCCTCAGGAAAGGTCCCCTTCCTTCTTCCCAGAGCGGGAGATGGCTTACGTGGCTCTGGGATTGACAAGGCCATCTAGGATGGGAGAAGAAGAGTGACTGGGGAGCGCCCGGGCGTCCTCATGGCGACACAGAGTGCCATTTGTCCTGCTGGTGAATAAATGATCATCACACGGATTACACAGGCTTCCTGTTACACAGCAACTCGGCGCCAAGTCTCCCAAGGCGTAGAAGGCATAATCAAGAATTATGGGGCCCAGTAAAATGAATATTGGAATCAATTAGCTCCCTTCAGATGAGAGCTGCTCATAGAACATTCATTATCTTAGCCCCACTGTGTGTGTGTCGGGGGGCCGGGGGGTGTAGAGGGGAGACCTGCTTTCTTACAAGTGGCCATTGTCACCCTCTGAAGAGCCTCCCACGCAGCCCACTGCTTTCTCCCCCTCCCCGGGGGCGGATACAGAGGACAGCAGATCAAAGGCGCAGTTATTAACTTGGGTGACTGTCTCCGCCATGCCCACACCACCTCCATGCGTGCATTTGGACGGCTGGAGTAAGTCCTTCTCAGCTGCAGCTGCGGCGTCAATGCAATTTTAGGTTTCGTTCAGGAAACAGCAGTTCCTTAGCTGATATATTAAATCAATTAGACGCCGGTGGCCTCAGAGGCCACGCCAGCTTCCCCGGAGCGCCGGTCGCAGGGGCCATGAATCACACAAGTGTCAGGATGGTGTTGCTCAGTCAATTCCGAGTGACGCATCCTGAAAGCTCAAGACAGGGCATGGAAGGAAAAAAAGAACAAACAAACCCTGACTAGCACGTCCTGGGGACCAGAAGGGATCGAGGAAGGGCCTGGAACACGAGCAGCTGCTTTCCCTCTTCTGTTTCCTTCTCAGTCGAGGTCTGCGGAAATCTCTGTCTGAGAAAAACTCCAATCGCCGCCTCTGAATAAGCCCAAACCTCACCCACACCTCCATCCCCACCGCCCCCCTGCCTCGCCCAAGCCAGAACCTTCCCACCCCGGACACCCCGGGCCTCCCTTCCCCGGCCCTCCACCCTAGGCTCCACACTCACGCCAGCATTCTCTCTCTGCAAGGTTTGCCATGTCGCCTGTCCCCTGCTTTTAAATTCCTTCGGTGACATCCCACCGCTTTTAAGAAAAGATGTAAGCCCAGCTCTTGGTTCATTCCAGCCTCAGCTCCCTCCCCCGCTGCAGGCCTCCCAGTGTCCACCCTCCCTGCCCCCCACTCCCCGAGGGACTGTGCTCCTGGACTGTGCTTCTCGCCCAGAAGGCTCTTCTCTGCTCTTCCCTTCATTTTGGGATTCGGTGTAAATGTCCCCTCCTCCGGGAATTGTCCCCTGCTTCCCCACTCCTCCACCCGACTGGGGAATCCCTCAAACCCCTACCTTGCCCCATCACAGCACCTGTCATGGAGGGTTTGTCATCACCTGTTTCCTTGTCTGTCTCCCCTCTTAGTCTGGGAGCTTTCCGAAGGCGGACTCGTGCCTTTGACTCCGTCTTTAGCTCAGCGCCCAGTACGGCAAATGCTTAATCAGTGTTCGTGGCACAGATGAATGAAGGAATGGGGCTTCTGACAAAGGAAAATCTGTGTCTTCTGGGCCCGGTGCTAGAGGGGACAGGTGAGAGAGGTGTGGGCCAGGTGGAGATGGGAGAGACACAGGGAAAGGGAGGGACCCAGCATTGGGACCGGGGCTGGTGGCCTCATCTGTGTGCTGCTATTCAGTTTGGCAACCATGTGAGGATGGAGGAAGCGGGTCTAGTCAAGAGACAGCCCAGCTCTGAAGGCAGATGGGAAACACCAGCTACGTCCCCTCTCGGTGAGAGCAGTGCCACTCAGGCTGGTCCACGGGGACCCTCAGGGACTGTGGGCTAGAGGTTGGGACAGTGGCCAGTGGCACAGAGGGGAGAGATTGGCTTGACGGGACAGAGACCTGGGTGCGAATTGGGACCGTGCGGCTAACTCCATGTTCTTGTGAAACTGCTTAGCCCTTTGGACCTCAAGCTTCTCCTATAAAATGGGAACAGCACCCACCCTGTGGGGTCATCCAGCATGGAGCATAGGACCTGGGGTGGGGGGGGGTGGCTTTTAAATCAAATGGCATTGTCATCATGATGACCAGGACTCCAGATGACAAGACAAGATCCAGTGAGTAGAGCTGGAGGGGACAGTGGGGACTTGCTTATCATGAGTGGAGCCGAAGTAGGGGTCACTGAGCTCAGCCACAGAAGCCATGAGCTCGGGCTCCTCCCTCAAAGCCCACATGCAGATCCTGTGGCTAAGCTTAGCTGAGTATCTGCACTTGGCCTCCACCTCCCAGAGCCCAGATTCTGGTCCTCCACTGACCTCCCACATGCCTGACCTGCTGCGACCATGAAGCCAGGGACATCCTGAGAGCCCAGCCCCTGCCCCCAGGCAGCAGACCCACTGCTCCTTCCCTCCCCCTCCCCCCCACCCCGGGGAAGGGCTCCAGAGCACACCCCAGGCTGGGGGCGTCTGCCCGGTGGAGCCAGCTGCAGCCCAGTGTGGCCTGAGGAGCCCCCCCTCCACAGCGATAGCCTTTCAGCAGTCTCGTGAAATTAATTCAATGCCTCCTTCCATTCTGGCTCACGATCCATCACCGTGCTCATTCCTGCTTTCTTATATCAGAAAATAATGGCAATTATGCCTTAAATAATCCATTTTTACAGTTTACATTTAATTTATGAAGGCATGGCAGGCCCAGGGCTCCACCTGTGACCACGGCTCTGTTTTCCACTTGCCTTTTTCCCTTGGTGCCCTTGCTGGTTGGGAAGAGGAAAGTGTCTGGAGTTGGGGAAGCAAAACTGGTCTGCAGAGTTCTGACCACTTCTTTGAAGCAGGTCAAGAAATACTGAGGGATCCAGACTCAGCTGGGACAGGAACGAAGCGGGGTGAGTGGAGGGGAAGGCAGAGCCCCAGCAGAAAGGCCTCACTCTCTTCCCAGGAGGGGGACCCTTCTCAGCCCACTGGCGAGATAAGCTTTGATTTTGATCAACTTGGCTCTGTTTTTGACATGCTCTGTTGTGTCTGGTCAGGTTGATCAAAATCTTGTCAGCCCCCTCTCAGAACCCTTCAGAGGCTCCCTGTAGCTCTCCAGATAAAAGTCAGCCTGCTTAGTTTTGTTCTGTAGTGCTTCGCTTAGTTCACAGTGCTTAGCTTAGTTCACAGTGCTTGGCTTAGTTCACAGTACTTGGCTTAGTTCACAGTATCTTACTTTGCTCTACAGTGCTTAGCTTAGTTCACATTACTTAACCTAGTTCTACAGTACTTAGCTCATAGTGCCTAGCTTATTTCTCTGTGCTTAGTTCTACAGTACTTAGCTTAGTTCTACAGTACTTGGCTTAGTTCCACAGTACTTGGCTTAGTTCTACAGTACTTGGCTTAGTTCTGCAGTACTTGGTTTAGTTCTATGGTACTTGGCTTAGTTCTACAGTACTTAGCTTAGTTTATACTGCCTCTCTTAGCTCCCATGCTGCTTCTCTCAGCAGTGCATTCCAAGCCCCTCCACCCGTGCTGGTCGTCTCCTCCTTCCATCTTGGACATCGTCCCCAGCCTGTCTTCCACTAGCCAATCTTTTGAGTCCATTTTTCAAAAGTTATTTCGGGACACTTTCCCTGAGTACAGCCCTCTGCCACCCCCACAGCTCTCCACCCTAAAACAACATGAATTTGTTATCCTACATTTGTGTCATTCAAAAGTCCAAAATGGGTCTCCAGGATTAAAGTTAAGTGTTGGCAGGCTTTGTTCCTTTCCAGAGGCTCTATGGGGAAATCCATCTCCAGGCCTTTCCAGCTTCTAGAAGCCACCTGCGTTCTGTGTCTCGGGCCCCTTCCTCCATCATCAAAGCCAACAATGGTTCTCTCATGTTGTATCACTCTGAGCTTCTCTTGCGCCTTCCTCTTCCACTTTTAAGGACCTTCGTGATTCTGTTGGGCCCACCCAGATAACCCAGGACAGTCCCCCCATCCTAAAGTCTGCTGATTAGCAACCTTAATTCTACTTTATCCCATAATGTAATATACCCACAGGCTCCCAGGATCAGGACATGGGCTTCTTTGGGGAGCCATTATCCTGCCTCCCAAAGACAGGCTCCAAAGATTGAGCAAAGATGAGTGAGTGGGATGACCTACAAAGTGCATAGACTGCCCCCCATCCCCCCGCCAACAGCCTTCGACGTGAGCATTCTTTGTGCCTTTTTGCCCCTATCAAACCCCTTACTTACAAGTGCTTCTCCACACTCACACACTCAACAGATAATCTGCTCAGAGAAAACCAGCTAAGGCTGGGCTGCTCGCTCACCAGGACCA
Organism: Neomonachus schauinslandi; assembly: GCF_002201575.2. Lineage (NCBI taxonomy): Eukaryota > Metazoa > Chordata > Mammalia > Carnivora > Phocidae > Neomonachus > Neomonachus schauinslandi. The sequence continues at coordinate 46,800,673 of NC_058417.1, read as the reverse complement.
ACACATTTCATTAAAAAAAAAAAAAAAAAACGTGCCTGCGCCCACCCTCCCACAACCCTGTGGTAGGCACCCTGCTGCTGCCCCGCTCCCCCATAAGCGGGTTCTCATTCCCCATGAGCCCCAAATGCACCATCGAGAATCACCTCTCAGTGCTCACTCCCTGCTCTGATACCTTTGGTGAACTCTCCTGGCACAGGTGGGTGGATTCCACGCTGGAAAACCATATATAGATAAAAATCTGAATTTACAATGAGAGTCTTTTGGAAGTTGATTACTCATTATCGAAGGACCCAGAACAGGGTCTCTTTAAAGAGCAAGTATCCGGGGGCATTTTAATACAGGAGCTGGTGTACAACATTGAGAGGGGCAAGAGGCATTGTCTGCAGGGGGGTCAAACGCTCTGCCGCCCACGGGAGCCAGCCAGCAATGCAGGTGGTGAATCGGGCTGCGGAAGGGACTCCGCGCCCAGACTGAGGCAAGCATGCAAGCATCCTTTTAGGCCAGTAATGTGAGACATGTCACGATAGCGTCCCACGGTCCTATTTGGACAGCTCCTTCTCTCAAGCTTAGACCAGAGTTAGCTGACTTCCCCCCTCCCCTGCTCTATGTTTTTCTTCTGGGGGAGAACCAGGACTGGTTGCTAGAGCAACCAATTTATTTCTGCAAGAGCATTTTAACTTCCATCAGATGTTCCGTTTGACAGGAAGTTTTCCTTCTGGGGGTCTAACTTTTCGCAAGCATGCTCTTTCCTGAGCCCACCCTTCCCTTTCTGCTGCCCTAGGGGTTAATGCACATATTTACTCCACAGTGGGGGGGGGGGAACCCAAACTTTTAAAAACAAGGCTTTTGGAAGAGAGAGAAAAACAAAGTAATTACATATCTAAGCCTGCTGTCATGAGAGAACAAACTTGTAGAGTCTCAGGAGAAGTTTGCCACACAGTGTGGGTTCTTTTTTTTTTTTAAGCATGTTTTTGTTCTCGTCTTAATTTTTTTAAAGATTTTATTTATTTATTTTAAAGAGAGAGAGAGAGGAAGAGCAGAGGGAGTGGGAGAATCAGACTCCATGCTGAGCGCTGAGCTTGATGCGGGGCTCGATCCCATGACCTTGAGATCATGACCTTAGCCGACATCAAGAGTCAGATGCTTAATTGACTGAGCCACCCAGGCGCCCCCAGTGTGGGTCCTTCTTTACTAGCCGCCCCCTCCCCAATATGGCTCAGGGAAGCTCTTCATTTATCTTTTCATTCAACAAATATATATATTGGGCATTTCTCCATGCCGGGCCCTACATTAGGGGGTGGAGGGTCAGAATTGAATAAAATAGAGATGGCCTCCACCCTCCTGTGGTTTGCCATGTGTGGAAAAGTCAGACATTAAACGTATCAGCCTTCAAATCACTACGGAAGAGCTAAGAAGAAAGGTACTGAGAAAGAAGGAAGAGGCACTCAAGGCAGACTGGGCCTTCTGGAAAAGCCTCTCTGTGAATGTGACATTTCAGTCGAGACCCCTTCTCTCTGCATCATTACATTGAGTGAGGAATCCATTGCCTTGCACCTGGGAGCCCTTTATGTTCATTGCCTTTGTGTCCTTGGGCTGCCATCACAAACGACCACAAACGAGGCAGTTTAAAACAATACATATTGGGCGCCTGGGTGGCTCAGTTGGTTAAGCGACTGCCTTCGGCTCAGGTCATGATCCTGGAGACCCTGGATCGAGTCCCACATCAGGCTCCCTGCTCAGCGGGGAGTCTGCTTCTCCCTCTGACCCTCCCCCCTCTCATGTGCTTGCTCTCTCTCAAATAAATAAATAAAAATCTTAAAAAAAAAATACATATTTATTTTTTCACATTCTAGAGGATAAAAGTCTGACATCAAGATGTTGAAAGAGTTGGTTCCTTCTGGAGGCTCTGAGGAAGAATCTGTTCCATGACTCTCTCCTAACTTCTGGTGGCTGCCAGAAATCCTTGGCATTCCTTGACTTTCTATCTGCATCAGTCTGTTATCTGCCTGTGTGTCTTTTCCCATTTTCTTATAAGGACAGTTGTCCCTGGACTTAGGGCCCACTCTAATTAGGGATGACCTCAAGAACCTCAACTTGATCACATCTGCAAAGAGCCTTTTTCCAAATAAGGTCACATTCAGAGGGTCCGGGTATTAGGACATGGACATCCCCTTTTGGGGGTCACAATTCAGCCCACTCTATCTGCCAACTGAGTAAATGAATGAGCCATCTCCTTCACTCTTCATAATCCCTGATCAAAGAGAATTCGAGCAACCCAAGGCCAGACACTAGCGAGAACCAGGGGAGCACCACCATGGACTGTAGGACCCCGTGTAATTCAGAGGCTCTGTGAGAAGCAAACCCTCTGCTTTTCAACCAGGTTACTTCTCGAGGGTGCTTGTATTTACCACCGGTTTCTCTGAGGTTGGTTAGAACAGTGGCTAGAGCACAGCTTTTCAAGTAGAACTGACTCAGAGTCCGTATACCACAGAGAATTTGAGTCAGCGTTGCATGGCCCAGCCTCCATGCTCTCCTGCTCTTGACCTCCTTCCAAAAGCAGTTAATATTCCAATATCTGTGCATGAGGAGGAGGTGGGTTATGATGGTTCATTCTGTGTGCTAACTTCGTTGGGCTGAGGGATGCCCAGAGGCTGGTAAAAGATTATTTCTGAGCGCGTCTGTGAGGGCGTTTCTGGAAGAGATTAGTGTTTGAGTCAGTAGACTGAGTAGAGATGGCCCTCTCCAGTGTGGGGGGTTGGGGGGGGGTCGCATTCTCCAATCCTCTGAAGGCCTAACTACAACAGAAAGACAGAGGAAGGGAGAATTCTCTCTCTCTCTCTCTCTCTCTCTCTCTCTCTCTGTCTCGATTCTGGAGCTGGAACATCCATCTTTTTCTGCCCTTGGACATTAGAGCTCCTGGTTCTCATGCTTTTGGACTTAGACTGAATTATACCACTGGCCTTCCTGGTTCTCCAGCCTGCAGACAGCGCATCGTGGGACTTCTTAGCCTCCGTAATTTTGTGAGCAGATTCCCATAATAAATCTCCTCTTATATATCTGTTTCCCTGGAGAATACTAAAACACAGGTCAATGAGAAATGCTGCTCCAAATGTCTTGGTCAAGGTCTCTGTGACCTCGCATCCCATGCCTGGAGACAGACACCTCATCATACCCACTAGTTCACAGGTGGCCTCCTCCTCACACTCCAGCCCAGGCTGAAGGCCCCCTGCTATTGTTTTTTTTTTTTATTAAAGATTTTATTTATTTGAGAGAGAATGAGATAGAGAGAGAGAGCATGAGAGGGGGGAGGGTCAGAGGGAGAAGCAGACTCCCTGCTGAGCAAGGAGCCCCATGCGGGACTGGATCCAGGGACTCCAGGATCATGACCTGAGCCGAAGGCAGTCGCTTAACCAACTGAACCACCCAGGCGCCCGGCCCCCTGCTATTGTGAGGACACCAGCAATGGAAACTGAAGGGTGTCCGCTGCTAAAAAGTGGGAGGGTCGTCTGTGCACCCACGTTTCAGGGCAGAGAGGCTCTAGCGCACAAGGGACCTTCCGCAGGGTGCACAGGGCCTTCAAGGGTCTCAGACACAACTGCCTTTCCAAGTTCACCACAGACACCCACGCTTAGACTGTCCACCCCAGGGTTTTGTCTTCTAGAGACCCTTCCTCAGCCCAGTTCCTGCTCCTACAGACCATCCTCCTCCCTCCAGGATGAAGAGTCCATCTGCTGGGATCCAAGACGGGCAGGAACCAGGCCCCTGAGGCAGGCAAGTGAGCTTGCCCGAGGCAGGAAGGAAGGAAGGCATGTGCAGAGCCCACAGGTAGGGCACTCATGGAGTTGGGAGCCCCAGTTTCTGTTCCCAGGGGCTCATGGGGGTGGTGTAGCCAGACCTGGAACCTCAGGGCTGAGGCCAAGATCCTGTCCCTGGGTGGTGTGTTTCTTTGATAAGCAAACCTGAGAAGGGCCCCCTTTTACTGGGGAGTCCGGACCTCAAAACACCCTGTCTCGCCTTAGCCGAACCCTCCCAAGGGGATGTGGGGTGGGAGGGGCCCCAACCCTTGGACCCTCCGGCCCGGAGTGTGCCATTCTCTTCTTGTTTGTGAGCACCAGCACTACCCTGTTAGCTCTTCAGTCCCCAGGGCCTCTTTACTCTTCTCCCAGGGGCCCCCCGTAAGCCACTTTAGCCTGCACTCTCCTCATAATAAAGTCCCAAGGCAGTTGAGTTTAAAGACACAATTATGCATTATGGATAAAGGGCAGCTCGGCATCTGCGCGTGCTCTATGGCTTCCATAAGTGGGCCGGACAGCTCTGTCCTCTCCCCTGAGCCACGGCGCAAGCCAGGAGGCCCCCGAGGTGCCCGGGGCCCCCGAACTAAGCCCAGGGCTCCTGGTGGCTTTCCCCCGGATCATACTACAAACTGATGGATGTTAGTGACCTGCATCCCGTCTGTTAGCAGCAATCACTAAGATGCTCCCAAATGCTGGGAGTTCAGAGTTCTTTTTTTTTTTCTTTTCCTTTTTGCCTTTTTCAAATATTTATGAAGAGATTTTCCATTTATCCTGACACATCTTCTCTACCGTGGGTGTCAGCTGGGAGGGCTCAGACAACAAACTCCAGAAGGTATTTTCCCTAAAGCAGCATCTGGCTCCATTGGCAAGTGCAGCGGGCGGCTTGCTGGGAATTGGCCGAGGCAGAGGGAGGAGGAGCCTGGGGCCGAGACAGAGGGAGGAGTGGTTGGGGCTGGGCATCCTGAGAGACCCAGGGACATCTGCCACCTGAATCCCACAGCCCCAAGCCCCCATATGAGCCAGGCACGGGACCCCCATGAGCACCACCGTCACGTCTCATCCTTCATGCCCTCTGGTCTGATGCTAAATCTCCCTGACTTTCCCAGCTAAACCACGGGGGCGGGGGGGCAGTGACCAGCTCCCCACAGCAGATTCCAATTATTAGTGGGATAAGATGCTGGAGAAGAAGGTGCTGGCTTAGTCCCTGCATCCCCAGGCTCTCCCATCCCGGGAGGCCTTCTGTAGGCAGAGCCAGAGCCCTCCCCAGTTCTCCCTGCTGGGCATTTCCCACCTGCTGGGTGGGAAGGCAGACAAATGTCAGGACAGCATGACCCACGCTGGGGACAGGGCAAGTCAGCTTGCTTGCAGGGCTGGAAGTGGCAATGAGAGCCTTGTAGAATCTCCCAGATGTTAACCAGCATAACAGCTGCCTTCCCCACTCACCCTGGGTACAGCCAGCCCAGCTGATACCCGGAGACCCCAGCCCACCATTCCCCATCAGTTACCGCAGAGACTGAGCTGGGCTGTTTGCTGACAATGAATTTAGTTAAAAACTAAACGCTCTTCAGGAGAACTTGAGTCCAAAGGTATCATGGCTTTGTGCCCTGATTCTTTCCTGGGCTATACATTAGGAATCACTTGGGAGCTTTAAAAAATATTGACGTTCAAGCTCCATTCCAGAGTGGTCAGAATCTCTGGGAGTGGAGCTTAAATTCCCAAAGTTCCCCTAGGCCATTGTCAAGGGTATCCAGGGTTGAAAACTATTGAGTTATGGCAAGAATGTGTTCCCTAGAGACAGCCAGTCCTAGTTCAGAATCCTAGGTCTTCTGTGTACTAGCCTTGACCGTGAATGAGCTACTTGTCCCCCTAAAGCCTCCGTTTCATCATCTGTAAAATGGGGATAACAACATTTTGGTTGTTTTAAAGTGCTACCGCACACGTAAGTTTCCAATAAATGAAAGCTGTCGTGAATCCTATTGCATCACAAATCCATTATGTGGGACAAGAGATTGTTGGACTTGGGTGTGCAGAGGAGCCCAACAGGGCAGTGGGTCAGGGAAGCGGGAGACGTGGCACCTGGTTCCCAGATGCTCAGAACCATTACCTGCAGAGCTACCTCAGGGCCTCCCCTCTGGGGAGGGGCTGCAAGAGGACAGGTGCCATCCTCCAGGTGACAACACCCTCTGTAGACACAGCATCAGCCAAAGAATATTTCTCCCTGAATTTAAGAAGATCTAAAGCACTTAAGATCTTTCCTCTAGGAAGTCAATTCATTTTCCATCCCCTGTTTATCTGGAAATGGTCTGTTATCAGATCCAGCCGAGTGTGGAGCCAGATGTGAGTGCCTGAGCATTCGCTCTGCCCAGTGCAGCCTTGGTCTAAGGGGGATGGAGAAGGCCCTGAGGCCATGCCAGGGAACAGGTTTTTCCCACCAGACACACCATGGAAGACCCCAGTGATTCTGCAGACCACTTGAAGAGGACCCCAAAGTCCTGGGTGCACTGATCATCCATACAATAAATATTATTTCTGGGCACCTGGGTGGCTCAGTTGGTTAAGCAACTGCCTTCGGCTCAGGTCATGATCCTGGAGTCCCGGGATCAAGTCCCGCATCAGGCTCCCTGCTCAGCGGGGAGCCTGCTTCTCCCTCTGACCCTCCCCCCTCTCATGTGCTCTCTCATTCTCTCTCTCTCAAATAAATAAATAAAATCTTTAAAAAATAAATAAATAAATATTATTTCTTATTTCATACGATGTGCATCTACCAGTGACACTTGCTGATGTCAAACCACCTTGACTGGGTCATCTGGGGCCACACACCTCACTCATCATCTTCAAGTCTTCCAGCGGCTCTCCCAGGGTGGGTGCTCCTGGGCCACGTGGTAGCTGGGGAGGACTGAGGAACTTGCCTCCGCTCTGAATCCTACACCACTGGATGCCTCAGGCCCAGCTGTCCTCTGGCCACAAGATTTCAAAGAGAGTTCTGAAAACAGACGGCAATGATTTTAATAATGTCTTTGTTGGGGCGCCTGGGTGGTGCAGTGGGTTAAGCATCCGACTCTTGATTTCGGCACAGGTCGTGATCTCAGGGCCATGAGATGGAGCCCCGCGTCACCCAGCGTGGAGCCTGCTTAAGATTCTCTCTCCCTCTCCCTCTGCCCCTCCCCTGATCTCTCTCTCTCTCTAAAAATAATAATAATAATAATATTAATATTAATAAAATAATGTCTGTCACCCAGAAGATCCACATTCATAGGTTCCCAGAGGACAAAATGAACCAACAGCGAGGGGCCCACTGAGAAAATCCAGTATTTCTGGACTGGAGAAGATAATGGGGGTTGGTCTATCTTACAAAGCAAACTTGAGCCTCATAAAGTCAGTGATACTCAGGATACTGAGTAACTTAAACATAACTGTTAGAGGGTATTAATGAATAAGATAATGAAAGCTACCATTTATTAAGTACATATTAAATCAAAATTATAAACATGTGTTCTGGAGCCTGACTGCCGAGGTTCACAACTGGGTACATCCCTTGGCGAGAGATTTACCTGCTCTGTGTCTTCCTTACCTTTTTGGTAGAATGAGATCAATAATACGGCCATCTCAAAGAGTTTGGGGGAAAACCAAGTGAGTTCCGTATAATGTGGTAAAACATTTAGAATGGAGGCTGGTGCTTGTGAAATGTTCAGGAAACATCAGCTCTTGGCACTCTTGCGTCAATGCCTTGCCCGGGCTTCTTTAATCTGCAAACAACCCCAGGAGGCAGGTGTTTGGGTCCCCATTGTACTGAAGCCCAGAGAGCTTGAGCCACTAGTCCAAGGCCACACAGCTGCAAATGGCAGAGCATGACTAGAAACCTGGGTCACCCTGAAGCCCGTGGCCTTCCCTTTCCTGTTCAAAAGAAAAGGCCATGGAGAGAAAAGCCGCCAAGACCCAGCAGCCCTTCAATAACAAAATGAGCAGGAATAGCCAAGAGAGGAGACAAGAGTGCAAATATTCCACTGATATCTGTGATTCAGAAAGACATCTGCAGGATAAAGCAACCCCAACCCCACTCGGTAGCAAGCACACCTCCATGAGATGCAAAGGAAGGTGCCACTCAGGAGCCGAAAGTAGCCAGATGGACCCTGAACCAGACCTTGCATTCCACAGCCGGGCACTTGGCAGCAAAGTTCTGCACGAACCGCTGCCTTTTCTCTCAGCTCCTGCACAGGGCTGTTGTATTTTAGGAATTAAAAACTCTGCTTTGGCCAAAGCACAAATGATACACGTTAGTTGCAGGATGCGCTGTCGCTGGCCATCTCTTCCACCCAGCCCCCGGTTTCAAATGCTTCCGCCCTGTGCCACCGATTTCTTCCTTGGAGTGTTCTTCTCAATCCTTTGAGAGTCGGCTCAGTTTCAGAGGCTGGCTGTGGACAAAGGAACCTCTCGGCCTGTTTGTCCTGTCGAGTGTTTTGAAAAGAATGTTCTCAGAATAACCGGCTAACTATCAGGCGTGCTGTGCCGGAAGCTTTGGCCAAGTCAGGCCATTAATATCAGTATGCTCATCAGCGGGGTTGGTTCTGGAACAAATTCTAGCGGGGGAGACCGCCCAGCCAGAGACTGAGTGTAGCCCCTAGTGGGATCCAGTTTGAAAACACACAGGTCTTCAATAAGCCTGCACAGACTTCACTCACAGCTAGCTGCTTTGCAGCACTGATATCAGGCCACTGACAGTAAACAGGAAACCTGGGATGCGGTGGCACCTCGAATCAGGGGTGTCCTTCTGCCCTCCGCTCTGGCCAGCACCAGGACAGGCACTGGGAGTAGGAACCAGGAAGGAGGAGGAGGAGGGTAGGCTCCTAAGGCTGGCTTCCAGCACCTGACATCAGTCCCGCTCGACCTACCCGCCCAAGAAATGGGGAGTGTGCTCCATCCCGCCCCCCCCACCTCCCTGCCCCTGGGGTGGCAAGGTGTAGCCCTTCCTTAACCTCTCTGGCCTCCTGTGACTTTGCTAGTCATTTGAACCTGATTTCATCTGGATAAATACATGGAAGAGGAGCGGAGGAGGAAGGAGATGTGGGCAGAGGGACTTCGAAGACCCTGAACCTCGGCACCCTCTGGTAGCTGGCAGACCTTGGCTGGGCTCAGGCAGAACTGGGTTCAAATCCCAGCTCAGTCACTGACTCTGTTTAGCTGCAGGTGCATCTCCTACAGAATGGGGGTAAAGGCATCCGCCTTATATGGTTGTTGCCATGATGAGACGAAATGATGCACACATAGGGAGTGGCACACAGAGGGTACTCAGGAAATGCCACCGCTTCCCTCCGCACCTCTAGGGGCTGGCCTGGCGTACAGACGGTGAGCACACCCCCGCTTTATTTGTGGCAGAGCTGAGAAAAAAAGGCTGCATATCCAGCTCCAACCACCTTGAATGGGATATAAGTGATAAGCAAATGAATTGGAATAAACTTGAATACACAAAGCCAAGAAGCCTTTTCTGATCTGCGCTGTTCCTCAAAGGAACCTACTGAAATAAGAAGAAAAAGAAAAAAGTCATTCTTGCAGTGTGCATAATCTGATGGAGGGGAGGCTGTCAGTACCAGGATCTGGAGGCATTCTTCTTGGATTCTGAGCAGCTTGGATGGGCTGCCGATAAGCCTCCACACTGAGCCAAGCCCCGGAACCTTCTAAGACTCATCCCCAACCCTTTGCTATAGAAAATCAAAATCACTCTTTATGTCTATTCACTGGAAATATCTTCCTGGTTCTCCAAATATCCCCCTCACCGCCCCCATTAAATCTTCTGAAATCAGCAGAACCATCTGCTTTGGGCATGGAAATGAGATATTACAAAAAGTTGCCACCCAGAGGTCATTATTTCTGGAGGACAAAGGGGGAAAGCAAAGCTTTTAATGAGGGCTTTCGGAACCGCGTTCCCCTCGCTGGCTGGCGGAGGGCCTCTGCCTTCCTTCTCGCCCTGACTGCAGATGCTGGGTGGCTTTGACATGCATGTTACACAGCGTGAACAGTCTGATGCATACTCCCCTCCCACAGCCACCGCCCCACAGCCTCCCCTTGGAGCTGGGATCGTCAGAGGGTTCTGAGGTCATTTTAAAGCTTTGTCTTCACAGCCAAAGTAAAGTGAAGAATTGTGGTAATTACCCAAATGATCTGGTGAGAGGGAAAGAAACCAGTTTGTGTTGAAAAAGACGGCTTTGAAGGACTGGTCTAAATATCTCCACCCGCTCAGCCGTCCACAGAGGTGCGATGGCTCGCCCCTCTCCCCAACAGTAGATCTTACACTGAGCAGCTCCCCAAGGGAAGGGAAGATGCCAAGTGTCCAGTCTCTCCAGAACAAGACCAACCCAGAATCTCCTCCTGAGCAAGCAAAAGACACATCCCTCCCTCAGATCTGGAAATGTCACATGGGAGAAACTCCAGGGACCTCAGGCAGCAGTTAAATACTGCCACTTAGAGTTCTCTAATCCGGCTGAGCAGAAATTTCCAGATTTAAATTGTGCTCACCCAGGCATGATGAACGGTCTCAGACAGTCTTGAGTTTGCTCCAGCTCCCTTCACTGGCGGTCAAGTCCTTACTTGACTCCACAGTCTACACCCTCGCCATCTCAGGACTAAGCATGGTTGCCAGTGGGCGTCCACAGATAGAAAGGCAAACTGCCAAGCCCTGTTGGAGTCCCCTTCCCCCACACCAACAGGTAATATATAACACAGTCAAGCGGCCCTCGACAAAGACAAAGAGGCAGTTTGGTGCCCTTGAAATATTCTGGTCTTCGGGATCTGAGCTGAGACCTCCCAGGTGTGAGGCTTTGAGCAAGTTACTCAACTTCTCTGTGTCTCGGATTCCCCAGGTATTGTAAGGGGGATAACAGTGAGAATAACAGATGATGTAGTAACGTATATCCGCTAGACAGTGTCTGGCTCACTGTCTCCAAAAAAAAGTAGAAAAGGGAGCATTTACTACTGATTCCACAAATGGTCGCTAAGTGACTAAGTGTATGCAGTGTGCAAGGCTACTTTATTTGACCCTCAAAAGCACTCTGAGAGGGGGACTGGAGAGGTGTCTTTCGCTCAGGTGGTTCTGGCTTGTCCAAGATCACCCGCTAGTTAGTGATGGAGCCAGCCTGAGATGCTGACATCTTGGCTCCTGGTCCAGGGCTGTCTCCACTCTCCCACATGCTCCTCGGAATGCTGGTGGGAGCTGATCCAGTCAGGCTCTGATGAATGAAGATTTCTGTTCTGTTTCCATGGAATTAACATGAGGATCGCTGGCTTGGAAGAGGGCCCCACCACCCATGTGTCACTTCCCAGACCTAAGAGCAGATTGAGGGAAGCTACTCACCCCCGCTCCACCCCCAGATAAATAAGATCCATTTATCTTGTTTCCATTTATTTCTCTCAAAGTCCCTGAGAAAGACTGCAAGGAGGACAGGGTGGAAGGGATATCCCCGAGGGACCCAGAAGCTGGCTCAGGATGTTGGTTTTCACACCATGTTTTGTGGAAACCTAGGTCCACAGGGGTGCTTTGGGGGCTGCCGAGAGTGGTGCAGGTGGGTAGGTACAGGTACTCTGGGTCCCCTATTTAACCAGAGCAATGCCAGCTTTTACCTACATGGTGAACTGGTAGGAGACCTGATTTATTTATGTTGGGCTTCTGTTTAAGATTTAATTTGAGGCAAAGATTAGCTCCTAAAAAAAAAAAGAAAAAGAAAGCTTGAGATCTATCTTTCTGGGTGCTCTCTGAGAACAGAACCCAGAATTTATCCTTGTGGCTCTTAGGGACATAGGAAGGCAGCCCTGTTCTGAGCCAGAGTAAGCCATCTCACACCTGGTGTGCACCTTCAGGCATACACTGAGCACCTGCTGTGTGCAGAACCCCAGACCAGGTGGCAGGTGGGTGAAACTAAAATACAGGTGGCAGCTCTCATCCTCTGAGACTTTGCGGAGGCATGAACAGACACCCCAAAGGCAGGAGAATGGGCCACAAATACGAATTAATGCAGCCAGTCTGGGCCTTGGGCTACATTATCTTGGGTTTTATTTATATGCTCTATTTCCCCCCCAATCAGACTATAATTTTCCAGGGGACAAGGAACACCTTTCACTCTGCAAACATTTCCTCAGCACTTCCCATATACGTCGGACGTGAGAAAGCCTTACAATCTCACGGAAGAGAGACCAGTAATTCTAGCAGGAGGTCATTAATTTTCCTTGGGTCGTGGGGGCCAGGGAAGGTGCTAGAAATGGAGGTGAAATTTAAGCTGCGCCTTGCAAGAAGACCAGCAGCTCTCGGCATACTTCTTTCAGTTTCCTGGGGGTCCAGTGCAGCAGCTCCAGGACAGCCATCAAGGATGCCAACCACACGAGCTTTGGGAAGGGAGGAAGTAAAGCCACGCTGGATGCCCCGGTGGTGCTGGTCTCCGAGGACCTCCTGGAGGGAAGAGTTTGGAGCTGGGTTTTGAAGGAGAAGAAGCCTGCATTGGCTTCGAGGACAAGGGAGTGTGTCCAGGTTGGGATCATTCCAGCAGCAAAGGCAATTAAATGAAGCCCGCAGGGCTTGAGGCAGAGACTGGCAATAAAGGCACAGAGGTGAAGGAAAGCCAGTTAAGCTCGAGTAGAGGGAAAAGCAAAAAGAAATAAAGATATTCAAGAAGGAGCCAGAAGAACGAGGGGGACAGCTGAGGGCTGCGGTGTTTGAATCGAATACAACTGGGGTGTTCCTGGCCTCACAGGAATAGACCACCAGAAATGTAATAATGGAGGGGAGCCCCCTCTTCAGTCACAACCTCATCATCCCTCGGCCAAACAGGGATTCTCTGTTCTTCCCAAATGACCTCTGACTGACACCTCTCTTCTCCCTCAACCCCAAAGGCTGGGTCCCCTGGAGGAGCGGGTGGGAGGCGGGAGCAGTTGGGGGAGAGGGGGAGGGAAGGGGCCAGGGCCTGGCTTGGCCTGTAATGTCTCTCAGCTGGGACCCACATCTGGGGCTTCAGGAAATCTGACCCGAACACTCTCACTGCCAGACTGCGCCTACCCCATCCATCGCCAGGTAAAGGCACAGATTCGTACGCGGGGAAAGGAGGGCCACCACCCGCACGCACACACACTCCACAACCGAGAGAGTCCCCAGGGCCAGTAAGGGAAGGCTGGGTGTCCTGGGCTGAGTAAGCGAGGTGGCAGGCAACGCGGTGCCCCTTCCGTCCTCCTGGGAACCCGAGCCTCAGCTTCCTTCGCTCCAATAATGTGAATGAACCCCGGGAGAGGAGGCGAGAGCGCGTGCGAGCGCGGAGAGGGGAGAGGAGCGGGGGAAGAGAAAATCCCGGCCGGGGGAGAGGGGCCGAGAGGGGAGCGCAAAGCCGGGCGGGGGCCGAGGCGCGAGGGGCGGCGCCGACAGGAGCGGGGCGCGCGGGCCCGGGGCGCGGCGCGGCGGCGGC
>NC_058417.1:46487880-46787042 GCF_002201575.2 Neomonachus schauinslandi | reverse complement strand
CGGCGCCGCCCCCCGGCCCTCGGCCCCCCCAGCCCCGGCGCCCCCGGAGCGGCGCGCGGAGGGAGGAGGGCGGGCGGGCGCGGCGGGCCGGGCCGGCGGGCGGCGGACTATGAGGCGCCCACCATGGTGCGATGCGACCGCGGGCTGCAGATGCTGCTGACCACGGCCGGAGCCTTCGCCGCCTTCTCGCTCATGGCCATCGCCATCGGCACCGACTACTGGCTCTACTCCAGCGCGCACATCTGCAACGGCACCAACCTGACCATGGACGACGGGCCCGCGCCCCGCCGCGCCCGCGGCGACCTCACCCACTCGGGGCTGTGGCGGGTGTGCTGCATCGAAGGTACGGCCGGCCCCGGCACCCACCCACCCGGCACCACACACACGCACACGCACACCCTGCCCGGGGTGCCGGCCGGGAAGGGGGTGGGCGCGGCACTGGCTTCGCGCGACACACAAAGGAGCCGGAGCGAGCGGGCGGGTCCCCTCGCGGCCAGCTGTGCACCAGCTCGGGGTCCCTCAAACCGATCCCACAAACTCCACGCACACGCACACCCCCTCGCACACAGACACAATGAAACACACCGAAACTCACGGGCGCGCGTGCAGCCCGAGACCGGAGCGATCCCGAGGGGCCGCGCCGGAGCCCCCGGGGGAGGTGGAGGATGGCGTGGGGGCGGGAGGAGGCTGGGGTTGGGGGGAGCGGACCGGAGAGGAGGGGAGGGAGGAGGGGGAGGGGTTGCTTGGCAACCGGTGTCTGTGCGATTGCTATGGTAACTGGCCATCCTGGGGCGGGGCCGGCCGGGGGCGGGGAGCGCCGGGGCCGCTCCTCGCTCGCTCCAGGCCGGGGCCGAGGGGTGGGGGTGGGGGCCGGGCTCCGAGCGACTCCGGGCGAGCGGGGTCGCCGGAGCCTGACGCCGCCCAGACCCTGCTCCGCCGCCTACTCTTCCATGGGGCCCCGGCCCGCTGCTCCCTGCTCGGTGGGGAGGGAGGGGTGCGTCACCGAGACTCCCCCCCCCCCCCCCGCCTCGGGGAGCAAGCCGTTCGTCGCGGTCCCTCGACAGGGAGGCTGCGGGAGACCTCGGCAGGACACCGGAGTGCGCAGGGGCGACCCGCGGACCGACAACTGCCTGGGAGGGGCGTGGCCGCCCCGTCGGGGCAAGAGGGGCGGGGCGCTGCGCCCCCCAGATGCGCGAGGAGGCCGTGTAGTGGGTGTTGTAAGGTTGGAACGCCTCTGGGGGCCGGGATTGGGTGTCCCGGGACCGTGGGGACCGCTCCCTCTGCGGGAGGGGCCCGGACGCCTCCAGTGGCTCAATGCGCCCGACTTCAGCGCCTCCCGCCCGCCCTGCTGCGGAACTGGAACTAACAGGTGGCTGTGGAGGGGCGGTCTGGTCCCAGCCAGGTTGTGGACGGGGCCTGCCGCTTGGTCTTGGCTTTCAGATTGGAGGAGGGATGGGGGGAAGTTGGCGGAACGTTCCTTTCCGATATCCTTGGACAGAGTTTCCTCTTTCTTTTTCTGTAACCTTTTCCCGTGTGTTAACTCCTCCCCTCCGTTATTCGGGGAGTTCTCCCACACACTCAGGCTTCCTTACTGCAGTTACGGCCCCTGCAAATAGTTCAGCGGCGTTGGAGCTTGGTGGAGGTTGGTAGGGAGCTCTTAAAGAGATGGCCCTTTTTCTGGCCGCATTTGGAGGCCTCTAAAAAAAAAGGCTTTATAAAGCTGGGTCGGCTGCGCCCTTCCCCTCCTCCTAGACCTGCTCTGGCGGGAATCCTGCCCACCTCTGCCCCCCCACACCCTCTCCCAAACAAGGCTGCCTTGCCCTTTGCAATCTGGAGTTTAACGCCAAGGCTAAGTGGAGTCTTGGAGGAGTGGGCATGTGCAATCAATAGTTTGGGAAACACGGCCACACGAAGGATCGGTGGGCCCACGATCACACCCTCCCCTTTTCTTTTGAAAAACATCATTTCTGGTGTGCAGTTGCTCAGATCACGAACACCTACTCTTCTCATCTGGAGAATGTACCCACGTCATTACCTGCCACAGCACCTGAGTTAGACACAGAAGAGGGGCTGCAGAGCCCCCATGTTCTGCCTCACAGGCTCTGCGTGGCACGGTAAGTCATGCCACTGTCACCTCCCACATGCACACGTGGAGCCCAGGCCTCCCAGTTTCCCCGTGGAAATCGGAACTAACTCCTCCACAGCGGCGAGCCTGGCCTCTGCAGAGCAGCTCGAATGCCTCCTTTATTAATTCCTCATCCTAATTAGGATTGATGCTGCACTTAGCATCTAGCCAGCTGCCTGGAGCCATTTGCACCCGGTGTTCATCAAGAGAGCCCCAAGCCGATCTGGGCAGCTGGCTCCGCTGGCGGAGGGAGGGTGGGGAACTGCCATCTGGGGGACTTCACGGTAAGAACTGAGCTGCCTCTGTCATCCCCCCCACCCCCACCCCCCACTTGAGCTCAGGGGTTCTGAGGGCCGAACCAGGCCACATCCAAAGGCTGGAACATCCTCGGACCAACCCAGGGCTGGGAGCGCTGGTTCAGGATTCCTTGTTGTGGCTAGCATCATCCATCCCTGGACCTGGGTGGAAATTGCTGGCAGACCGCGGAGAAGCACAGTCGCCCGACCCCGGTGATGCCTCCACCTGCCAGCGAGGGTCCAGGCCAGGACCCGGACAGCACAGCCATCCCAAGCTTCCCTGGGGCCCTGGTCACCCCAGTGTTGGCTTTGTGTGTAAAATGCATGATTTCCACCTGTTCTCTAGCAAAGTACCCCCAAAGCTTGACATGGGGAAAAAAAGAAAAGAAAAGATCAAGCCCCTGGGATGAACCTGGAAGAAATCCTGTAGCCGGGGACTCAAAAGGGTTTGCTGGCAACTCACAGTGATTCCGTTTCCTGGTTGTCTCCCATCGATGATGCTGCCGGGGCCCGGAGAGCCCAGCCCTCCGTGTACTGAAGGCATCCCTGTAGTCGGACAGGCCCACCCCCAGCCAGCCAGGGCTACCATCACCCCAGCTTCTTTCTGCCCCCCCCACCCCGAGCCCCTCTATCGGCCAAGCGCTCAGAGCCTGTGCATTTTAGCACATGGCATGCTCACAGCAGCCCCGAGAGGATGCTGTCTGCACCCCCGTCTGCAGCCGAGGGTACAGAGGCTCAGAGAGGGTAAGGCACTTGCCCAGATGCGCCCAGGTAGGAGGCTGCTGGGCCAGATTTGAGCCTTTGTCTCACTACAAAGCTCTTCCCACCATGTCATCCTGCCCTTTCCCAAACAGCTTCTGGGTTGCCATTAAAAATAGAACCAAGTACTTGACTACCCAGTGGAGCCTAGCTCTGAGGTTGGGCTGACAGCAGCATGAAGCCATTCAGAAGTGAGAATGTACAGGAGATGCCCAAATTGCATAACATACTCTCTCTCCCCTCCCCTTCCCTCCCCTCTCCTCGCCTCTCCCCTCGCTCCTCCTCTTCTCTTCTCTTCTCTTCTCTTCGTCTATTTCTGCCTCTGTTTCTGTTTCTGTCTGTCTCTCTCTCTCTCTTCTACCACGTTCTGGACTAGCCCATCCCCATCACCATCAGTCTCCTGCTCCCTCCCTTCCCAAGCCCACCTCATTCTTTCTTTGTGTCTTTGGTGACACTCAGCCCAAAGCTGGGGACACAGGAAAGAAGTCATAAAGCTTTGTGGACTTTCCTATCACAGGTATCACCAACCAGCATTTGTTCAATCTCTAATGCATTTTGCAATTAGGCAAGGTATAGAACGTAAGCAAGCATTATGGAGCATGTACTATGTGCTGGGAACAGAAGACCTCGTGTAAACATAGGAGGGGAGGAGACTGTGGGCCCAGAGGGCTGCAGCTTATGTCAGCCTGCCAAAGCCCCCACGCCCACTGTTAGCTCCGGAGTATTCGCTGGGGCCGCTGGAGGCCAGGGTCCGTGAGGGACCCACCTCCCTCACCTGGGCAACATCTCTCACACCCGTATACCCAGACTTCATTCACACCATGGCACACAGAGAAAAAGAAACCATTAGTACTGCACCCTGGGGCCAGGGGAGAGAGAAGACAGCCACCAGGGACTACCCAGGGGCTCCAGTCCGCCCAGGCCCCGCCCAGTTGCCCAGAGGCCTGGGGGCGGAGCTTACTCCTCCAGGACCCTTGGAACCCTTTCTGGGCAGGTGCTGGGCAGTTCTGCCTTACCATGCTCCCAACATAGGACCATTCAGAGACGTTCTGATTTAAATACTGTCCTTTCCACACCCACTCCACTCCAGGCACTGGGCTGGGGACTTTTCCTGTCTGTGTTTGCTTTCATTTTCTCTTGCAAAAACTCACAGGCAGCCTGTCCAGTCAAGCCCAGGTGGGTGGACAGCAGCTACAGCAGGGCGCTCCCAGCTAGTCACCTCACCTGCCGGCTCTCCTTGGCCCTCTGGTGTTGATAATAACAGCCATCACTTAGTGAAGACCTCCATGCAGGACTATGTTAGTTCATGTCATTGTCAACAACACTTCAAGGTAAATATTAATTATCTGCCTTTCATAGGTGTAGAAGATGAGGCTTAAGATGGTCACAGCTCTTGAGTATTAGAGAATGTCTTCGGTCTGGACAGATTAGCCTGGCTTTCCACCAGCCAGAGGATGTCCTTTATTTGAACCACACAGATTTGAGAAGGGGCAAGTAAGGGGGTTGTCTTATTCAGTTTGCGCTGCTGTAACAAAATATGATAGACCCAGTGGCTTAAACAACATTTATTTCTTAGAGTTCTGGAGGCTGGAAGCCCAAGATCGAGCACCAGCCGATTTGGCTCCTGGCTTGTAGGTGGCCCCTTCTCATTGTGTCCTCACAAGGTAGAGTGCAAGCTCTCTGGTCTCTCCTTATACGGGCACTAATCCCATCATGAGGACCCCCCCCCACCTCAAGACCTCATCTAAACCTAGTCACCGCCTCCAAAGCCCCACCTCCAAATACCGCTGGGGGTTAGAGTGTCAACGTATATGAATTTCGGGGGGACATCAGCATTCAGTCTGTTAGAGGGCTGTTCTCCCTTCCTGTCCCTGCTCCCTAACTGGTACTCACTCTCTAGTCACTCAGGAAGGGGCCCTGGCAGTCCCTTCTCCTGTCCACCTTCCCTTAATGCCCTGGTTCTTCACTGCTTTCTCTCTTCTTATAAGAAAAAACCAGGTCCTTTTAACTGGACCCGATTGACTTAGTGAGGAGAAGCTGGGGATCCTGGCGGTCTGATTTAAGGACCTCACTACAGAGCCGGCTTTGGAGGACCCCCATGTGAGAGGCTTCAGAAAGGCTCAGTAGGAAAGCAGCAGGTCTTTAAAATAAACCTCCTGGGCACACACATCTCTCTGTGTGCCATGGTGTGAATGAAGTCTGGGTATACTGGTATGAGAGATGTTGCCCAGGTGAGGGAGGTGGGTCCCTCACGCACCCTGGCCTCCAGCGACCCCAGCGAACAGATGGGGAGACTCGAGATTTCCGGGCTATAGTCAAAGAAGGGCAGCAGAATCATCAGATCCAGAGTCTCAGAGGTGAGGGAAGCAAAGAATGGCATAGCCAAACTAGAGCTGTGGAAGAGAGCCTGGTGGGCCTGAGGGGAGGGGCCTAGCTGATCTGGAACATTCCTCCCATTTCTGACTTTCTGCTATAGAAGCCCCAGAGAGCCCCTTGCCGCCAGCCTCTCGGTTGAATCAGGTTCATGTGGCCGTGACATGGGCCAGCAGGAGGGGTTGGGCGGCAGGGGGGCTCCTCCAGCTGGAAGAACCTCTGAGATTACTTCGTTCAGTGGCTCTCGACCTTTTTTCTGCTAAGACACACACAGAAGGGCTATAAGTCACCGATCTGCCGGGCCTGCTTCTATTCATTCATTCATTCATTCATTCATCCATTCACTTATTCGTCATTCCATACATATTCACTGAGCCCCTGCTCTATGTCAGACGTGTGAGGCTCTTAGTCACAGCGGTGGACGGGACAGACTCGGTCCCTGCTCTCCCGGAGCCAACATTCTCATGGGGTAGCTGACACTTCCAGGTCCTGATGAGGGTTAGGACAGACACAGAGCAGGGGTGTGCTGGGAGAGGCTGGGGAGGGTTGCCGTCGGTCAAGAGGATAGGAAAGAGCTGTTGGAGGACTGGAGAAAGACCTTCCAAGAAGAGGAAAAGGCAAGCTGAGGCTCTGAGGCAGGAAAGGCTGGGCAGGGCTCCAGCACCCGCATGGGGGTCCCGGAGAGGCTTGGAGGTCAGGATCAGGGTCAGTGCTTTGAGGGGTTTGGGCCAGGGGAGTAAAGTGATCTGACTTATGATTTTAGAAGAGCCTCCGGCTGCACATGGAGAGTGGAGACTCTGGAAGGCAGAGGAGGCCACCAGGAGACCAGACTGGAAGCCTGGGGCTAACAGGTGGCAGCAGAGATGGTGAGACGTGGTGAGAAGGACAGGCAGGAGGAGGTGAGGAGTCAAGGGTGACTGCCTGGATCTGGGGCTACGGCGGCTGCGAGACGGCGGGGCCGTGGCCGAGTGGGGAACACGGAGGAAGGAGCGGGAACAGGAAAGGAAATCAAGCATGTACCCATGGGGGTTCCAAAGTTTGGCGTGACCACCCAACGTGCCCGCCACCAGAAGTCATGCTGAGAAGTACCGAGAAGGGTAACTCGGGGGGGACCACCCTAAGTCCTCACGGTCCCGAGTGTTTGGATTCATCATCAACTGCCCATCACGACAGGACAGGGTTTGTCAACATCAGGACACCGACATTTGGGGCTGGGTCCTTCTTGGTGGCTGGGGCTGTCTTGGGCGCTGTAGGCTGTTTAGCGGCATCTCCGGCTTCTGCGTACTAGAAGCCAGGAGCATCCCCCTGCTGCCAAGCTGTGACAACCAAAAATACTCCCAGATGTCCCCTGGGCATGGTGGGGGGGGTGGAGTGGGGAGGCAAAATCAGCCCCCTGTGGAGAACCTCTGCTCTAAGGGAAGCAGCATGTAGGTGGGGGGGTAGGGGAGGACCCGATTCCTGGCAGCTGGAAGGAGCTCCCCTCTCTTCTCGTTCCTTCAAGAAAACACGTGAGGAGAGCAGCTCTACGGATGGGGGACCTGGCGTCTGCTTTCAGTGACTGGTGGCATAAGTGGTCACTTCCATTCCCTTCTTAAGAGTAATGACTCGCAAAAAAAAAAAAAAAAAAAGAGTAATGACTCACAGGTGACCCAGCTCACCCCCCGCCGGTGACACCCCAGCGTGTGTCCACACTGGGGATGAGAACTGCTGATGGGGCCTGAGCCTCACACTCTGCAGGCAAAGGAAACTCAAGGCCAGGGAGGCAAAGTGACTCATCCAAGGTCACACGGCTCGTTGGTAACAGGGAGCAGAAGGGGGTGTGGGGGCTGCCTGGTTAGGGCTTCCTGGGCATAGCCTCCCCTCAGGTGGGCACCGGGAAACGCAGGAAGATGAAGGGAGCTCACTCCCTCAGGGCCTTTCTCTGCCACAGCTCATCAGCTCCATCACAGTTAACCCACAAACACACACTCAGACCAGCCAGGGTCCTCCAATAAGGACGCGTGTCCCTGGGATCGGCTTCAGTAAGAGAACACACTGGTTCTAACCCCAGCGCCATGCCCAAGCCCCCCCGCAATTCTTGCTCTTCACCCCCATGGCGTTCTGGGAGATGCTGATGAGACCATCTCTTCCGAACTGCGAGTCAGGACATGGTACCAGACGAGGGACATTCCTTTTCTAACGTAACAATTTCTTTATGTGAAAACCTTTTCAAAGCTGTGAAAATGACATCACCTGATTTTACTCTATTTAGTTCTTCCTCCAACCAAAAAAAAGAGAAAGGAAGAAAGGGATGAGATTAAAAAAAAAAAAGTAGAGGAGGCATTGGGTCAGAAGTAGAAATAAGGGCAGGAAAATAAGAGGATGGTTGAGTCCGATGAGCCCGCAAAATGCATGCTGCAAAGATTGGCCGTGTTGCTGGAGACGGGCCACTGCTTGTCTCTGAGCTTCCCGGGGCTGGGACGGAGAGGGGAGCATGACCAAATGTGAGGAATCCCATGTGCAGGAGATCACTGCTCAAGAGAAGCCTGATTGTCTCTGATACAGAGGCCTGGGACAAATGTATTCCCTGTCTCCTTCTATCGCATTAAAATAGACTCTGTTGAGGGACGCCTGGGTGGCTCAGTCGGTTAAGCGTCTGCCTTCAGCTCAGGTCATGATCCCAGGGTCCTGGGATCGAGTCCCGCATTGGGCTCCCTGCTCCGCGGGGAGCCTGCTTCTCCCTCTGCCTCTCTCTCTCTCTATCTCTCATGAATAAATAAAAATAAATAAATAAAATCTAAAAAAAAAAATAGACTCTGTTGAAAAGGCAGCATGGGCTGCAGGCAGGAGGCCAGGTTTTCAGTTCAAATCCCAGCTTTCCCAGGTAAGCTGTGCAGCTTGAGGCAGGTTCCTTAACCTCCCTGAGTTGTTGTTCACATACCTGGAAAATAAGATAATGAAGCAACAAATGTGAAAGTGCCCAGTGCACACCTACAGAGTAGGTGCTCCCCAAACGGAATGCTTGGTAGGACAACACTGGGGGGACTCAGGAGTGCCCCTGGCCTCTGTATGCCAGGAGCTTCCCAGGTGTAGGCCTTGCCCCTTTGCATTTCAAGGGCTCTGCGATTTCTCTGCTGTGTCAGGACAGGGCTGGGGGCCAGACGACCCTGTGAGGGAAGCTCTAGGGTCTTTGGAAGCTCCAGTAACTCCCCTGGAAGCCAGGCTCTGCTGGCTCAAAGATGGCAGACTATGATGCCATACTCAGCCATGCCTGGCCTTGATTCTACTGTCCTGGAGCCAGGATGGGGCCTGGGAGCCGCCCTGTTGGGGTGCTGGGTCAGGAGAGTCCTCTGATTGTTTTTGCTCCCTAAACATCAGGATCTATCGCCTCACTTCCACCCCTCTCCCCAACTTCCAACCATCCTTCAAGCCAACCTCCCCCACGAAACCAACCCCAGCTCTTCCGTTGAGCTCCCGGAGGATTTATGCCCCAGCCGTAGAGCTCGTGCACTGGCTTGTAGGGCTTGGGATTTTCTTTTTTTTTAAAGATCTTATTTATTTATTTGAGAGAGAGTGGGGAGAGCACAGAGGGAGAGTGAAAGGGAGAAGCAGACTCCCCGCTGAGCAGGGAGCCCAATGCAGGGCTCGATCCCAGGACCCCGAGACCATGACCGGAACTGAAGGCAGACGCTTAACCGACTGAGCGCCCCGGGCGCCCCCAGGGCTTGGGATTTTAACTGGAGCTGCTCTCACCCTTCCCCTGCCTATCCCTCCCCTCCCCCACCTCCGAGGATTACAGACCTGAAGCCAGGTCCCTCCTGTCGTGACATCCACCCTTCTGTGCCTCCTACCACACCAAACCCACAGAGGCAGAGGTACTCCCAAGTGCTGTTTAGGTGTCCCTCCTCCTCCCTGGCCATTGCCCCTGTCTCTGAGAGTGCGGGAAGGCCACGGGGAAATTCTTGTCTAAGCCCAGCTCCAGAGCTTGGGAGAAAACCCACTAGCTAAAGCTGGTCAGCCTCCCTGGCTCACCTGCCATCACTCCCTCCTGCCCCCCACCCCGGGGAGAGAGGCAGGGCAGGATGCCCACCCCAGCTCTCTCTTCCAGCCCCCATCAGCCCACATGGAAGCATCGGACACTTGGCACTGAAGTCACACGGACCTGGGTTTGAGTCCAGGCTCTGTCACTCATCAGACAAAGTACTCAGCCTCTCTAAACGTCCGTCCCTTCACGGTGAGACAGCCCCTGGGATCACTGTGAAGGTGTCGTGAGTAAACCTCACGCTTACATGCAAAGGGCTGTGTGCAAAATAACCTTCGAGGTGCGTGACATCTTGTAGATATTCACGGAGGGATTGCCTTCTCCCTGGCTCCATGTTTCCAGAACCTTGGAAATTTTCCCAGAAGAAAAAAGTTGCTCCACCTTTGCAGCCAATTTGAGCGGGGTCCCGGGTCAGCTCACTGGCCCCCAGGGTCTGGGGAAGGAAGACACTGAGCCTCTGCGGGGATGTTTGGGCCAGCGGAGAACACGGGGCTGTGTCATCACCTCTCAGGGGCAGAACCGCTCGGAGAGGCTTCTGTGAACCATAAAATCAGAACCCGAGGGCTCTCAGTTAGGAGTTGAAATAGGGTCTAGCACCAAGTCAGTGCCTAGGGCTGTGACGGCGGCCACCCAGGCCGAGGGCCCCCCACCCCATCTCCTGGTACTGAGGCTGCCGCTGCGAACTGCGGTGTGGCGGGACCTGGGCTGTGATAGAGGAGGACGGGGTGCTGGGCTGTGGAAACATCGGAACGGGGCTCAGGAGACCTGTGGCCTGATCCCAACCCTGCCACTGACTATCTGAACCGTCTTTTGCTCCTAGAGCCTCGGTTTGCTTGTTTGGCGAATTGGCAAATGATACCTGTCCTTCCCTCCATCCTTCCCTTCATCCTCCATTCTTCTTCCATCCTTCATCCCTTTATCCCTCCTCCCTCCATCCCTCTCCCTCCATCCCTCTCCCTCCACCCTCCTCTCTCCCTCCTCCCTCCACCCTCCTCTCTCCCTCTCCCTCCATCCTCTTCCTTCCATCCTCCTCTCTCCCTCCATCCCTTCCCTCTCCCTCCATCCCTCCTCTCTCCCCGTCCCTCCTTCCCTCTTTCATTTCTCCTTCCTCCCTCTGTCCTTCCGTCCTCCTCTTCCCTCCCTTCTTTCTCCTCCTTCCCTCTTCCCTGCATCCTCCCTCTGTCCATCCTCCCCGCAGGGTTATGGGAGTATGCAGTGAGAAGGTACTTGGGAAGGTGCTGGTGAGGCCCAGTGGCCGCTCCCACAGAGGCACTGCAGAGGGGACAGGACTGCACATGGAAACACGTGGGCTTGGCCTCTCATCACCCTGACACCTTGGCAAGGAACCCCATGCGGGCAGTGGCCTCCCATGTCAGATGTGCTCTTGCTGGCCAGTGTGGTCTCTCCTCAAGAGAATCAGCTGCGACTCCTCTCCCACCCACTCGGTGCTTAGCTCAGCCTCCGGCAAACACTGCGAGTCTGCTTGGCGCCCAGCACAGTGCCGGCCACCACAGAGACCAGACGAAAGCCACTTCCTGCAGGAGCCCTGCTAGGTTGACCCCCAGAACACACCCGCTGCTTCCCCACCACTTCTCCCCACCTGGCTCCCAGCCTCTGTCATCTCTCACCCCGATGCCCCATGCAGGGTCCTGACTGATGTCCCTGCTCTCTCTCCTGTCCCCCCCAACCCATGCCAGCCCCTCACTCACAGCCAGGAAGATCTTATAAAAATATAATCAGATGACATCATTCCCCAGCTTGACACCTTTTGATGGGACCACAACCCATTTGTGATAAAGTCAGGCTCATTCCCTGATCCACGAAACCCTGCAGATGTGGCCCCACATACCTCTCCGACGTCTCCCACCAGGAGCTTCAGTTTCCAGAAAAAGAGTCAGGGAAGGTGATATCTGAACCAAGTCCAAGCGATGGTTAGTAGCATGGGGGCTGGTCAAAGAGACGTGCATTTGAATCCTGCTCTACCCTGCATTCCCTGCAACCTTGGGCAAATTCCCCAGCTGCTCTGAGGCTCAGTTTTCTCATCTGTAAAATGGGATACAGTGATAGACACCCCCAGGCAGTGGAGCCATTCCCCAAGACACAGAACCAAGGAGGAGTGGTCCAGGGGGACTGGAGACAGGACAGCTGGACTTCGGATGGGCTGAGTGCACAGGGTTTGGGACCACCCCTCTCTGCAGGGATGAGGCAGGGCAGACCCAAAGACACAGGTGTGGGAGTCATCTGCTGGATGGATGAAAACAGTTCCCCCTTGTGATGGCATGTCAGGCCGTGAATGTGGAACCCCAGTGCCTTCGGTTCCCCCACAGGTCAAATGGCACTGTGGCATTTCTATTTTCTGAACTAAAACTAGATAAAAAGCAGGTAAGAGGTTTTCTATTGTTGTTGAGGGTGTAAGAGGTAATACAGGAGGTGTTATTGGGATCCTGAAATGTTGGCCTTCCTGGTTTGTTTGAGGAGGTGGTGGGGCAGGGGAGAGGTCCAGACGATTTAAAATCAAGACTGTCCTAGAAAAATCCAGACCCCAGTAACAGGTCATGTGCAAAGGCCTCAAAGCGACTGTTGTCACCAAGGCTGCATTCACAGGCCGGGGACCTGTGCAGTTGGGACCCCGTCTGTGTGTTCGGTGCTCTGCTGTCACCATCTTTAAATTCTTAATCATTTTTGAATAAGAGGATCTGCATTTCCACTTTGCCCTGGACCCGGTAAATGACATAGCCTCTCTCGAGTATCCTTCTGCCTCGAGAAGAGCCTTTGTTGAGAAAAATGGGATGGAGAAGCTGGTACCAGAGGGTCCTGAGGTTGCGCAGAAATTGGTGGCTGGAGTGGGGAGCAGAGCTGGGTGCTGGAAGCAGACCTCACTTCTCTCTTTTGTCCAAGAGACGGCCACCAGCTCTACCCAAGGCCAGGGGCTGCCTCGGAGAGCAGTAGGACCTAAAACTCTGTCACCGTGAAGCATTTGTGGGGTGCCTACTGAGTGCCTGGCTTCGTGCTGGGCTCGGTGGGTACAGAAAGTTCTCAGGGAACTTACCCTCTGGTTCCGGGGAACCCAGAGGAGACAAGGCGGCCACATACAATGGTGCAGGGCGTGGAGAGCTCCAGAGCATACCTGGCTGTCCGGGACTCCTCCTGGGGGCCCTAACAAGACCTGTCTCATAGGGCCGGCAGGAGGATCAAGAGGAAGACACACGCAGGGTTCCACACACATCTGCTTCTCCATAGACGTGCAATACACAGCGGCTGTATGAGGGGCCTCGTGGAGAAAAGTAGCGCATGGGGGGGGTTGGGGGAGGAGGGCGCAAATCCCCTGGTGAGTGGGGTCTGAGCCCAGGCTCTGCCTCCCGCTAACTGTGGGGCCGCCGGCCAATCATTCCATGTGTCTGTGGAGCCTCGGTTGCTTTCTCTGCAAAATGGGGTGTTAGCAACAACCTACAGTGCAGATTTGCTCACAGGAGCCGAGATGAGATATGTCTGTGCTTAGCTCGAGCCAGGAATAAAGGGTCCAATGCCTGGTAGTTAGTGTCCTTTACTAACCCAGAGAACGCCCTGCACGTGGGACAGTGGGAAGGGGTCCCACCTGTGAGGATGGGTCTCAGAGGAAGGGAGACTTCAGCGAGCCCCCGGCCCCCCGCCCAAACCACAAGCAAGGGAAAGCACTGAGATCCCTGAAGACTGCCCGGGGACATTTCAGGACACGCAGGCTCCCTTCCAGGGACCGGACGGTCCGGCCAAGGCCGTGTCACCAGCTCATCTCTGCCACGCAGTGGGGGGGAGGACAGCCCGCGCTCGCTTCCGGCCCTCGCTCTGAAAAGCCCGATAACAAGCGCACATTGACGGCCGGGTTCCCCTGGGCGAGCATGCTCTTCCCGGCTCGCATCTGAGCCCTCGCCCGATACATTTTCTCGCTTCAGCAATTTGGCATGTCATACAAAGGCGCTCTGATTTTTCCTGATGTCCAGCTTCTCTTGCATGAAAAATAGCTTTTGTTGTCTTTCTGCCCACGGATTCCTGCGTGTGAGTCAAGGCCAGATGCCTGGTGGGTGAAGAGTCCCGTTTGCTTAGCCGTGTGCGGGGTCTCCCTTCTTCCACCTTGCTGGCCCTTTGTGGCCTGTGGCCCCTGAGGTTCAGTCTTTCCGGCAGTTGCCTGCTGGGCCCTGGCCTGTCCCCCCACCTTTGCTCTGGTCAGTTCCTCCCCCCACTGGGTGGCTGTGTCCCAAGGGTCCTTGTTGGGGTTGTAGCCAACGCCCACAGTCCCACCATCACCACACCCACCCGGCCAACCCATAGGTCTCCTTCCAGGAGTGTCCTGTGAAACCAATGCGTCTTGTTATTCCTACCCCCCAATCTTCCCTCCCTCCTTCCTTCCCCCCCACCTCCCTCCCTCTCTTGCTTTCTGCCTTAGATTCCTATTTCTTCCCCTTTCCCTTTGCTCTGTGCCATATTCAAATCACACAAACCCTCTCCTGCTTCCTGTTCAAGGCAGACTTTCTGAAAGTTCTTGAGGCACTTACTAGATAAAAATGTATTATCTTAAGTCTGTGATTATTAGAAGGTTTATTAAACATGGGGAGAATTCTATTAAGTAGCAAATTGAGTGAGTCAAAAACCCATAGATGTGGAACCTCTAAAGGTCATCTGGTACAAAATAGGAATATGGCTATGATTATTCTATGAGGCCAGGAAAAAAAAAATTGGAAGGAAATTCACCAAAATGTTAAAATGGTGGTCATGGGAACCATGCAAGATTTTTTTGCTCTCCTTCTATCTTTTTCAGATTTTCTGTTATGTTAGTGTGGGGGGGATATAGAAGCTTGATATTTAAATTTAAAAAGCATCGGGGGGGCACCTGGGTGGCTCAGTCAGTTAAGCGTCTGCCTTCGGCTCAGGTCACGATCTCAGGGTCCTGGGATCGAGTCTTGCATCGGGCTCCTTGCTCAGCGAGGAGTCTGCTTCTCCCTCTCCCTCTCCCTCTGTGATCTCTCTCTCTCTCAAGTAAACAAATAAAACCTTTTTTAAAAAAATAAAATAAATAAAAAATAAAAAGCACTAGGGCCTGTCTCCAGTCCTCAGACAGATGAATGGGTGTGTAGGTTCATTCAGCATTGACGGTATTTGTTCTCTTTATTCTTAAATGCCTCCAGGAGCGTGCTCCCCGGCATCACGCCCAGTCACCTTTTGTCGGTGTTTTATTACAGGCCACCCCTGACTTATAACCAAATTGATTCCTGGATGAAAGCCTCTATGAGCCGTCCACAGGCGAATTATTGTTTCCTGTAAGCACAATTTACACACTGGGTTTGCATTCCTAGAAATCCATCTCATACCATCAAAGTACCCAAACTGACCACAAAAGTAAATGAAAAGAAAATAAAACCCAGATAGACGCTCCTACACACTTTTCTCCCATATGTAAAACTAAGTACTTCATATAAAAGCTGCATCATGAAATGTTCCTTTGGGGGAATTTTTCTGCCTGAGCCAGACTGGCCCACGTTTCTCGAAATAGGAAATCCAGTGAAGTTTGAACAGAAATTTCTTTCCTTTTTTTTCCTTTTCTTTTCCGAGAAATCTCATCTCCCTGTGGCAAGTTTACGCATGCTTTGTGGCACACACACACAAAAAAATCCTCAAACGCTTTAAAATAACGGGTTCTTCGGTCTCGGATTTTTTTCCATTGCCAATTCCATTCGTGTAAGTTCTTTAGAAAAAGGCTTTGCTTGGCGAATACTGGAGGAAAGGCAGTTCCCACTGTGACCTGGACCAGCACCACTTTGCCCTTCGGGGCAGTGAGTCAGTTGACCCTTCAGATGCCAGGTGATGCTGAGCTGTCAACGCCCAGGGGTCCTTGTGGCCAGATGCTCATTAGAGCTGCTTTCAGCGGGCCTTAGCGAAGACAGCCATGCAGGCCGCCGTGCAGAGGCAGACGTGAGGTCCCAAGCCCAGCGGCTGTGGTGGAGATGCCCAGTCTTACACTGGAGGGTTCTTCGTTGATGCCCATCAAAATCGCTGGGCCTCTGATGGTAACGTTTGTTCCTTCTCGTTCAGTCCTTCCCGAAGCCGAAAACAAAGCACTCATCTTCGCCCTTAAAAGCCCTTCATGTTCTGGCAAGTGGTGTTTATGTCCACCCTTAGTTCTCCCATCTCCGAAGGATCGGGAAGGAAATTTTCCTGTTTTGTTTTGGTTGTTTTGTTTTTAAACCTGGTGGTTTTCTCTAGACCATTTCTGGCTTTCAGTCAACCAGCCTTCGTAGGGTGCCTGTTGGTGCAAAGCACCCTGGGCAGGGGGTGGTGCGGAGGGGGGCAACTGCAGGAGACCCTCCCCACTTCTCAGAGGTGGGTTGTTGAGTTGCCCACGAGCAGGTAGGTGCCCAGGCCAGCCCGCCCCGCCTGATGGTGCCCTTGTGCCCCAATACCCTCACCTGCTGATCCATCCCACACACCCCTGCCCACTTCTTTGCGTAGGGTCCAAATTACGAATATTTTTTTCTTTAAATAAGAGTGAATATCTAGGGGCGCCTGGGTGGCTCAGTTGGTTAAGCAACTGCCTTCGGCTCAGGTCATGATCCTGGAGTCCCAGGATCGAGTCCCGCATTGGGCTCCCTGCTCGGCGGGGAGTCTGCTTCTCCCTCTGACCCTCCCCCTCTCATGCTCTCTGTCTCCCATTCTCTCTCTCAGATAAATAAATAAAAAATCTTAAAAAAAAAAAAAAAAGAGTGAATATCTAGTGAGCACTCACTGTGTATCAGGCACTAAATGTATTATTTCCAGAACCTTCCATATGGTATCTCATCATCATAACAGCTATGATTTAATGCTATTTAAGTAGTTATTTAATGACCATTGGTTAATCAGGTATATTACAGAGGGAGAAGGAGAGAGAGTGAGCTAACACTCACATGGCGCTTGCTATGTGCCAGGAACTGTCCCAAGCACTTAATTATATATTGATTTAGTTAATCCTCACCTGCCCCGTGAGGCAGGTTCTATCACCACTTCTACTGTAGAGATGGGGAAACTGAGGGATGGAGGAATTAAGTTACCTGCCGCAGAGGCCCCAGAGTCGACAAGTGGTGACAACAGAATTCAGACTCAGGCAGTCTAGCTTCACATCACCTCCTCTTCATTTTCGAGCTATGACAGCGAAACTACAACTTCTGAAAATCGCTAACGTGCAGGCACTTGGCGTGGTGCATCCCCTCCTTACAGCACCGCACGAGCAACCCTTCCCCTGTGGGGGATGGAGATGCTAAGGCAGGCTCACCCGCCTGGACACAGGCCAACAGGTACACCCAGGCGTCTGCCTCCAAAACTCGCTTCCAGCTCTTTCTATAGCCCCATGCAAAAAAACTGTCCCCTGCCTGCCGCATGTCGAGAAAGAGGAGCAGGCTTATTCGCCCTGAGGAGAGGCGGTCGGGTGGCTCTGTGTCCTGCGAATATCCCAAACTGTCCATAATGACACTAGGAACCTAAGGGCCCAAATGCAGGCTGCTGTGCTGCTGGTGGGGAGGGGGGCTGGATGACAAGAGAGAAGGATGTGTCCTACAGATGCAGCTCCGCCATTAGCAGCTGCTGGCTGTGAGCCAGGCTGGCTCGGCAGGCTTCTCGGAAGAGGTGGGCACAGCATCGTGACCAGAACAGAGCACGATGCTGGGCTCTGAGTCTGACTCATGCAGCCCAGAGAGGAAAGATTCTGCTGTCAGACTGAAGGCGGCTCTTAAGATTGGGGGCTCTTGGCAGAGAAGGTGAAATGCATTCTGCTCAAGACAGCTCCTTGAAGGAGGCATTAACCATACACTTCAAACCCCCAGAACCCACGTTTTGCAGGGGATGCCACCTGACAGTACACTTTCACACCCAGATCCCAGGTGTTGGCATTCACGTGCTCATTCCCAGCTCACAAAAAGCACGTAGAAGAACAGAGTCTGATCATACTGTATGCTTCCATTTCTATCAAGTTCAAATGTAGGCAGGACTAATCCAGGGCGATGGAAGTCAGCAGCATGGCTCCCCTTTGTGGAGAACCAACTGGAATGGGGCAAGAGGGAGCCCCCGGGCATGTGTGGGACCACGTTCTATATCCTAATATGGCTGGTAGTTGCATCAATGTAGAGATACGTTCATCGAGCTGCTCTCTGTGTATCATCCTCAATAAAAGTTAAAAACAGACAGGGGCACCTGGGTGGCTCAGTCAGTTGAGCGTCTGACTCTTGGCTTAGGCTCAGGTTGGGGTCTCAGAGTCGTGGGATCGAGCCCCAAGTCGGGCTCTGTGCTCAGCACTGAGTCTGCTTGATATTTTCTTTCTCTGCCTCTGCCCCTCCCCACTCCTTGTGCTCACTCTCTCTCTCTCTGAAAGAAATAAATCTTTTTTTAAAAAAAAACTTAAAAACAGACAAATACAGGTCTGGGGTGACAAAGGCCCCCAGGTGGCCTGTCACCAGTCCTCACCTGCCGCCATCGATCCCCACCTGCTGGCCCATGTTTTCTTCAATTCTAGTCAATCCTTCAAATACTCATTGGGAATGTGGGCACCTAGCCTGTGCTAAGTTCTGAGGACTCAGTGATTCGGTTCATTTATTCTTCCCTTCAGCCATGATTTTTGCATCCAGCCTTTTGGGACCACTGCTCGGCCGGCTAGAGGAAAAAGACTTTCCTGTATCAGTGGGTGGCGTGATTGGGAGCTGACGAGACCTCCCGCTTGTGCATGCCTCCCGAGCCATAGTCTCTCACGGAACTCTCTCCACCCCACAGGGACGTGGGTTCTGTCGGCCTCAGATGGTAGAACTGGGGAGGCAGAGTTTGAACTTGCATTGTGCACTCTTCTGGTCACGATGCTGTACCCACCTCCTCTGAGGGGAGTCTGAGCCCACCCCAGGGCTGCTCTGGTTATTGGGCCCGAGTATGTGCGGGCGACCAGCTGAGTGCCCGTCTCACCCCACACGGGCCTCGTCCTTATGGAAATGCTCGCCTAAGCCCAGCGCACCTGCTGAGGAGGGGCCAGTCCTAAGCGTAGCAGAAGCTTGGCATGTTTTGGATGAGGAAGGTCTGGCCCAAGGGCCAAGAATGACCTTGCTTCTCTGAAACCGTTCTTGCTCCCAGCCAGGCAACTGTGATTCTCAGAGACCTCTCGTTACCCTGCCTGGGGGAGCCCTCATCCAGCCCCATGCGCCCCCAGTGACCCGCCAGCATTTCTGAGTCTTGATTCAAATCCATCAAATATTTACTGAAAATTTAAAAACCAGACCCCAGACTGAGTCCTGGACACTCAGGTTATTCATTCATTCAGCATACTCATTCACTGAGTGCCTGCTACTTAACCAAGCAGTGTTCTAGGTGATGGGGGAAGTTTCCTTCACAGCCATGAGGAAAACAGACAGTGATTCACATAATGATTATATGGTGTCAGAGGACAATAAGCAAGAAAAATCAGGAGAGTGGCCAGGGAGGGCCCCCCTGGGAGGAGGCATTTGAGTAGCCTGGAGGAGGTGAGGAGGTGAGCTTTGGGGAGGTCTCGGGGACAGTCGTGTGGCACAGAGGGGACAGCAATTGTCACAGCCCTGTTCGAGCTTGTCTGAGGCCTTAGTGGGTAGAGCAGGGAGAAGGAGATGTCAGTCAGAGAGGGGACCATGGCCACCAGTAAGGACTTGGCCTTTTACTCTGAAGGAAGAAGCACTGGAGAGCACGAGGCAGAGGTCTGACAGGTTCTCACCTGAGTTCCAACAGGATACCCATGGCTACCATGTTGAATTATGTGGGGACTGCCCTTGGCTGGCTCCTAAGTGGGTGGAGAATTCCGGAGAAGCCTGACCTCTGTCAGCCTGCAGAAGTCAGGGAAGGCTGCCCAGAGACGGTGACATTGGCTGTGTCTTGCAGAATGTGTAAGAGTCTGCAGTCAGGGGGAACTGACCCTACAGAGAGAGGCACATGCCTTCATTCATTCACCCATTCATTCACTCCTCAACAGACATTTTATTGAGCCACCTGGGTGAAAAATAGAGTTCTGCCCTAGTCCTAGAGGAAATGAATGCCCAGTAGGGAGAGCAGAGACAGAGAGACCGCCAAATCCATTACAGTTCCGTGTGGAAGCGTGATGATAAATGCATCTTCCAGGAGCTGTAGTCCCACAGGTTGGGGAGAGGGAGACCCTCCGAGGCATAGTGTGTGGACATAGGCGTCTTTCTAGGCAATGGGTCATGTGAGCCCATTTTGAGAGGTGAACATGAGTTCGTTAAGAAAATGAGAAGAAGAGGGTTCTAGGCAGAGTACCAGCATGGCCAAGGTACAAAGCAGGTGTCCAGGCCCTCAGACATTCCACAATAACTGAGTGCCGACCATGTCCCAGGTCCCGAGCGAGCCACTGTGGATGCACAGAACACAGGGTGTCTTCTGGAATGCTGAAGAAATTTGGGACCACTGAAACAAAAGGTCCAGTAGGAGAGGAGGCCCAGGAGCTGGGGTTGGGGAGAAAGGCAGGGCCGGAGCTTAGAGTCCTTCACACCGTGCTCAGGAGCCTGCATCTGGCCCTCCTGGCAAGAGTTGCTAGTGAAGCGTTCCACTGGGGGTGGCATCCAGGTTCTGACTCGTGTCTTGAGAGCTCACTGTGGCTCTCCTACAGAGGATGGAGCAGGGCTGGAGGCACCGAGACCTGCTAGGAAAATACTGGAAAAGGCCTGACCGGGGCGATGGGCCCTGGATTAGGACAGTGAGATGGAGCAGAGAGAGTGGATATGAGATCCACCTTGGAGACAGACTGGATGTGGGGATACAGAGGGGAGTCCATCACGGCGGGGGGTGGGGGGAGGGGCGAGTGGCACCGTACCAAGCAAGACAGGACACCTGGGAAGAGCAGCAGGCTTTGTGAGTGGGGCTGCCGAGGACAGCTCCAGGCCAGAGCCCAGGCGCATGCAGAGAACAACAGGGCCTTTACAGGTCAGATCAAACTCTACAAGGCTCTGGTGTCTTAGCTCCTTTCTTCACTATTTAACTCTCCCCATTTTGCAGATGGGGAGACCAAGGCCCAGCAAGTTGCAGTGAGTGTCCCAAGTGGCAGGGCATGTAAGCGGCAGAGCTGGCCCAGGAATTCGCACAGAGGCAGTCTGGCTCTGGGTATCACGCTCCTGGCCTCCACACTGAGAGGCCACCCTAGGGAGGTCCCCAGCCCCTGGATGCAGCAGAGAGCCGGGAACATCTCCGGGGTGCTGTGAAGAGCCACGCAGGCTGGTACCTGTTTCTCAGCAGGACATGGGTAGCTCTGTACTCCAAGATCCTGCAGGTGTGACCCCAGCTCTGTTTCCTGGAAGACCCGCCTGTGGCACCTGCCCCCCCACCCAGCCCTAGTCATGTCTACATCCCTGCAGCAGAGAGAACATTGCTGCTCGCTTACTGTCTAGAGACCCCTCGCTATCAACCCTCTAGAGTTAAGCCCTGGCAGACCCAGCACAGAGGCGAGCATGCTTCTGCAGTATGAGTGAGCCTTGAAAACATGGGCAGTGAAAGAAAGCAGCCACAAAAGCTAGGGCCTCTATAGCAAAGTGCCACACACTGGGAGGCTTGAACACCAGAAATTCATCATCTCACTGTTCTGGAGGCCAGAGTCCAAGATCAAGTTGGGGGCAGGATTGGTTCCTTCTGCCCATGTGAGGGAGAATCTGTTCCGTGCTTCCCCCACCCAGCTTCTGCTGGCGGTCTGTGGTGTTCCTTGGCTGGTACACCTCTGTCTTCATCGTCTTGTGGCATTCTCCCCATGAGCGTGTGTCTGTGTCAGATCTTCCCTTCCTATAAAGACATCAGTCCTATCAAACTGGGGCCCACCCTAATGGCCTTCTGAACTGTATCTGCGGTGGCTCTTTCCAAACAAGGTCACATTCTGAGATCCTCGGGGGTTAGAACTTGAACATATGAATTTGAGGAAGGGGGGACACAGTTCAACTCTTCACAGCCTCACACTGTATTATTCCGTTTATACGAAGTGTCCAACATACTCATGGAAACAGGAAGCAGATTAATGGTTGCCAAGAGCTCAGGGGACAGGGAACGGGGGCAACTGCTTAATGGGTCCGGGTTTCCATTTAGGATGATAAAAATATTCTAGAACTAGGAAACAGGTTTAGGAAGACTAGGCAACTTGGCTGAGCCCAGAGAGCTACTAAGGGGTTGAAATGAGGTTTGTACCAAAGCTTGTGTTCTTTCAATTACAACGGGGTTGAAATGGAGGTTTCTCCTTGGGCAAGTTGGCTAAGTTCTCTGAGCCTCATCTTCTTTGTCTACAAGATGGAATCGATTGAGCCTCCTCCTTCTCTACCCATGTGAGAACTCAAGGAGATAATGCATGAAAGAATCACTGGCACCTTCTATGTGCTTAATAAATGGTGGTTGTCGTTATTCTATCAGTCTGGGTCCATCCCCGAAAAACAAAAGCCTCTCTCCGTCATTCAGACTGAGGAAATTTAATAAAGGGAGTTGATTTTCCAGGTGAGAGAAGAGCTGAGAAGCCAAACAGGGGAATCATGAGGCACCCAGATGTGAGCGACAAGAGGAAGCCCCTTCCAGCCCTGCAGTGAAATGAGACAAGAGGAGGTGGTTTTGCCAGAGGCCAGCCCATCCAGCAAGTGCTTGGATTATGGCGGAAGCTGGGACCACAAAGGGAAGGACTTTCCAGAAGGAACTGGACCCCCAGAGGAGATGCAGTAGCCTCCACCAACACTGTCCAAGGAAGAGAGGGAGAAACACCCCGACTTCTCCCTTCCTTGTACCTTCTCATGTTCCATCAGAGCCTCCTATTGGCCAAAACTGCCCAGAAGCCACGGGCAAGGGAGCCTGGGAAGTGTAGTTCCCTGGGATACAGGGGTACCCCCAGCTGCCTGGGTGGGTGGTGAGGCATGTTGGTCTGTGTGTGCTGGTTCACGTATGACACCTGCCTGTTGCGATCGGATGTGCCCCTGGTCTGTGCGGGCCACCGGTCTGCACCGAGGGAGAAAGCAAGAGTTGCACCCCATGGCTCTGTGTGAGCCTTGTGGCTACACAACCCCTTTGTGTGCACATGCATGCAAACCCACACGGTATGGCCACAGGGTCTCCAGCCCGAGAGGACACGGTGGACTGTGTGAGTCCCCATGCACTGGCGCCTGGAAGCCTCTGCAGCTGCATCTGTCGGCAGCTCATCCCTTCCTGTTGCCGGGACAGAAGATCCACGTTGGATCACAAGCATCAGGGCTCAGAGTGGCTTGGCCGATCTGGTCAGCGGAGCCACTGGGCAGGTGCACCTTCCTCCTCCA
This sequence comes from Neomonachus schauinslandi, assembly GCF_002201575.2. Taxonomy (NCBI): domain Eukaryota; kingdom Metazoa; phylum Chordata; class Mammalia; order Carnivora; family Phocidae; genus Neomonachus; species Neomonachus schauinslandi. The sequence goes on along the minus strand of NC_058417.1, from coordinate 46,764,179 downwards.
CTGCCCTCAGTGAGAGACAGGATAGAGGAGCTGGCAAGAGAGAAGGCCCCAGAAACTGCAGCACCAGCTTTTCTTTGAAGTGAGGAAGCAGCCTTTACTGTTTTCCTGAGAAATCCAGGGATCTTGTGGCATCTGCCTATCGACCCCACACGAAGCCTGGCCTCCTGCCGGGCCGGCCTCCTGCACCTGCCCCCATGCTTCCGGTCACCTCCATCATTCATTGGGCTCTTGCACCTGAGCAGCGCCTGGTCTCTGGGGCTCTCCAGAGAGCCCCGAGTATACGGGACATCGATGCGGGCTGCCTCCCTCAGGCCAGAGCACGGCAGAAATCCGTTGGCAGAGGCTTCCCATTTCTGGTTCCATCCTATGCAAGGCATTGAAACAGCTGGAGAGTTGGGTAAGAGGAGGGGAGGGTGAGGGTCTTTACCACTGGGGTGTGATGTGAGTTGCATTGTGCCCCCCAAAAAGATATGCCAAAGTCCTCACCCTGGTATCTGTAAATGGGACCTTATATAGAAATGGGGCCTTTTCAGATGTAATCAAGTCAAGATGAGGTCCCACTCCATAGCCTGGGTCCTCGGAAGAAGATGAGAGCCACGCACAGGGAGCAGGTCCCGTGGAGGCAGAGATTGAAGTGTCGTAGCCGAGGATCGCAGGCAAACGCCGGAAGCGAGGAGAACGGCCTGGAACAGATCCTTCCCTCCGTCTTTCAGAGAACGCAGAGCCCTGTTGACTCTTTGATTTTGGACTTCTGGCCTCCAGAACTATGAGAGAATCAATCTCTTTTGTTTTAAGTCCTCCTTGTTTGTTGTGCTCATGGGACAGAGGGCCTGGGAAGCGAATCCAGGGAAATTAATTCAGCCTTGCCAATAACCACCGAATGAGCCAGCCTCCCGAAGCCTGTCTGGCGTCACGCTCCAAGAGCGGGTAACCTGAAATAAAAGATATGTGACTTTGTTAGCCACTGTGTGTTGAGAACGCACTTTGCAGGCTTAGAAGGAGTCTGCATCCCCTCATCGAACCCCCCCACCAGCCCTCTGACGTCGGGACTGTTATTGTCCTCGTTTACAATTGAGGAAACTGATTCGCAGAGAGCTGAAATAATTTTTCCAAGGCAACGTGAATATTTTTATTTCTTTCTGGGTCAATGGCTATTTTCAAGACTGGACTGAGCTACTGAAGGCTACGCGGACTTGTTTAGATGAGAAACCTATTAGTTTGCGAGGCTTTTCTTAACAAAGTACCACAAGCTTAGTGGCTCGCAACAACACAGATTTATGACCTCACAGTTTCCGTGGATTGGGAGTCGGGGCCAGCCTGGCTATATCCCCTGCTCGTGGGGTCTCCCCAGGCTGCACTCAAGGTGTCAGCCGGACGGCATTCCTTTCTGGAGCCTGGGGTTCTCTTCCGAGCTCACTGGTTGCTGGCAGAATTGGTTTCTGTTCTCTTGCTAGCCATCAGCCCCTTGCTAGCCATCAGCCTGGGGCCTCTCAGCCCCGAGGGGTGCCCACAGCTCCTTGCCACACGGCCCCATTGGTGGTTCACAACGTGCCAATGTGCTTCCTTCCAGACCAGCAGGAACGTGTCTCTGACTTCGCCCCCTCCAGCCTGCCACAGTGGGGTTTTATATAATGTAATTTCCTCATCAAATTCACAGGTTCCTCCCACACTCAAGGGGAGCACGCCCGGGTGGGGTGGGGGTGGGGGGCATTCCAGAAACTGTGTTAGGACTCTGCCTACCAGGTTCAGAGGAACTTGACTCGGAGTCCTGGCTGTGTCCCTGACTTTAGGGTGTGACCTTGGGGAAATCTCTTGCACGCCCTTTAAATCAGAGTCTCCTTATTTATCAAGGATGGGCAATCATACCAGCCGCAGAGCACTGTGCAGAGGATTAGATGGGTTAGGCCGTCAAGCACGGCAGTTGCTAGGAGCTCAGGAAGTGGCAGCTTTGCAAGCGTGGTTCCCTCACAGAGGAAAACATGGGATGGGTGGTGTGCATGTGGGAGGCGCCTGGCCCTGGAGCCTGAAAGTGTGGCTGAGCTCCAGCCCCACCTCAGGTGGGGCTCAGCTGTCCCACGGTTTCTGCCTGCCCCTTCCCTTTCTCCTGAATGGTAAGCATCACTGCAGCTTTGCCTGGTGAAAGGTGATGAAATAAGATCCCCCAAACAAACAAACAAAATGCTTTGGAAAGGTCTTCCTCCCTATATAGTGTGAGGCACGGTTCCCTGTGCCCAGAGGCCAGATCCCATAGGAAGGGTCCCTGCCCCTCCTGGTGCTGAGCTGAGCTGTGGTGGGGGGATGGGGGAGGGAGGAAGGTGCAGGCTGAGGGCAGATGTCTTTCTTCCTGTGAGATCACTTGTTGATCCATTTGGCACCTTCAGCACGTTCTGTCATGCCCCTCATAAGAATCTCGTATGGACCAGGGTGTTCTCGCTCAGGGAATGCACCTCCTTACCCAGCCCCCATGTACTAGCTCTGGATATGACCTGTCCCCTCCCAAGCACATACTGATGGTTCTTGGGTGCATGAAGAATCAGGAAAGTGTCTTGCCAACTGACGACCAGAAACCTTGTATGTTTAGGGCACAACGTGGCCCTGACGTTGAAGGGTATAGAAATCAGATATATGGAGGCACAGATGTGCAGGCTGAGCTTTTTTTTGCCACTTCAGAGGAGAATTCTGGGTTGGAATTCTGCTGTCTGCTCTGCATTTCCAGCCCCACCTCCCACCACGCCGGCTGGGATGACATGCGACCGTCCCCAGTGGGAGCCACTGCCCACCAAATTCCGTCCATCCTTCAAGAGTTATCTCAGAGGTGGTCTTCCCCATAAAACCTTAACCTCATCCATCCATCCATCTATCCATCCATCCATCCATTCGCTCAACCTAGCACTCCCTGGAGCCTGATGTAGAGACCATAGGTCTGGCAGGGGGCTTCTTGAAAAGGTAACAGAGTGGGAGGGGGCTGTGGTGTTCACATCGCTTTCTCTGAGCAAGATCAGCCATGGGGCCTGGGCCGCCTGGGCTGGGTTAGCCCAAAGATGGACTTAATGTGATGCTTAAGAAGATGCTTAAGCCTCAGGTCCCTCCCTTGCACGGGCACTTCCTAGGCTTAATTTTGTGTGTTCTTTTTCTTTAGGAGGGTGTCTAATTGCACAAACTTCAGGGCCCAACAAAATCTAGATCTGTTCCTGATAGGGCTGTAGATGTAAACATCACCCAAGCAGGACTTCCCAGGAAGATGGGGTCCCTGCCCGTGGGGGCACCGAGAGACCCTTTATGAAAGAAGGTACCGAGTCCCCGAATGTAAGTGCATCCCTCTGTGGGTAGCCCAATTTCCTCCAGCAGGTCTCCCTAAATCAAAGTATGGGGACAGAGACAGTGGGCTTCTCATTCTGAAATAGAGCCCGTCTCCAGGGGTGGAACTGGGGAGTCCCTTCTGCTCTTAGAACCTCACTCTCCTCAGGCCAGTTACAGGTCCCCCAATAAGGATGGTGAGTTATGTTTCCTTTCCTCACTCTACTCTCTAGCTCCCCAGACAGTTGGAAAACACACTCATCAGACTGACCTTTCAGACTCCAACCAGCGATCCCGATCTGTGTCAGCAAACACAGGGCCCTCCAAACCTGGCTGCCTCTGAGTTCCCCCAAAGGAAATCCCAGACGCAACACCCACCCCAGCGCCCAACATTCCCACCCTGGCTCCGACTGGCTGTAAGAGACCTCATGCCTGGCCACCCTCCCCACCTCACTCACCCGGAGCCGGCTGGCTCGTGGTCGTGTGGGCCCGAGGCTCGCAGCGGGGGCTGCAAGCACCATGTCAGGGCTCAACATTTGCTGAGAGGTTCTCTCTCATTTATTAACGAGCGGTGGCAGCAGCCCTGTGAATTAGGGCTCCGTTGGAGCCATGGGCTCCAGAGCCTGGCAGGCAAGGCTGCTGGCTTCCAGGACTTTGGCATCTGCCACACTCCGTGTTGCCCCTGCTTACCTCTGTCCAACGTGCTTGTCTGCTCGAAGTAAAGCATATGCATTTGGGGGCAGAAGGCAGCTTCTCACCCCTGCTGGGGCTGGTCTGGGCCCCCAGAACAGGTGCACTCCAGTCCATCTACCTTCTCCCCCATCGCCGTCCCCCCCACATGCCTGTGCCCTTGCTCGCGGGATGACACATTCTGTCATTCAGGGACAATAGTGTCTCAAGGCTGGGCAGATACACGCGGGGAAGGCACATCAGGCACGTGGCCAAGGACCTCTCGTGCTGTACCTAATCCTCCCCTTGGATGCAGGTCCTACAGTTATCCTGGCTGCTCGAAGCAGGAAAACAAGGCACAGAGGGGTTAAACAACTCACCAAAGAGGAACAGCCCCTAGCGGACTCAGCTGACTCCTAAACTGGCCCCCAGGTGGCCCAGTCCTGGTGACCACTAAGCTGGGTGTCGCGTGAGTAAAAAGTGTGACTTTGGAACCAGAGAGCTGAGTTCAAATCCTGGCCTCTCTGCTGCTTCTTGGAGTCTCAGTTTCCTTCTCTGTAAAATGGGGACAGGTGGTAAATCTAAGGGCCGCGTGGCAGGGTGCCCACACAAAGTCACTCTCTGCTGCCCCTCCCCTCCTTCTTGGAGGCTGACTGGCGAGCAGGTCGTGAGCGAAGGAGTGACATCTCCAGGACGGGGATAGGAGTGAGGAATGGGGACGCCACAGCATTGACATGAGCTGGAGCTCCACGGGTTGGAATAATTTGCCACCTGGATCACCCAGCAATCCACGGCCTTGCGAACGTAGGTGGAGAAAGCCACCTTGCAACGTGTGAGAGACTCTGTCCAACATTTTTATTTCTCTTTAACAAATTTCCCCTGGGCCAGTTTCAAATCAGGTTTATTCTGGTATCTCAAGGTATAAAGCCTCTCTAACTCAGAGCCATTAGATGTAACATATTCAGGCCTCCACAGACATGGTGCTGGCTCCCGGTCACGGTCGCGCTGCTGACCCCGGTCATGGCACCTTGACGGGCCTCGTTCTCCTGGCTGTGACTTAAAGTGCTGGAGATGGGCGTCCTGAGCTTCCGTCCGCAGGCAGGGCGAGGTCCAGCGGGGGATCTGGAGGCTGTGCTGTTCCTATGTCCAGATCCGGATTTCAGGATTTCAGTCGGGAGGAAAAATGGCTTCCTGAATAATGAAAGCTTTACCATCACACGGCGAGGGCTTCTCGCGGTGCCCAAGGAAGTGCGGACTTCCGAGCTCTGGCTGAGGAAGGTGCCGGGCAGGTGTCCCAAGGGCAGACGGACGGCCGGCTCAGGCTCTCCCAGGCGTCGACCCGGCCAGGGTCTCGGGAGCCCACACTTCCCATTTGCCCGCATCTTCTCTGGATGGGCCAACGTGTCTTCTGAAACATCAAGACGAGGAGTTTACGGTAGCACGTGCTGTGTTGAAAGTGGGATCCAGACAGGCCTCTGGGTTTTTCCTTTTTCCCTTTTGTCCCTCCCTATTTACGAGGTGGCAGTTTTTACTCTGGTTTTAGAGTTGGTTAAAATGGAGCTAGTCTGGCAGCCGGTCACCCTGGGTCCCCGGCTGCGCAGCCCAAGGATTTGCCTCTAGATCAGTTGTATTTATCATATTACAATCAGCTCGTGCTTCCATGATTTGTTGACTTAGGAAGGTTGATGGCAAGCGGCGCGTTCCGTTGGCATCTCGTGAACAAAGGCAATGCCTGACCTGCCAGTGCCTTTGGGCTTTGCGAGTGGGCATACCGTGCCTTTTCTGGGAATTTTCACCCACTGCTGGGCAAGACAGATGGGAGTGCCGAGCAGATGTTCTCTCCACCTTTCCCATGTGGACGCGGAACCAGGGGACCAAGAGAGAACAGTGACACCCCCCGCCATGTCTCCAATCCCACAGAAACTCCCTTTGGAGAAGTTCAGTGCAATCCAACCACCATGGATCGAGCAGACCGGAATAGGACCTCCAGATTCAAAGATAAGTCTCAGACCTGGCCGTCTGGCTCAGGGAGGAGACCCGATTTAAATGTAAGGCGGGAAGCTGCAGCAATAGGGGTGTGCACAGAGCATTATATGGACTCAAAAAAGAAGGTGGCGGTGGGTCAAGGAAGGCTTCTTGGAAGGGGCAGCCCCTGCCCTGATGACTTTTGGAAGTTCACAAGGAGAAAACTCCAGACAAGAGGGAAAGCCAGAACCAGAAGAGAGCTCAGAAGAGCACACCTGGAGTGAGGAACGCCACACACAGCTCAGTGTTTTTGGAGGACGGGGCCAGCCATGAGACTCGCGGTCAGTGGGAACCAGCCCTTACTGGCCCACATGCCCAAACTTTATCCTGCAGGAGGTAGAAAGTCACTGACGGTGCTGTGGCCAGTCCCGTGTCACCAGGCCACCCCAGCAGGTGATTCTGAGGGAGGCAGTGACAAGAATACCAGTTAAGAGAAAGGCCATGCAGACCCAGATGAGGGCACGTCATGTGAATGGAGGGGAGTGATGGGCCTGAGGCATCCTGCGGGGGTCTCGTTGCAAGATCGGCTGGTGGATGGAATATAGGCAAGGGGACAAAGAGGGAAGAGACAGGGTGCCTTCCAGTGAGGACCTCCCAGAGGGTCGGGCAACACCACAGTGGGAGGAGGCGGAGGGTTACGAGGGGTGGGATGAGAGTTTAAGTATGAGCCATGCCATCCAGGTGGAGTTGTCCTCTTGGTTGGTCCCCTTGGGCCCCCAGCCCAGGACCTACAGAAGCTGGCGAGCGGGAGGTGCTCCTGAGATGGTCCAGGTAGCTCACGAAACATTCCAGCAGATGGGTTAGGACTCCCTCGGCCCTTGCATGGCCAGCAAGTGCCTGTATCCATGTACGTATTATATAGAGTCCGTGCTGGTGGTAGAACCGGGGGTCTAAGCGCTCGGGCTCTGAAGGACGATTGCCTGGGTTCTAATTCCAGCTCTGCACTTAGGATTTGGGCAGCCCCGGGCACGTCACTTAACCCCTCAGGGCCTCAGTTTTCCCATCTGGAAAATGGGGTGGATGATAACGGCAGAACCCACAAGAGAGGGCTGTAGGAGGCCTCGATGAGTGAAGACATAAAGTGCTTAGGATGGAGAGAGCCTCAGTACGTGTTAGCTGCTCCTGGTGGTCGTCCTCATTGTAGCAATGGTGGCAGTTAGTGTGGGAGCAGCTGCTCCAGCCCCGAGGGGCTCCCCTCTGCAGACTTTGGTCCTGTGTCCCCCGCCCATCTCCGCAGACCGGCAAGAAACCAGGGCTCTCAGGATAGAGGAGGCTGCAAGTTCAGGCTGCCGGCTGGGTGGCCTCCGGACAGCGGGCTTTGGTGAGACGAATAGGGAGAGGGCCGGCCCCTCCGCCCCCACTGACTTTCAGTGGGCCCGGGAAGGGATGGTGAGTCACAGATTTCGAAGCCCCTGGAGATGATGTGAAATCAGTGGTGTGCAAACACTGATTGCCTTCCTAATTAGGGGACAAATGTGGCTCTCGCCACCTGCTTCGGCCAGGTCCCCACCTGGGCTCCCTGTGCGCAGAGCCCTGTGGCATGCGGGGCCTCTTCTCTCTCCCTTTGTGTCTTTCGCCAGCATTTCTCTTGCTTAATGGTGAGGAGCTGGGATATGGCTTCCCATTAACTTTTATCCTCCCCATAAACGGTCTGCTTGAGTCACAATGACCGTTGTGGGGCTCTCTTCCTGGGGGGTTTCTCCGGCGTAGTGAGCTACACCAGCTCACAACCAGCCTGGAGCTGCCACGTCCCAGCCCACCAACACCCTGCTCGCGGGCCCTGCTGAGCCTTGGACGCAGGGAAGTTAGCTTTTATATTTTGCGTTTTTGGTTTTTTTTTTGTTTTTTTTTTTTCCATGCAAGCAAAAGCCCCAGGCCTTAGCTCCCAATCTCCTGGAGGAAGCCAAGGCCAATGGAGCTGTGCCTGGGATTACAGGGCCTGGAGCCAGAAGGGCCAAGGGTGCAGGGCACCTGCTCTGGAGGGGGGTGAGTATGGCCTCTGGGACAAGCTAGGGAGGACAAGTGAAGGCTAGGGGCCAGGTCTCCCAGGCCCTGAGTCTGGGCATAGCCAGGAGGAAGTCAGTGAAACAGCCCTGGGAAGGCCACTTTGAGAGGGTGTTGGTCTCTCTAAGCCAGAGCTGTTTTCCAGAGGGGATGGATGATAAAGACGGGGACACGGATGAGCCTTGGGGAATCCTTCCTCTCTGCCCCAAGTCAGTGGGTGACCTCGAGGGAGACTCCTGTCCCAGAGCCTGGATTCTAGCTGGCCTCCCTGCCTCTTGCCTCTGGGCCGTGGCAGGGCAGTGCCGTCTGTCAGCGATGTCTGCCCAGTCTTCCTCCTTCAGGGCTCCTGTCGATCCCACGGGCAGCTTCCCTGACTCTGCTACAGGTTCCCCAGCCCCCTTGGTGCCGACTCAAAGTTGAGAGATTCTGGCTGACTGCCCGCCGTAGCCCAGTGCCCAGGCCAGTGCCTGGCATATGGCAGCCTCTCGGGACACGGGCGTGGACCCGAATCAAGGAGGCCCAGGTGGCTGTGAAGCCTGGGCTGCAGGGCCCTGGGAGGGGGGTTGGAATTGACGTGCTCTCTCTGGCTCTAAAGAGGAATGGAAGGTACAGGGGCCAAAAATAGAGAAGCCCTTCCTGGAAAGCTGCCAGGCAGGATGTCAGGTGCTCTGGGGGATGGGGACAAAGGGACAGGCCACCAGGGCTGTCTGGGGGGTGGGGACAAAGAGATAGGGTGGCTGATCAGCCCAGGCACTCTGAGTCCGGTCTAAGCCCACGATTTGGTGGCTCCTCACCAAGTCACCTGGAAGCACCGGGGTTCTAGCAGGTGAGGGAGAATTTTAACCTGGCGCTCTGGACCACAGGTGCTGGCAGTAGGGAGAAGGATCTTTTTTTTAAGATTTATATGTTTATCGGGCGCCTGGGTGGCTCAGTTGGTTAAGCGACTGCCTTCGGCTCAGGTCATGATCCTGGAGTCCCGGGATCGAGTCCCTCATCGGGCTCCCTGCTCAGCAAGGAGTCTGCTTCTCCCTCTGACCCTCCTCCCTCTCATGCTCTCTCTATCTCATTCTCTCTCTCAAATAAATAAATAAAATCTTTAAAAAAAAAAAGATTTATATGTTTATCTATTTGAGAGAGAGAGCATGCATGCACACGAGTTGGGGAAGGGGCAGAGGGAGAGGGAGAGAGAGAATCTTCAGCAGACTCCATGCCCAGCATGGAGCCCGACGAGGGGCTCGATCCCTCAACCCTGAGAGCATGACCTGAGCCGAAATCAACAGTCGGACTCCTGACAGATGGAGCCACCCAGGCACCCCAGTGAGAAGGATCTTAAAAACTGGATTTGCATCTGGCTTCTGGCTGCCCGGGAGGAACTGTTCCCCCAGCGCCCAGGAAACTCTGGTAGTGACTCTGTGCCCCACACACCAGCCCATCCACGCCACCAGAAAATGCTGGTGACCTGCCAGGTGTGTGCCCTCCAAGATGCCGGCTCTCTCTGATTCCCATCTTTCCACTCTCTCTCTCTTGGCCTTTTTTCAAATAGAAGAAGGAGGCAGGGAGGCACCGTGGTGAGACTCTGCGGCCAGGGTCAGACAGGAACAGAATCCTGGCTTGGCTGCTGGGGGCTCGATTACCTCCGGCAGTTACTTAATGCTCTGAGAGTCTTGGCTTCCTCATCTGTAAAACGGGTTCCTAGGAGCTTTTCTGCTTCCGAGGTTACTTCAAGGCTTTCGTGAGAAAATGGGAAGAGCTTAGCACAGGGCTTTGCAGGAGGTCTGTGCTCAACTGAAGCCAGCCCTGATTAGCCCATGGGTCATGGGGCTAAGGGAAAGCAAGGTCACAAGAGTCAGGAAGGTTTTGCTCGCTTTGAAAGCGGCAATATCACAGATATATGAAGACAAGGGAAAATCCATGTCAGTCCTGACAGGGGACCAACCTGGCCTGCTCCCTTCCCCTGGTGGGACCAGCTGTCTCTCTGTCACTAGACCGGAGTTGGTTATAGTAACAACATGTAGTCACCAGTAGTACTGAGCTCCCCCAAGTTCTGACAATCAAAATGGTCTCCAGACAGTGTCTCCTGGGAGGCAAAATCGCCCCTGGCTGAGAACCCTTGCGCTGGAGCAGGCAGCGGGCGATGGGCAAAAAGAGCATTGAACTCGGAGTCAGGAGACCTGAATTCTAGGCTTGGCGGCACCAACCAGCCCATCACCATGGAAACAGCCCTTCGCCTCCCCAGGCTTCAGGTTCTTAATGTGTAACGTGAACGGGATGAAGGGGATGGTCCCAAAGGTCCCTTCTAAAAGTTCATGATTCCACACTATGATTCTCCTTCCCTCGCCCAGGCCCTTCAATTAAAACTCTCAGGTTATTGGAAAATAACTTTCCAGAGATCTGCAGAGGCAAACCAGCGGAGAAGCTTGGAATCTGCAGAGAACTGTTTCACCCCCTTGGAGCTACAGATTTGCTCCTCATTAAAAGAAAGAAAGAAAGAACAAAAACCTGAACATCGATACTGAGATTTCATCCAAGCAGCAGGTCCCAACCAAGTACAAGTACAAAAATCACAGAGACAATCACTGAACCCCCATTTCCCTGTGTTAGGAGATAAAGGGAGCTATTGGTTGGGGAAGTCTCCCCGGCTCTGTTCAATTATGAATCTCGGTAGGAAGCCTGGAAAATCCCGGCCCACCCAGGAGCGAAGGGTTGGAGGAGGCGTGAGGCTGGTGCTGTGAGTTCTTGAAGAACTCACCGAGGGACGTGAGGGATTTGGGATGGCGCGTGAGGCCAGGCTCCCATCTCCTGCCCAAGGGCCAGGGCGCATGGGCAAGAGCAGGGCCGTGAGGATGGGGCCTCAGGGGGCCAAGAGCCATCTCTGAGGTCCTCACAGCAGGCTTATGTCCAGAGACCTGGCTTATTGACCGCCAGCAAGTAGGAAGGCCTTTTTTATTGGGATGGAGGAGAAACCACCATTTATGGGGAAACTTCTCCATGCTGGCCTCACGGGGTCTCATTACGTTATTCCTCATGGAATAAGGAGGTGCACAGGTATCCCCACTTTATAGATGAGGAAGCAGAGACGTATATAATTGTATAATTATAATGGTGTATAATGAATGGACTGGCCTGATGAGGGTTTTCCTAGGGGACTGAGACCTCGAGAGGTGAAGTTCACAGGACACTCGGCTTCCACCTGGCAGCATAGGGACTGGCATGCAGCATTCCTGTCTGCAGACACAATATCCCTCTGTGCCCTGGGATCTCTGGTCTCCCAGGAGCCTACGCTCATCTTTGTATCTTGTAAAAGCTTTGCACACGTGTCCTGAGGAACGATGTATGAGCCGGGCTTTGGAGCCCACCAAACCTGGGTGGGAATCTCTTTCCCCAATGAAGGTGCACTTGGTTGGGTGTCGGGCTTCTCCTGGTTGCAGGCACAGAAACCAACTTCTTCTGGCTAGATCCCAAAAGAGGACTTTATTGGATGTGGAGGGTCCAAGGGATTGAGGAAGTTTAACAGCGGACCACTGAGAACACCCCATTCGTGAACTCCCCAATGTCCCTTGGCCCCTAGGTCCCCTCTGCTTCTGATCCAAAATCTGAACTCCCAAGAGAGCTTCTGGCTGGTCCAGCTCTTGGGCCACCTGTGTGTCCAGGATTCCTGGCTGGGGCAGAGCCATCCAAAGTGGCCACCGGGGAGAACTCTGTGTGAGGAACCCATTCCCAGAGAAAGGGGCTCCCCACGGGTACACCCCAGAGGTACCTCAGAACCTCGGATGGGCTTAGTGCCAGGCACCTGGCCCACCCTTTCTTTCTCTCCCCGTCTTCCGCCCCTCTGGGCAAGCACAAAAGCTTTAGAATCCAGGTCCTGGAGAGCTGTCTCAGTTTACAGAGTAACTTTGCTCTCCAGGTTGTGGCTTTATAGTGACAGAGTTTGAGGGCAGAAATAGAGTTCGCTCTGGGAATCCCACTACCTGGGGAAAGGAGCTTGAACCAGAACCTAGCAGACACTGAGCCAGACTCCAGCCCCCTTTGAAAAAGGTGTCGTCTTCCTTCTGTTGCTGATGGCAAGAGTGACCTCTCACAAATGCTCCACTAGGACTCTCCTAGTCAAGAGTTACACCCTTTTGGACCTAGTAGCTCACCTAGACTGCTCGAGGGAGTAGGCGTCTTGGAGGTAGAGCCCCATGCCACCATCTGGTTATGCAGACAAGACCTGAGGGAGGAGGCCTGGTGTCCGAGGCGCTGTGGAATCCATTCTGGGTGGTGGTTGGCACCCATCACTCCTCCACATGGCTCCCTCCTTGTGCTTGACAGTGGGTGGGGGCGAGGCAGGCTGAGCCCTGGGTCCCCCGCGGGCCTCCCCGCCCATGCTCCAGGGACTGGGGCTCCCTGCATTAGTCATGAAGAGACCATTCCAGCTGCAGGAACACTCACAATAGCACCTCCCAGAGCCCACGGCATTCAGTCCAGTCCCCTTACAGGGTGAGGCAGGCACCCCCATGACAGCGGCCCCACATGCCTTTCTCAGCCTCCGTTTCTCCTCACCATGCATGCCTTCTTCCAGAAACTCACTCCCTGGAGCTGTCCCAGACACCCCATCCAGCATTTCTCCATGAACCCCCTACTTCCCTCATAGCACATGTCACTGGCTCGCTTGTTTTAAGGTGATGTGGATATATTCACCTCCCCAACTGGGCTGTAAGTTCCTGCCAGCAGGACCAATGTCTTTGGGCTCCCACAGGGCCTGGCATCAATCAGTGAATACTGAAGTAAAAGAAAGGACAGGCATGGGGCGCCTGGGTGGCTCAGTCGGTTAAGCGTCTGACTCTTGGTTTTGGCTCAGGTCATGATCTCAAGGTCATGAGATCGAGCCCCGCATCAGGCTCCACGCTTGGCATGGAATCTGCTTGGGATTCTCTCTCCCTCTCCCTCCCCCCACCTCTCTAAAATAAATAAATAAATCTTGAAAGGAAGGAAGGAAGGGAGGGAGGGAGAGAGGGTAAAGGTCAAATGGATGAATCATGTCTCTATCAAAGGAAAGACCCCAACAGATTCTCTAGGCACAAGGAGGCACCTCAATGACTCTAACCTAGGGCTACCCAGAGAAGGAAAGAGCATATATGAAACATGTCCCAGGCACTGGTGGTGGGTGGTCATGATGCCCTAGGAGGCCTCCCAGGCTGTGAATCCCCGTGGCCATGGAGAGGACATGGAGGGCTCTGGTCTGGTCTGAAGGCATCTCCGAGAAACTCTCTATTCGCCCTCACAACATCCTCAGGATTTATCCTTCTCAAAGTGCTCTGACCAACATGGGGCTCACTGGGCCTCCCTTTGGCTCTGAAAGATCATAAAAATATTTCTCCATTTTCCAGACGAGGAGAAGCTTTCCTGACTTCCACTCAGCAACCCGGGTCAGGTCCTCCATGAAGTGCTCTCTGAGACTCTGGCCTCCTCCTTCAGACCTCTCCCCTCAGTCATAATTGACTCTGTAACCGGAAAGCTCCGGGATGGCAGAGGCCATGTCCGCCTGGTTCTCTTCTTGTATCATTCTTGCTGGAACAGACACGTGCTAAAACACGTAGTGTCTTAAACTTCCTAGAGGTGGATTTATTGCTCATGGAACAGTTCAAAGTGGATAGCTCTCTTAGTGGGCAGCTTTCCTCCATGGTCGGATCCAGGGACTCAGGCCCTTTCTGTCGCGTGGCCCCGCCATTCCCTGCGGCGTGGAGAGGGAGGGGCGCCCCCTCTTCTCCAGAGCTTTGTCCGGGAAGGGCGCACACCGCCTCCACTCACACTCCACTCACCGCCTCGGTCGCGCTGCCGCAGCTAACTGCAAAGAAAGCTGAGAAGTACAGGGTGACCCTGCACCCAGTAAGGAAAGGGCTCGAGTTGTTAGCAAGCGATGTTCTGCTGCATCCGAGGGCCCAGCACGTAGCACACAGCAGATGCTCTATCGACGTAAGCTGAAGGCCATCGTGGCTTAACGGGGTCTCCCGGAGAGTCCCTCACGAGCCAGGGAACGGGGGCACCCCCAGGAAAGTCCAGCCCAGCCCACAGTGCCTCCTCAAGCCTGGAGTGTGTCTACGGGAGCCCAGACAGTGGTTCCCCAACCGCGCTCACTGCCGCTGGAGAGAGGCCAGCTCGCAGGACTCCGGAGCGTGCCAAGTGGGAAATCACAGTTACCAGGACGGTTCTCCGGAGACAGGCATGGAGGTGGAGGAATCATGAGGGGAACTCTGAGGGGGGGTTACGGGAGCAGGAGGTGGGGCAGAGTGAAGGGCTGGAGGGGTGGGAGAAGTGGGGAGCCTTCCAGCCCCAGGCCTGGATGCCTGGCCATGTGCCCCTCACCCTGCATTCTGAGCACCCCCTCAAACTCTTATGTTGAAGTCCTAACCCCAGGACCTCAGAATGTGACCTTATTTGGAGGTAGGGTCTTTACAGAGATAATCAAGTTAAAAGGCGGTCCTTAGGGCGGGCGCTAAACCATAGGACTGCTGTCCTCAAGCTAAGGGGAAGGGTGGAGACGGACACGCACACGGGGAGAACACCTTGTGCGGCTGAAGGTGGAAATGGAGGCCCGGCCTCTAGAGGCCGAGTGAGGCCTTTCTTCTCTCTACACCCTTCACGACCCTCACCCCATGCACCTCCCTTGAGGAGCAGCCGCGGCCCGCCAAGGCCTCCCAACCTCAAGTCACCCCCATGAAGACTGTGCGGTAAAGCCCCATCTCCCTGCTTCCCACATGAGACCCCCACACCCGGCCCAGCCTCTTCCGCCTCTGCATCCCCCGCTGCTGCTCTCACTCATGCCACGCCCTGAGGTTCCAGAACACAAGGCTGGCCTACCTGCCCACCTTCGCCACCCATGCCCTCTGCTTGTGCTGCCCACCATATAGCGCCTCCTGTGTGCGCATCAGCCTCCCTCCAAATTCCCAGCCTTAGCCAAGCACGGCCCTCGAGTTCCCCCGCCCCCTACGGCCACTGTTCCGACTGGCCCTGGATGGCCGAGCCCTCCACCTTCCAGTGAAAGGCTAATCAGCCTCACCCACCAGCCAGTACCCCTTTGCCCAAGAGTCCAGGAAAACACGCTTTCCCGCCTCTAAAGAGTGTCGGGGACCCATACCTCCGCATCATGCTCCAACCAGTCAGAACTCTCTGCAAATGCACTGCATCCTTCTGCCTCCAAAGTGAGGGAGGTAAGGGTGTGGCTGCTGAAGCCGGGTGGCCTGGTTCAAATCCCGGCTAGGACACTTAGTGGCAAATGGTATTAGTCATCCTATGGACCTCATAGGCTTAGTAGGAAGGTGATGTGAGTCAATAAGTGACAGGAGCTTTTACCATAGAGCCTGGCACATAGTAGGTGCTAAGTAAATCCTTGCTGCTCTTCTTGCCATGAGGATAATACTCTTCCCCACCTCCCCCCTCTC
Organism: Neomonachus schauinslandi; assembly: GCF_002201575.2. NCBI lineage: Eukaryota > Metazoa > Chordata > Mammalia > Carnivora > Phocidae > Neomonachus > Neomonachus schauinslandi. The sequence goes on along the minus strand of NC_058417.1, from coordinate 46,748,763 downwards.
CAATCAGCCTGGCCAAAGCCTGGCTGCCCCTCAGTTCTCCACTTCCTCCGCAAGGTCCTGGGTCCTTTCTAGAAGGGCCTGTGTCCTCCTGGGAACGTACAGCACTCCAGTCCTCCAAGCTGTTCCTGCCCCTCCCACAGGCAGTTAGGGTTAGGGTTGGGGGCCAGCTGCCAGATACACAGCTCTGGGAAGACAGCCCCGGTGGGTCATCGGCGCCAGGACTGGGAGGCGTAGGCTCCCTCTGAGCTTCTCCCACGTGCCTCACCTCCACCCCAAGGTAAGGACTTGGTCCACTTGGCCCTTGGACCTGAGCTGGGACCAGCATATGACGGCCCAATTCGCAGGGCACAGTCCAGCGACACCCCCTTAATTTGGACTCATAAGGAGACAGCTATTTCAGATTATTGTGAAGTCAACTGATAACTATGTAGAAAAATAAATGTCGTTCGATTATTTTCCAACACATAAGATGATTTGGATGAATCTGCTGGAATGTGCTGGCCCATGGGTGGGCCTCACCCTCACCTCCCCCGTCAGCAGCTGGGCGTCCTTTGGGCTTTTCCACTCCTCCTATTGATCCAGGAGGGTGGGAGGGCGGGGATGTTCTGCTGTCATGGGTCTGAGCAGTCTCTGCAGGGCTGTCTGTTCCCAGATGTGGGCATCACCCCTGAGCCCCCCGCCCCCGACCTCAGCTTTGAGCTCAGCCAGAACTTCAGGCCAAAAGCCTACAATGTGAAGTGCCTCTGATGCCTTCCCCCGCCTTCCAGCCCCGATCACCCCCCCAAAATGATACTCACAGTGATTTCTCCAGGCTTCTCGTGTTGTCAGTGCCCCCAGCTGAGAGCTCGCTCCGTCAGGGTGAGGACGGAGCCTCACTCAGACCTGAAGCTCTAGCACCTGGACCACGCTTGGCACATGAGAGTGAAAATCCTGGTGGGGGATGACTGATGCAGAGAAGCCCCCGCTCAGCACCTCCTTCCACTTGGCCCTTGCGCTGTATGCTCACACTCATCGTGTCCTCGAGCCAAAGGGGCCTTGTCATGTCAGGCCGCCTTCTCTGCCCCTCCACCTGTCCCCGCTGACCCACAGCTGCCCTTTCCAAGGCCCGGAGATGCCTTTGCCTCCGGCTTCAGTGTCAGGAAACCATTACCTGGAGGCTAACCCGGCGCTCTTGGCGGCTATGTGGTTGCGCGTCCTGACCTGTCCTGGGGAGGAGGACCAGAAGCCCACGCTTCATTAGAAGCCCCCCACCACATTTGCTGAGGGGTCTCGGAAAGGTACCGGGAAGAACACTTGATGAGACGTCAAGAAGATGGATTCCAGGCGCCGTCTCTCTGCCGCGGGCACTCCAGGCATCCCCCGAGCCTCTTCTTTAAAATGGAGCAAAAGACACTTTCCAGCTAAGGGAGAATGCCCAGGCTTTCGGAATTGGACCTCTGCAGCGCAGCCTGGGGAGCAGGCTTTCCAACATTTCTCAGCTCCTTTCTTCCATCTTCAAAGGAGTGTTATTGCAAAGATGAAATGGGCTGATGCATGGAACGTGCTCAGCACGTTACCTTTTTCACCGTAGCCTGAGCCCAGGGCTTGCATGCAGGTGCTGTATCTTGGATGGCAGTCCTAGGGAGCTGGCACAGTGGCGGGGGGCGGGGGTGTTGGGGAGAGTGAAACCCAGATAGAGGGAAAGCCAGTGCCAGGAGCATCCCTGAGTTGACCATCTTTGGGCCCGGTCCTCTTGGAACCCACCCTCAGAAGCAGGCAGCATGGACCCCCAGGAGGGAGGGTGGGCACATTTACCCACCAGCTCCCATCCTCCTGCGCAAAGGTTATGGCGGGGGAGTTAGGGGGGATCTTCATCATCCCTCGATCTTCCGGCTCCATGCGTGGGCGTGCAGTGCGGCTCTCCCCGCCCCCCAACCCGGGGCAACATACCCAGTGCCCTGATGGGTGCCAGAAATGATGGGTGCAGCCGAATCGAGGTATCGGCAGGTGATCCGTTCATAGAGCTGGTGGCTGCATGGACGAAGGGCTGGAGTAAGAAGCCGGCAGAGAAGTATGAAGGTGGGGGGCAAAGCGTGTCTGTACTCTCAGTGGGTGTCGGTGACTGCAGTTAGTGTTTGTGAGGATCGAATAAAGTCACACTGATGGAAATGCTTTGCACGCGGTAGAGGAGTACGCGAATGATCACCTTCAGTGATCCGTCTTTTCTCCAGGATTCACGACAACAGACCTACGAAGTGGTCCATATGGAGCTTGTGTCAGATGCTGGTCTTCCTGAAATGACTTGTACAGTGACCTACTCCTACTGCTTTGCACGGGACGTCCAACATCCCCGTAACCACCCCACCCCCAAGTTGTGGGGGCTGCTCCCCCTGGCTGCATGGGGGGGCATGACCCGGGATGAGCAGCACAGCACAGAGCGGGGCACCAGGGACGCTGCCCCTCAAGAGGCTACAAGGCCGCCCGCAACGGTCCCACCTCCGAGGTCCACACCCCACTCACCAGCTGCGGCATCTGAGTGGAACTGTGGTCCTTCCCGAAGGACGCTCACGTAGTCACTAAGTATCAAAGATTCCCTTTCTTTTCTTTCTTTCAGTAAGCCCTGCCGGTTCATGTTCAGACATTGTAAGAAATTCAGAGAAAAAAAAAGAAGAAAACTTTAATTCGCTCATAACCCTGTCACCCAGAAATGAAACACGGCACATTTTAAGAATATTTCTTTCCAGATGTTTCCTGTGCCTTTAGAAATACCTTTAACAAAAGTGGTCTATGATGTCTATAGACGAATGGCTGTATTAACCTATGCACACACATATCTTTTCTACACAAAACAGTTTTAGAATCTTAGAGCAGGAGAGGCTCCCTCTGGCCCAATTCCTGAGTTTTGCAGACGAAGAAATAACTCGCCTGAGGCCATGTGACAAACAAAGTGGTTTCCTTACCCCCAGGAAGGAGAGGATCACAGACCAGTGACCCCGGGAATGCCTCAGTATTCCTGCAACGTGGCCCAGCCAGGATCTCATCATTAACCGCCCTAAATATCACTTAATAGATAACATGGCAAATGGCCTGTTCACGGAGAGAGAGCACATGTGAAGTGGGTTGGAAATGGCTTTCTCTCTTACCTCTCACATCAGCCATTCATTTTCTCCCTATCGAATGCTTTGGGCCGACACTAACAAAATTCAATTTGACAGGGATAAATGTGAAGTCCCTAGGAATAAACATGCCGTTCAACAAAAACAAGTTGGGGGAGGTGAGCCAGTTCTTGAGAAAAATTCCTGGGAGCCTGAGTCGACACTGGGTCCCATTAACAGAAGCATAGAGTCCAGAGGAGAGGAGGGGACAGCTCCACTGTGCTCTGAAACATTGGGTTTGGTGGTGGGAGCTGAGAGTTGGAAGCTGACCCAAAGAAGGGAGCTAGGCTGGAGAAGTCTCTTGGAACCATCAATAAAGAAATAACTGAAGGAACTGAAGATGTCTGACCTAGAGAAGATTTCATTTAAAGGAAATACCCAAATCCTTGACTCTGGGGGAAGGGAGCAATCTCTTTCACTCCATGTACCAAAGACAAGTGGTGCCTTCTTCTCCACAGCCCCCCTTCTTTAGACTAAGGTTGGGGATAAGGTTGATGGGGATGGGGGTCAGGCTTCCTGCCTGTTAATAAGGTCTGCTAGGGGAGGGTCTGGTCTCAACTGTTGGCAGCTGATAGGCCATCCCTTATCCTCAGCTCTGGGCCTCACCTGCAAATCCTGGGCAGCTGGAAAAGCAGCTTTGGCTTCCATCCTGTCAGACACATTCAGTGATTTGAAGGGTCCACACATGACAGACAGATTCTTTTATTCCTAGGGATTATAAGTAGCACCAGTGGTTGGAGTTTTATGGAGGATCTTTCAGGAACTTCAAAGCTAAAGCTGTTTAAAAATGGAACGTCTTGGGGAGGTATTGAGGTCCCCGTGGCTGGCAGTTACCAAAATGAGAGAGAATCAGGAGAGGATTCGGGGCCCCAGTGGGGACATGAACCAGATGACTGGCCAAGTTGCTTTGAGAGCGTGAATCTGAGAGATGACGTGAGTTTCACTCCAGCACACTTAACAAGGAGATGCCCAGTGAACCTGACTTCTTACCCTTTGCCCACCGGCTCCCACAGCTGGCTGAGGAGCAGGAAGATGGAACACGACCATGAGCAAGGCACCTTCACCTTCCTGTAAGGCTGCGCTCCCCCCGGGAGTGAATGAGGCACGCTGCATTTTCTCCCACACAGCACAACACGTGTATGAGCTTCCAAGGGCCCCCGTAACAAACTGTCACAAACCGGCAGCTGGGAACAACAGAAATGTATTGTCTCACAGTTGTGCAGGCCGGAAGTCCAAAAGCAAGGTGTCAGCAGGGTGGTGGTCCCTCTGAGACCCTAGTAGGATCTTTCCTTGCTTCTCCCTAGCTTTTGGTGGTGGTGGGTAATCCTTGGCATCCCTTGGTGTGTAGACACATCACTCTGGTATCTGCCTCTGTCTTCACATGACCTTCTCCCTTGTGTGTGTCTCTTTCCACATTTCCCTTTATTTTTTTTTTTGTAAGAACACCAGTCCCTGAATTCAGGGTCCACCTGAATTCAGTGTGACCTCATCTTAACTTGCTTAGATCTTTAAGACCCTATTTCTAGGGCACCTGGGTCGCTCAGTTGGTTAAGCAACGGCCTTCAGCTCAGGTCATAATCCTGGAGTCCCAGGATCGAGTCCCGCATTGGGCTCCCTGCTCAGCGGGGCTCTGCTTCTCCCTCTGACCCTCCCCACTCTCATGTGCTCTCTCTCTCTTTATTTATAATAAATAAATAAAATCTTAAAAAAAAAAACCCCTATTTCTAAATAAAGTCACATTCATGGGTACCAGGGGTTAGGACTTCAATCCATCTTTCAGGGTGACATAATTCAACCCCCAAACAATGCCCATTTGTTCCGTCTATGCATAAGAGTTCAGTGTGGAAGGCGAGAAGGAGTGAAGAAAGGAAAGGTAAAGGGGTCAATGCACCACTGCGTGTGTGCATTCAATGTATCTCTGAGCATAATTGTACGTGGTGGGATCTACAGTGCGTGCACACAGCCCCAAGAAAGAGATTCTGTGGGCTAGTTGATAAACCATTAACTGTGGATGACTATGCAGCCACTAAAAAGAACGGGTTTTTTTTAAACAGTCAATATGTTGGACAGTGTAAGTTCTACTTACAGTTTCTATCAAATATAAAATACCTCTCCTAAATGTAGAGTTGAGGTGAGCAAAACCTATTGAGGGAACATCTGGAGCAAAGGTATCTGTAGGCAAGCTAACAGTTCAAAACCTGAGTTTTGTTTTCAGATTGAATATATAAATATATTCCTTTCCTCATTTCTGCCAAGGGCATATTTCCCTTTTACATTATCAGTGCCAGAGTAAGCTTTCTTGTCCTAGACTCTAGGCTATTTCTCGCCAGGGTTTCCAGCGACTGTTGGATTAGTATCAACTTATTATTTTTTATTAAAAATAGATAAAAGTTTTTCTAGAAGTTAAATCTATAGGTACTGACCTGGAAGGCATGTGTGTACATATTGTTAAACGAGAAAAGCAGGTTATGGATTGAAGCGTAATGTAGAATTCCATTCAAAAAATAAGCATCCTTGGGCGCCTGGGTGGCTCAGTTGGTTAAGCGACTGCCTTCGGCTCAGGTCATGATCCTGGAGTCCCGGGATCGAGTCCCGCGTCGGGCTCCCTGCTCAGCGGGGAGTCTGCTTCTCCCTCTGACCCTCCCCCCTCTCATGTGCGCTCTCTCTCTATCTCATTCTCTCTCTCAAATAAATAAATAAAATCTTTAAAAAAAAAAAAAAGCATCCTTGAAACCACTTTTATCAGTCCCTTATAAAACTAACCTATCATATGACTCAGCAGTTGTACTCCTGGGCATTTATCCCAGAGAATGAAAACTTAGGTTCACCCAAAAACTTGTACGTGAACGTTCATAGCAACGTTATTAGAAATAGCTGGACACCACAGGCGTAACCGCTTTGAACAGTCAGATGTCGCAAACCACGGTACATCCTGGTTGTGATACTATAATTTTGCAGGATGTTACCATTGAGGGACAGTGGGAAGAGGGTACGTGTATTATGTCTTACAACTGCCCGCACATCTACCATTATCTCCAAGCAAAAAGTTCCATTTTAAAAAATGGGGGGAACCTCACCTAGATGTACGCGCGCAGGTGTGCGCACAGCGGAACATATGGGAAGATACACATGGCTGGCCTCTGGAAAGCCAGTCTGAAGAGACGTTATTTACTTTTTCGTTGTCAACCTCTTACTATTTGACTTGCCGACAAGCACGCATGACTTGGTGATTTTGTTTAGGCTCCTAAAGTGGCCCGAAAAAGGTGTGTGGGGAGAGAGAGGACCGGTAGAGGGCTCGGCCCGCCTAGGCCACTCCTGCCTGGGAAACCCTCGCTCTGGGTTTCCACGAACACCCCGGATATGGGGTGTGGGAGGCCGGCGTGAGGGGAGGGCCTGGCTGGCCCACTCTGGCCTCCGTGGCGCCCACTTCCCGGCCAGCCTGACACTGGCCCACCCTCGTGCTCTGTCCTCCCACTCACAACCCCTCGTGCTTCTCCACCAACCCAGGCGCTCGTGGAAGAGTAAGGACCTGCAGAGGGTTCTCCCACCACCCCCTGACCAAACCCGGCCCACCCCCCAATGGGTCCTCGAGGCCCCAGGGCCTTCAGGAAGCGGGGGTCTTCACCCAGCACCCCGGCAGAGGGGAAAGCTTGGGGAGGCTAATCGGTAAACGGGTGGAAGGGCAGCGTGCCCCGCGCTCGTCAGGGGCCTCTCTCAATTGGAAGCACCGAGAGATGGATGCCGGTCTGGCACAGACCCTGCTTCTGACACTGCGCCTCCAACCGAGAGGTCAGGCCCGGCTGTGGGAGGCCAGAGGGACGCTTGGCAGCAGCTGCACAAGAACTGGCCCCAGTGTTGGAAGCAGCCCCAGCCCCAGCCGTGCAGTGTTGTCAAGAGGGGCTCCTTGCAGAAGCAGGGAGGCCGAGCCGGGCATGAGGGGGTGGCTGGCAGGGCAGGGCCTGACGCCCTGGGGGCCCCGCTCTCCACCTGTGTCCCCTTCTGTGCTGGCCACTCCCAGACTGCAGGGGAGCAGGGGCTGAGAGAGCGGGACAGAAGCTTCTGGAAGGGAGGCCTGGCCTCTCCTCCAGGGTGTCCTGCCTCCCCCTCTGTGGAGGCTACTTCTCAGAGCGGGGAAGGGAAAGCAGGCAGGAGAGATGGTCTCGGCCTTTCTGGAATGTTCTCTGGCTCCATGTTATCGTCCCTCCATCACACTGATTCAGAGTGTGTGTTAGGAGGGATTTACAAGTGTTTACAAGAGAGGAAAGGCAGACAGACATCCCAGGGGCAGATTTCATCCCGACTCACCGGACCCAGACCCAGACCTTCCCCCCAAGACGGCCCCCAGCCCCTCCCCCTCCTGAGTCCAGCCACAGAACCTCTGACCACTCCCCAGGCTCTGACCCCAGCCCTCCCTTTTCTCAGCTTCCTCCTCCACCCAGAAGGCCCCCCTTCCCCTATTCCCAGGGGCAAATTCTTCATCATTTTTCTAGATGGCTCTGCAGTCCCCTTGGAAGGGGGATCGAAGGTCAGGCTTGCCCCGAGCAGTTCAGCTCGATGCCCCTTGTCCCTGCATAGTTACTGATGGTGGGCCTTTCACTCTTTCGGGCACCCAGATGTGGATCAAGAGTGAGATGGTCACCTCCAGGGCACCGCCCCCACCCCCGTGCGGTCCTTCTCTGTGTGTATGCCCATCCCCGCACAGACGGGGGATGCCAGAGCGGGCCTTCCTCCTCTCAACGTGCCCCGGGCCTGCCCAGAGCCTGGCGCACACGCTGTACACGAGGCTGGAGCGAGTGGGCGCATGAACCCTGCAACATTTACAATGTTCTTTCCCTCTTGCTCTCCCCAGGGATCTATAAAGGCCACTGCTTCCGGATCAATCACTTCCCAGAGGACAATGACTATGACCACGACAGCTCGGAGTATCTCCTTCGTAAGTGTCAAGAATCTTTGGCTTCCTTGGTGTGCGTGGAGCAGGGAGGGGTGTGGCTGGACGAAAGACGGGCCCCGTGCGGGTAAAGGGGGTGCTGTTCTTGGGATGCTCTTTCCCTCCCTTTCTGATTCAGAATTGTTCGTCCAGAGGGTAGACTTTTGTCCAACGCTGCTGTGATGTGCTGGGTATCCCAGTGGACTTCCTTGGTGGGTGGGCCCATGTCTGGGGAGACTGAGGCAGAGCCGGAGCAGATGAGGGTGTGGGCGTCCCGCTCCCCAGGGCTGCTGGTCACGGCTAGTTTCAGAGTCACTGATTGTTGCTGCTGTGCCTGGAACAAGGAGGTTAAGGACATGGGCTCCTCCAGGCCAAGCATCCCGGGGCAGGGGGGGTGGGGCGCACCGTGACACCCCAAGTACTTTGCCCTGCCAGCACTGCACCTGCGCATCCCACCCCACACACCCAGCATTCCATTCTGGAAAAAATCAGAGGAGGCCGCACCCTCAGGCTGCCTGGGGGAGAAGGCAAGGGGGTGGCTCTCGGCACCAGCTGGGGGAGCCACGGCCTGTGCCCGGGCCCCTGGGGCTGGTTCGGCCCCAGAGTGGAACTCGCAGCATATCCTGGACAAGGACAAACCCCGTCCCACACCCCAAAGCCAGATCTCACCCCTGGGCCTGTGAATACCTCCCTGGGAAGAAGGGTGGAGCCACAGCCAGGGAAGGGGCCTGGAAATGGAAGAACAGCACCATTTTGAGGCCACTTTCCCTTTCCCATTAGCTAAGACACACACAGAGCTGCTCACAGCATCCCCCTCGGGGGCCGGGGCCTGGCTTCATTTATGGAGAATCGATATCAGCGTCCTCACAGGGAGCAAAATTCACTCTGCACCTGCTTATGGATCGTTTGGGTTTTGTTTTTTTTCCTAAGAGAAAGGATTTGGGTTCTGAGTCATCTGGTGAAAAAGTACAGGTTCCCATGGAGCCTGGGGAAGTGTTGGGCAGCTCTGGCCGAGCCCAGGACCTGAAAAATTTTGGCTAGATCTGCCTCCCAACCCTCCTCCCTCACCTTCTCTTCTTCTTCTTGCCTGTCCTTTCTTTCAGCTTTCTGTGGGGCCAACACTGAAGCAAGCAAATGATATTCCATAGGGCCACCGCAAATGGCCATGCATCTCACACACTGCTCAAGGAATGCCACGTACATAGACTATGGTATAAATGACACCCTTGAGTTGTACAGTGCGTGGCCTGCACAGCCATCCGGGGCGACCCCTGGTGCTCAGCCTGGTGGGGATGGCTCAACTAGACTGATTCAGAACCTGCCATTCTCTGCCCTACCCTGGGCAATCAGGTGGTTCTTAAGGCTCTGAGAGCAGATTTGCCCCACTGCCCAGCCCCGGGGCTGTGAGGAGTGAGGCATGGAGAAACAAACCATCCCCTCCCCATTTCCCGCTTGAACTTACTTGAGGTTGTGGACATTGGTGCTGGCTCTTCCTCTTTACTTCCCTGCCCCTGTCCCCTCTTTGTCCCCAGAGCCCTGCAATCTCTTTCTGGATTGTTCTCATGACTAGCGACCCAGAGGTCAGATGATGTAGCTTTTTGAGGTCCCAGCAGGAAGCAGATGGTTTGCTCAGAGCGGGTGAATGAAGGGTAGCTAGTGAAGGACTATTTACAAAGGTGTGGGCAGGGTTAAAGAAAACTCACGGGGGACGGTGAAAACACCAGGGCTAACAGCCAAGGGAGCCCTTCCACTCCCGGGCCTGAGCAGGTGAGGAAAGCAGGTATGGGAGCTGGGAAGAGGGAAGCCGCGAGGATGGGGCTGCCCAGCAGGAGCTACGGCTTTTAGGAAGGAAGGCAGCCACCTCACTGCAGCCCCCAGGAAGGAAGCTAAGGGGATAACACTCCCCCCCCCCCCACGCGCTCCTCCCACAGCCAGAGGCAAGGGAGCCCAAGGATTCCGTGCATGGCTTGTGCCTCCCGGGGCCCAGGGCAGGGGGCAGAAAGTTGGAACAAGGATGGGGAGGGGCAGATCAGGAATTGGTCCTGAAACGAGGTTCAGAGTGCAGGTAGCTGAGAGCTTCAGCCAGAAAAAGCAAGCAACATCCCGGGACAGGCCAAGGTCACGGTCACCGTGCCTATCGCCCCTGATTCCCAATATGCAGTCCTCTGGTCCCCAGACTACTGTGATCCCAAAAATGTGTAGATGCACAGGAGAGAGAGACAAGGGTCCTGAGAGTTCATCTAATCACCCATTGAACAAAAAGTGATTATGGACCTACGTGCCAGGCACTGTATTAAGCATGTGGGGGTACTGCACTGAACAAAACAGGGCTCTGCCATCCTGGTGTTGACATTCCAGTGGAGAACAGGTGGGTCAGAGAAGGTCACAGAAGGTTCCATGGTGTCTGCCTGTGGGAGAGCCTGCTGGGGTGCAGCTTAGCTGTCTGGGCACAGGGGATCAGCCCCGACAGGTCTGAGGCTGTGCTCCTCACACCCTGTCTTCGACAATTCAAGAACAAGGTCAGCCTTCGGGCTGTGTGTTCTGAAGTCTTCCAGAGAAACCAGGCTTGTGCATTGAGTTCCATAACCGTCAGAGGGCTTCCTCCTGGCCTTGGGGCTCTGGCAGTGCCCCCCCGGTTGGTAGACCACCCCACACCCTGCTTGCCATGTCTTTTCCACTGGCCCTGCTGGCCCCAGGGACGCCCGTCCGCCCTGCCCTGCACCTGGTGCCCCTTTTCCAGGCTCCGCACTTTCCCATCAGGTGGCTGGTTTCTGTGCTAAGCCCGGCAGAGCGGTGTGAGGCCTGTCCAGAGGCCATGGTGTACCTGTGAGTGAGTTAGAAGGAGCTGCCCGTCCTCTAGACAGACACAGGTTCTCGCCAGGGCTTGATGTGGCCACGACACATGGGCTGGACCTCAGCCCCGCTCGTCCTTCAGCTCTGTGCAAGACCCAACCCGCACCACTGTCCACAGCGACCCCAGCTGGTGTCTGCACATCCGGAGCTTGGGGATGAGCCCGTGTGGCAAAGGACAGGTACACACATGACTTACGTCGGCAGGATGGATGGCTCTGAGCCAAGTCTGACCTCAGGGACCTCAGAGGCCCTGGGCTTCCTCCTCCCCAGCCCTTCCAACCTGCCTGCAGAACGAGAACATCTAGGGGGAGCTGATCCCAGATTTTTCTGGCCAGCATGGCTCAGAGGCATGTTTCCAAAGCCCACGGGAAGCCTCCTCCCAGAGCCTGTGGCTGTGAGAAGGCAGAGGAAGGAGGAGGAGGTGCTAGAGAGAAGAGCTTTATTTAATGCCCCCAACAAAGCCCCCTCTGTGAAGCAGGGCACACACTGGTGGGCTTACAAGAAAGGAGACAAATGCTGCCTTCAGAGGCTGAGAGGCCACAAACTGGCTCAGCTGGCTCAGGAATTGGCGCCTGCCAGGGCTCCCAGGCTCACTGTCCCCTCTGGGGCCACCATGGGTCTGTGTAGCCAGGATTTCTACTAGGCTGGGAGACCTGCAGGCGCCTCAGGCAGGCTGAGCTCAGGGCTCGTCCCGGTGCCCCCCAGCCAGACGCTAAGGAAGAGGGACCCAGGTCCCCGGACCCCTCAGAAGCACAGGGAGTGTACTCTTTTCCTAGGGCCACCAGGATCAAGTACCAAAGCTAGGTGGCTTCAAACAACAGGAATTAACTCTCTCACAGTGTGGAGGCTGAAGACTTCAAGGGGTGGTGGCCGGGCTGCGCTCCATCCACGGGGCCCCAAGGAGAAGCTGTCCTTGCCTCTCCCAGCGTCTGCGGCTCCCAGCTCTCCTCGACTTGGGGCCACTTCACCCCTTTCTCTGCCTCTGTCTTCACACTGCTGCTCCCGCATGTGCCTCGTCTTCTGCCTGTGTCTCTCCCTCTTCTTACGAGGACACTTGTCCTTGGATTTGGGACCCACCCTAATCTAGGATAGTGTCATCTTGAGATCCTTAATTTAATCACATCTGCAAAGACCTTTTATCCAAATACAAGTCACATTCGTAGGTTCCCATGGTTAGGACTTGGTCATATCTGGGGACGGGAAGAATTCAACCCCCATGGATAGGTATTACTACTCTCCCAGGTTATAAAAGAGGGGACTGACGTCAGAAGTCCGCTGCCCTGGCCATCCCCCTAGTCAGTGGTGGAGCAAATGTGCAGATCTAGCTCTGCTGGGCAGCGAGGTCCACTCATGTCCCACTCTGTTCAGCTACCTCCTCCTCTGTGACCTCGGGAGGTCCCGTGCTTCCGTGTCCCTGTCTGTCATCTGGGTATGATGACAGTGTGAAGACACTAGAGAGAAAAGCTGTCCCTCAGGAAGTGCGTGCTATGGCCAGGCTCTGGGCTAAGTCCCTTATTTGTACAAAACCAAGCATAGGATGTAGGTACTACGGTGAACCGCTTTCTACAAATGGGGGAGCTCAGTTTTAGGGGAAATGATTTGACCAAAGCCCCATAGCCGGCATGTCGCGGAGTAGACCCAGATCCACCTGAAGCCAAAGCCTGTGTTCTCAGCTACCCATCAGAGCTGCCTCTTGTGGACACCACTTTCCAGCCTTCCAGAAGCTTCTTAGAGATAGTGTCCGTGAATGTCTCAGTGGGCTGTGAGGTCTCATCTGAATGGAAGGCAGACCAGCGTTTTCATGGCTGTCATTGTTGATCCTGGATGCCATTGAGGGGCTCTCCTGCCTTCGGGCTGGCAGAAGTGTGACCCACACCCAGGGAGAGCCTAAGTGAGCTACGGGCAGACGCGACCCCAGGCCACCCGACATCCTGCAGGGAGTGACCAGCAGGCCTGGGCCATCACTTGAGTCTGGTCCAGCTGCCCCCACCCGGCCAGCTCCCAACCCACCGTGGTCTCCAGGGCCTGATGGGAACCTTCCAAGTCAGGGGAAGGGCCCTGAGCTTCAGGGCTCCGGGCCAGTGCCCATGGCCATGCCCCGGATGGCAGCCCCTCTCACTGCCCTCTGCTCTGTCTCCTGCCCAACCCAGGCATCGTGCGCGCCTCCAGCGTCTTCCCCATCCTCAGCACCATCCTGCTGCTGCTCGGCGGGCTCTGCATCGGCGCCGGAAGGTTCTACAGCCACAAGAACAACATCGTCCTCAGCGCAGGCATCCTCTTTGTGGCTGCAGGTGGGCTGCCAGCTCTGTGCCCCCTGCACAGTGTGCACGTCCTGGTGCGTGCACGGGGGGCGGGGCGGATATAAAGTCACTTCTCGTAATTGAGTTCAGACATCCAGGTGTGAGGGGGGCCGGAGCGGAGAGTGGGGAGCAACTGCTCAATGGGCATGGGGGTCTCCTCTTGGCATGACGAAAAATGTTCTGGACCTAGACAGTGGTGGTGGGTGCTCAACATTGTAGATGTAGCCAACGCCACTGACTTGTGCACCCATCATCTTGTAACTCCATCTGAAAGACATCAAAAGGAAGGCCAAGTGTGCCAAGGGCCCCAAGGGGACAGTGCTGGTGCCTCACAAGCCTGTGATGGGGAAGCCTGGCTGAGTCGGGGGGGGGAGGTGGGCAGGGAGGTACCCAGAGGGAGTCAACGAAGCCAGGACCTGCAGGAGCTGACCAGGTAAGGACAGGGTGAAGGGGGTACGGAACTGGCACAGCGACCCAGTGAAAACCCACAGAGCTGTGGGCGACAGTAACACACCCCTTGCCTACCTGGCCCCAAATGGCTTCACCCTGTCACCCCTCTGAGTCTCGGTGGAGACACTTCAGAGCATGTCTTGCCACTGCAGACATGGGAGAAATCCAGGCCAGAAGTGGGTCTCAGAGCTGGTCCCTGGCCAGCAGGTGCATATACACAGTCCAGGACAAAATCCCGGGTTTTCTGGCCTGAGTCTCTGGGGGAGCCTTGAGGGGGCACCTGCCGGGGCAGAATTTGGCCGGTGGCATCCTGGAAGCTCCAGGCAGCACCGGTGGAGTTCAGATAAACTCGCAACAAGGGTCCCTGTCAGGAGAAACAGGACCTGCCTGCTGTCTTAGGCCTTCTAGTACATAAGTTTGAGATATGTTACAAAGTTCAAGGATTCTTTTTTTTTAAAGATTTTATTTATTTATTTGAGAGAGAGAGAGAGAGAGCATGAGGGGTGGGGGGCAGAGGGAGAGGGAGAAGACTCCCCGCTGAGCAGGGAGCACGACATGGGGTTCGATCCCAGGACCCTGGGATCGTGACCTGAGCCGAAGGCAGATGCTTAACTGAGCCACCCAGGCGCCCTGAGTTCAGTGATTCTTTCCTAAATTGTTATCATAGCTCCTTGCAAGGCCTTAACAGTGTTCTTGCTTTCAAAGCATCTTTTTTCTGACCCCGGTCTGGGGAGGCAGCCCTAGCTTGGCCTGAGCTCTGCGTCCTACAGCAGCCCAGGAGTCCCGTGATGGTGACAATGAGAATCCAAGTAACGGCGGTGGTCGCTGGTGGTCCTTGGTGGTCAAGCTTCCTTCGCTGAGGACAGCGGCGGGGGGGCTGGAGGGGGGTTGGAAGGGCCTCACGGTGCCCGAGCCCATCTTGTCCTCTCTGCATGGTGTCTGTGAGAGAGGGAAGGTGACTTCGGGGTCAAAGCAGTTAAGGGACTGGCTCAAAATCTTTCAGTCAGCTTCTTATGCTCCTTCCTCGACATCACTTCTGCTTCTGTGTCCTTCCAAGGCAATGAATAATGTGTGTGTGTCTGTCTATCTGAGGGGGTTGTACATGTGTCAGGGGTGCAGGGTGTGCGTGTGTGTGTTGGCAAGGAGAGCCTGAGTGTAGAGTCTCCTTCTTGGCCAGGTCCCCATCCCTTTCCTTCTTGTCCCCTCCAGGGGCAGAGGTGGGGGGGAAAGGGGTATACCCCATTCTCTCTCCTCCTTTGAGCCCCCAGATTTCTGAAGGTGTGAACCGTTAAAGAAGTCCCTGCCATGAGGTTTGAGTCCTGTCCCCTTTCCTTTCCCCACGGAAGGGAAAGAAGACTTGCACCAACACCAGCTACCACATATTAAGGCCATGTGCCAAGTGCTCAGGGAGCACAACCACAGCATCCCAGATTCTGAGGAGGCCGTCAGGTGGCCCAGGTGGCTTCCCTGAGGTCACATGGTTGTAGGGACACAGGCCGTGCCCAGCGCTGTCAGCCTCCACTGTAAGGTGCCCTATGCAGCTGCCCATCTCCCCAGGAGGAACCATACAAAGCCATATCCAGAGGCTCCGCGTCACCAGAGGCGCTGTGGAGTCCCAGGCCCGGGGACACTCAGCTAAAAACATGGGTCAAGAGAGGAGAGGAAGCAGGGACAAGGAGCAATCACGGCAGGCAAGCAAGGCGATGTTCATTTGTTCCTGTTTATTCCCTGGTTTATGGAAGCTTTGATCTTGGGCCAAGGCAGTGGCAGGCCAGGGCTCATGCATAGGGCCTCCAGCTCCAGACCACTCCAGCCCCAGCAGTGAGGTGAGATGGGCCCCTAAAGCATTTGAGGCGGGAAATGGTCAGAGCCTGGGGACAGGTATGGTTCAAAGGCTGGGAGAGCCTGGCGCACACCGTCCACACTGGGATCTCTGCAACAGGCGAATGGACAAAGGATGTGGCAGTTCATAGACCATACAACACATTACTTCACAATGAAACACAACGGTTATGACAGAATGTAAAAGCATGCTCACTGTGTGCCAAGTGCTATTGTAAGTGCTATGTATATATTAGCTCATTTAATCCTCACATCTGCCCTATGAAGCGCATACCACTGGGATTCCCACTTCGCACGTGAGAATTCTGAGACACGGGAAGTTGAGTAATAAATTACAGGCTGTGGAGGCATTTTGTGCGGGGCGGTGACTCTGAATTCAAAACACAACATGGTACCCTGGATGGATCCCGGAACAGAAAAAGAACACCGGTGGAAACCCCAGTGAAATCCAAGTAAAACCTGGAGAGTAGTGAGTAGTAACGTACCAGGGGGGTTTCCTGGTTGTGACAGACGTACACGGTAATGTCGGCTGTTCGCGGGGGAAACCGGGTGAGGAGGTAGAAAGGCGCTCTCCGTACTCTCTTCACAACTTTTCAGTACGTCTGACATCCCCAAAGTTTATTTTTGAGTTTTTAAATGCACCCAATGAAGCAGCAGTTTCACGTCAAGGAATTCTTCCTGCAGTTGTAGTCATGCGTGTGTAGGATGGTGTGGACACAAGGATGTCCGTGACAACTCTGCACAGCGGAGGGCTGGAAGCTCCCTGAATGTCCACAGCAGAGGCCTGGTTACATGTCTGTGCAGTGGCTGCCACATGCACTCAGAAAGACAGACAGCTCTCTGTCCTGACATGGCACCATCTGCCAGGTGGACTGTTCCAGGAAGAGGCAAGGGGACAAAGAGTATTGTGCAAAGAAAAAAATAGATGGGTGTGTGTGTGTGTGTGTGTGTGTGTGAAAGAGAGAGAGAGAGGGAGGGAGGGAGGGAGAGAGACTGGACATAACAATGACATAAGAAAGAAGAACAGGGGCGTCTGGGTGGCTCAGGCAGGTAAGCGTCTGCCTTTGGCTCAGGTCATGATCTCAGGGTCCTGGGATCGAGTCCCGCATCGGGCTCCCTGCTCGGCGGGAAGCCTGCTTCTCCCTCTCCCTCTGATCCTCCTCCCTGCTTGTGCGCTCTCTCTCTCTCTCTCAAATAAATAAGTAAAATCCTAGAAAGAGAGAAAGAAAGAGAGAGAGAGGAAGGGAGGAAGGAAGGGTAGCCACCTTCAGGAGGGGAAGTGGGCAGCCAAGTGCCTGCGCTTTATTGCACACCGCATCTGAACTTTTACTTTACTACCCGTTCAAAACCAATTACTTAAAAGAAAAGTTGGCGACCAGAAGAAAGCAACGCCTGTCCAAGGGAGTGTGGCCACCAGCCCCTCCTCTGTTTGTCCAGCTGCGGGTCTGACCTCTGCCTCACCCCCCCCACCCCTTTCTGCTTCCCTTTCAGGCCTCAGTAACATCATAGGCATCATCGTCTACATTTCCAGCAACGCAGGTGACCCAAGCGACAAGCGTGACGAAGACAAAAAAAACCATTACAACTACGGTTGGTCGTTTTACTTTGGAGCCCTGTCCTTCATTGTGGCCGAGACCGTGGGTGTCCTGGCTGTGAACATTTACATTGAGAAAAATAAAGAGTTGAGATTTAAGACCAAACGGGAGTTCCTCAAGGCTCCCTCCTCGTCCCCCTACGCCAGGATGCCGACCCACAGGTACCGACGGCGGTGTTCGCGGTCCAGCTCCAGGTCCACCGAGGCCTCTCCCTCCAGGGCAGCGTCCCCGGTGGGCCTGAAGATCACCGGGGCCATCCCCATGGGCGAGCTGTCCATGTACACGCTGTCCCGGGAGCCCCTCAAGGTGACCCCCGCCGCCAGCTACAGCCCCGACCAGGAGGCCAGCTTCCTGCAGGTGCACGACTTCTTCCAGCAGGACCTGAAGGAAGGCTTGCACGTCAGCATGCTGAACCGGCGGACGACCCCTGTGTGAGCTGCCCCTTCCTCTCAGCACCGGCCTGTCCCCAGAACAGCTGTGTGGATCCCACACCAGGGCACCTGCCCCTTAAGATGGACCAACAATGGACGGAAGCCAAACCCACCCCTCCCTGGTCTCCAGCAAGTGTCACGGGCTGGCTTGGCGCGAAGCCACCCGGGAGACGGGAAATGGAGGCGGAAGGCTGACTTTGTCCCCAGAGAGGGTGTCTGATGCCCCGGGATTCTGAAATCTCCTGAGGCTGCATGGCCTTGAGCGGCCCCAGGGAAGACAAAATCGAGCCATTATCTCCTCTTGGAAACAAATCTTGCCAGAAGAATGGGCTTTCGGGGTCCTCCCTCCCTGCCTGGGTGCTGGGCCACCGGGAGGGCCTCACCGGGCACACGGGGGCCTTTGGACACTGGTCCACTGCTTTCTGATCTGAGGTTTCCGTGTCCGTGAGCAGGAAACGAGGAAGCCGAAACTTGCCCCCTTCCTGTCTGTCTATTGCGCACTCTCTCTCTCTCTCTCTCTCTCTCTCTGGCAGTGGCCGGTTGTTGAAATAACCGTGATCCTGAGGAGAAAGCCCTGCGGCCAACTGGTGCTTTGGCCTTTGGGCTGTCCTTGGGCCAGCTTCCCTTGACCTGAGGAGACCAAGGCCTCTGGAAGAATCCGCAGAGGGGGAGGCCTTTGCTGGCCGAGGACGGGGTGGTGTGAGATAAAGGCCGGAGTCTGTTGCTGGCATTCCTGTCCGCTTGTAGAAGTTTCTGCCTCACACAGAAAGGGCAGAACACACTGATGGTACTTGAGAGTCTGGAAGATTCCACGGGTCCGAGGAAAGGTGGCCATACGGCCTCTTGCTGGGTTGCTCCCCACTGACCGGAGGAGCCGCTCTGTCCCTCCTCGGGGAGAGGAAGGGGCAGACCCCTGCAGCCCCCCACACACACCCTGGTATTTGGCAACAGGAGCCTGAACTTCTGATCAAGAAAGGGAGACCCGGGTAAACAGCGACCAAAAAATCAGCTGAAACGTCCACTTCCTAAGCGGTCATTAATCCAGATTTATTGCCAGTAGAGGCCAGGAGAGCAAGTGACATTCATTTCTTCATCTTAAAAAGGCAGCAGTCCCTCCCCGACTCCTAGGATTGTGATTCATCCTGCCACCCCCTGAAGGGCTCAGCCGAGAACGTTTGGACGGAAAGGCCCCGCCGTGCTGTCCTTCCTCCTCGGGAGAGGGACATCCCAGCACCGGGGGGCCTGGGAGGCGGCTCCATGTTTGACGTTCTTTCCATCCACAACCGTTCCTCCCTCTCCCGAAGCGAGCAGAGATCGTGGAAGCGGGTGTGGGTTCAGAAGCAAAACTTTCTGGAACAGGGAGCTCACCCTCTTTTATATCAAACACGTGCTTTCTAAAGACAAATCCTTTCTTACTTTTTGAGACTTGGTAATCCGATCTCGAGCGGTCGTCTGTGGTCCCAGTAGCTGTCGTCCTTAGAAGTGACAAGCAAATTCTTACCTCAGCCACCTGCTCAGCGACCCCCCTCCACCCCCTGGGCGGACTCAGCCCCTTAGGAGTTCAGATCTGGGTCATGGTCATCGCCATCCTCCTTCGCCCCCGCCCCCCCCCCGAGAGGAAATCTCCCCGGGGACCCCTCACCTGACCACCCTGGAGTGCGGGCCCGCGGAGGCGCGGTGTGCTGGGGGCCCCTTTGTGCTTGCTCGAAACCCCTTCCTCCCGTTGAGGTTGGCTTTGTGTGGTGGCCTGTCCAAGCATGTGCGGCAGTAAATGCTGGAGTGTCAGGGCTCGTGGCCTCTGCCCTGCTGGGGGTCAACCCCGTCCCCGTCCTGCCCCCGCCCCGACCACCCTCGGCACACCCCTCCCCCCATCCAGGACACCATCGCATCAGGCTCAAAGGAAGGGGGCAAAATCTGGGAAGCTACCTCCCAGCGAGGTCCCCAGGCTCTTCTGTCACTTCCCAAAGCCAGGCAGCCATGCTGTTTCTTCCACCTCCACACTTGCTGCCCTAGAGGTTTCTATCATTCCACGGAGAAAAGCTGTGTTCCGATGAATCCTACCTCTTGCCCAGTCCCAGACAGAGAATGTGGGGCCCACTCTAGGGACCAGGAAAGAGTAGAAAAGCAGCAGCAAAGGAGGACAGAAGAGCAGGGAGACCCCGGGCTCCTGGCCCCTCGGCCCTGGTCCACACCTCCTGCCCACCGACCCTCGGCCAGGGCTGCCCAGGGACGTGGGCAGAGCTGGCTCCCTGCCACCTGTCAGTCTGAGACCTGCGGCCTGGGCCTGCCCCCTCCCATCCCACCGCCCTCTCCAACCAGCCCCTGTGTGTTTCACCAGTTAAGCACCTGTGAATCCTGTACCTACTACTGGTTTTGGGTTGTTGGTTCTGTCTTTTTTTTTTTTTTAATTAAATAAAAACATTTTTAAAATGTTCTCTTCTTGATGTGGGGGGGCAGAGGGTAGCTAGAGCTCCCCTCAAGTCTTGGTGGGCACTTAGGGCAACCAGTGTCCCTGAGTCTGGGGGGACACGGTGGACCCTCCAGGAGAAGAGGGTCAGGCAGGGTGGATCCTGTGCTGGGCAAGGTGGGTTTCTCTGGCTTCAACCTGGCTTTAATCGAGTTTCCAAGTGCTGGGCGGTGCCGTCCAGGTGTCTCTCTTCACGGATGGGCTGGAAGGTGGACAGGCCACCCCAGGGCTGCGGTGTGGGCATCCGGGCAGCGAAGCAAGCCTGGCCTGTCTTCAGAACCTTGCAGGGTGGGAGCCAGACAGACGGAACCATAGCCTCGGGGGCCCTAAGCTGCCTGGCTGGCTTTCTAAGGCGTCCAGCCTCCTTTGCCCTCCAAATTCTGAAATGATTAAGAAATAAAGGAGGGCCAAGTACCCCAATGACTGGCAAAGCCGGGCAGGAGAATGTGGCTCCAACCAGAGGCCAGATGGGACCACGCCACCTAATCTCAGGCACAGCAGCCGGCCACCACTGCCCCCAGCCACCGAGGAGGAGTGAGGTCAGGGTCAGCGAGAGGGACAGTGTGACCCCTCTGATCAGGGCAATGTCGACATCCAGTCACAGGCCCCAGCCAGTCACAGCGGACGCCCACCGTAAGCCAGGACCTTCACCCTCGCAGACGGGCACTGGCGGGTTGTCAGCCCTACGCTCTTGGGAGGCACGGCGAGGGGATGATTGGTATCCTCCCCTGGTTCTACCCGAGCGGCCGCCCAGGGGGCTTTTAACATCCAAGCACACGTGCCCCTGTCTTCCAGGACCCAGACTGCGGGTTTTCCTCCTACAGCCCCAGGCTTTGGCGCTCCTCCTGGAACCTAGAGGCACTAAACTCTGAGCCTCAGGAAGGCCTTTCTCACCCTGGTCTCAGCAAAGGGAGGGCGAGGTACACCGTCCCCACTCTGGGGGCAGCAGGAACCCCTCCCAGCATGTCTGAACTTTCAACCCCGGCTTTTTGACCCTCTTTCCTCCTGCCTGAGATGGGTACGTGGGGAAACTGAGGTCCCGGACGAGCCACCAAGTACCGGGGCCGGGGGAGTTCAGTCCCCCACCCCCACCAACTGAGCCCCTGCCAAGCTCCAGGCCGATGGCCCCACCAGCCTGAGCCAACGCCACCCAGCACGAGCCCCATGTGCCAAAACTTCCCTGCCGCCTATTTATTCTTAGTCCTCAGGAAACCGGCTCAGCACGAGCTTTGCGGTCGTTCTGGTGGAATCCCATGGCAGTCTGAATGTAGGGGCAGGGTACAGCCTCCAACGTGGGGCTCACGGGGTCACGAGTCTGCCAACTAAAAACTCTGCCCCCTAATCCGCAGCGTTAGGTCCACAAGAACTGACACAAAAGGGCCCCCCCCCCATTCTTCCCTTCACTTACATCACTCAGAGCAGCCTACCAGCATAACCCAGAACCCCCACTCGTAGCATGGCTTAATGCAACAGAAGCTTCCTTCTCACTCATGTCAAGTCCAGCCAACGGGGCGGGATGGGGCGTGCTGTGCTTCACACATTCAGAGGTAAAGACCCATCCTGTGGAGGCTCACTCAGCCTCGATATAGGCTTCCCACGTCGCCCTGGCATGGACATCCAGCAGCCCGATGGAGGAGACAGAGGGCAGGTGATCTTGGGAATAGGGGAGTCTTGTGGGGACATTTACTTGACCAGGAAGCTGTGACTTCCCCTTCTGCTCATGTGCCCTTGGCCAGAACTCAGTAACACAGTCATGTCTCTAAGAGCCAGGGAAGATGGGAAATGTAGTCCCACCCAGGGGAAAGAAAACCGGTTAGGCGAACAACTGGCCAGTCTCAGCTCCCTGGTCTATGTCTTTCAGTACCTCCCTCTTTTGCCTCCCCCACCACCAATCTTTGGGGGAATGCCCCCTTGACACTGACACTGTGGGACTGCATCCACCTCTGTCTGGCCGGAGCCCTCCTTCAGCGCCAGTGGGATGCCTGGCCTCTTCTCTGCTCCAGATGCCCCATCTGTAAAATGGGCCCAGGCTCCCTTCTCCCGAGGTTTGGAGGAATAGGCTTGCATCTGCGCCTTGACCCAAACGAGAACCACGGAATCACTGGACATCACGCCCAACAGCAGGGGTAGGCACTTTAGGAATTATCTCATTTGAGGTATTCATCCTAGAAGAGGAAATAAGCCTGAAGAGGGAAGGAGGGACCAAGGAAGAATAAGCAGGAGGAAGGAAATCCTTTTTGAGGATGTTCACCAGGATCATGAAAGGGAGATGCCACTGGCCCAGTGGTTCTCAAGCAGGGGTGATTTTGTTCTCCGAGGGACACCTGCCAGTGTCTAGAGACATTTTTGGCTGTCACAACTTGAAAGGGGGGGTGCTCCTGGCATCTAGTGCGTGGAGGCTAGGGATGTTGCTCAACATATCACACCTTCACCCCACACGCCAGGAATGATCCAGTCCAAATGTCAATAATGCCAGAAACCGTGCACCGGCCTGATTCTACAGGGAGGGAGACTAAGGCACTGGTGGGTGAGGTCCCTGGCGCAAGATCACCCGCAAGGTTTTGGTATTTGCATCGACGCTGCGGACATATTAGGAAAACTCATCCGTTTATTTCCAGGATTTCCTTTCCCTGCGACACTTTCTGATTGTTGCCTTTCTCCTCTTCGCTTCTGAGCCAGCAGTTTGGGTAACAGATAGGTTGTGGCAGAAGGAAATGGGAAAACATCCACCTGTCCTGGGTGAGGGTGGGGGGTGCCTGGGTTTGGGGTCAAAAGGCTGACTGAATCCAACCAAACAGGTCACCGGAGAACAAGCCCAGCAACCCAGCCCAGCTCGAGGCTGGGCCACACCCACCCGGCAGCTGCAGGGACGGGGCCCGGAGCCGGAAAGACCGACTCACCGGCAGGCAGCACTGGGCTAGGCCCCCAACATCTCAGAGCCCCCTGTTCCGTCCTCCTGGGTCAGATGAAGAGGGGGCGCTTCCCTCCCAGGGTTATTGGAAGAATGAATAAAACTTAAACGAGGAAAAGTACATAAATACCCCAGCTCAGCAAGGAGAATTAACAGTGAGCTTTCAGGAGCGTTGGCTTCTCCAGATGGACTGTTCTAGAACAGCCCTCAGAGGTGGTGCTCTGAGAGCCAGGCCCGTAGGGTGCCGTGCCCACTGCACTTTGGTTTGGGAGACACCTGTCATCCAGCCGATCCAACACAGTGCAGCACCCCCGGGAAAGGGCTCCTGTCGCAGCCGCTTCTCTGGCTGAAGCCCATTCATTTCCCCCCTCAGTGGTCTCCAGGCCACCAAGTGGTAGAGGGCACAGCTGCCACACGGCTCCTGCCTTCTTCGAAGCTTCTGCAGGCCCCCAAACCTTACTAGGGCCTTTCCAATTCCTCATGGGCCATGCAGGCTGCAAGAGCCCAGTCCTGACCACTTTCAGGTGCTCCCAGGCTACACGAGAAGGTCTGGGGTATCCTAGCATGAGGCTGGCACAGAGGAGCAGCCTGGGGTGGGAGTGGGGGGTGGGGGGGAGGGGAGGCCTCCTTGCAGGGAGCTCAGAGCCAGCACGTGGCTTCAGCTCCCTGCACTCGTTCCTAATATAGCACCCCTGGCTGCCCAGCCCTAGACATGAGGGGTGGGGTGAGGGACTGAGGGTAGGAGAGGCGCTCAGGGACCTTAGAATCCAAAGGGGGAGATGAGGCCCATACACCTGATACAGATATTTTTAAACTTGCAGCTTCCAACAAAACTGCCAGTACCACCTCAGGAACAGAAGTCTGCCATGGAAGAGGTTTACAAGTGCTTTTCCTTGTGCTTACAACTGCAGGACAGGGACCTTGGAAGGACCTACTTCCTGACCTTTGTCCCCCGACAAGTTTTCTCGGACATGCATGAACCCCTGTGGGATCTCCAGGATCCACAAATTAAATTGCAAAGAACTAGGTCCTTTTTAAAACAAATATTATGTTTTCCTAATCCTAAGAGTATTCCCTTTTACCTTTAAAGATCTGAAAAATACAGAGAAATTAAAGAAGAAAACCGTATCAGCCAAAATCCCACTACCCAAGATGTAAACACAAGTATAAACTTTCAGTGCACCCCAATGCATGTCGGGGTGTGGCTTAATACGCTGCCTCTGGTCACTGGTTTTCATCATGGGAATCTTCCCGGGTCTTTTTTTTTTTTTTTTTTTTAAGATCTGTTTATTTATTTTAGAGAAAGAGAGAGCTCATGTGTGCAAGTAGGGGGAGGGGCAGAGGGAGAGAGAGAATCTCAAGCAGACTCCCCACTGAGCACAGAACCCAACTGAGGCTCCACGCAGGGCTCCATCTCACGACCCTGAGATCATGACCTGAGCTGAAATCAAGAGTCAGATGCTTACCCCACTGAGCCACTCGGGTGCCCCTTCCCATGTCTTTAAATATTCCTCAAAACCACAGTCTTTAACAGCTGCACAAAACAGAGATGTTGCCATTTATCTGACTCATGTCCTATTGCTGAACATAGCTTATTTGCTCCCTAGATCTTAAATGGTGTCTGAATGGGGCCAAAGTGCTGGGATTCTCAGGATGCATTTGGTTAAGATCTGGTGACTTCTCACTATGAACTTCTGGCTCAGCTTTGTCCTACAGCCTGATGAAAAGGTCAGACTCCTTATCCACCCCGAAAGGCACTCAGGATCTTGTCGACACGCACACCTGGGTGTCTAGGCTGGGGGGATAACAGCCTCCCCTCCCCAGTAGCTGGGAAGCAGCTTCATACCAAGTTCCTCTTGAAAGCCTGGGCTGCTTCATTCCACCAGACCTCACATTTAGCCACCCTCAGCCAGGCTAAATGTAACTCCTTCCTCTCTCTCAGAGCGTATCAGTTAGTAGGGCTGTGTAACAAATTACACCAGAACTTAGTGGCGTTAAACAACCATTAAATATGGTCATGGATTCTTTTTTTTTTTTAAAGATTTATTTATTTATTTATTTGAGACAGAGAGAATGAGAGAGAGAGAGAGCACATGAGAGGGGGGAGGGTCAGAGGGAGGAGCAGACTCCCCGCCCAGCAGGGAGCCCGATGCGGGACTCGATCCCGGGACTCCAGGATCATGACCTGAGCCGAAGGCAGTCGCTTAACCAACTGAGCCACCCAGGCGCCCTTGGTCATGGATTCTTATCTCTGCTTGACAGGGACAGGATCAGGATGGCTTATCTCTGCTCCACCGGTCTGGGGTCTTGGCTGGAAGACTCGATGGTTGGGGGCTGGAATCATCTGGAAACTTATCTGCTCACATGTCTGGCATTTGACACTGGCTACTGGCCAAGACTTCAGCAGCAGTTTTCAGCCTGAATGTCTACACATGGCTTCTCTGTGTGACCTGAGGTTCCTCACAGCATAGTGGTTGGGTCCAAGGGCCACTGTCCCCAGAGCAAGAGAGAAAGGTGGAAGTCTCAGAAGTCACTTCCACTGCACTTTAAGGGTGAAGACAGTCAAAAGCCTCCTTGAGTTGAAGGAGAGAAGAAAGAGTCCACGGTTTTGACAAGAAGTGACAGGTTCTGGAAGAACATTGGGGCACAGAAATACTTCTGTGGCCACTTTTTGGAAAATGAAATCTCCCCTCCCCCCATCCCCATCTCTTGGGTATCCTGCTTGGCTCTAGACTTCTTCTCCACCCACCAATCCTCCCTTCCATTCTCTGTCTCCACCTCTGGAACTCCCTGCAGCTCCACCTCCTGGGACACATGAAACCATCCTCTCTCCGAAGGACTCGCCTTCCCACTCCCCCAACCGCCCCACCCCCCCCCCGTCCTTCTGGTGAAAGCTGTCCCTTCTTCTGCTAGGGTTCTCTGCCCAGGTTCCCAACATGACATTCCTGGCTGCTCAGCCCCATACTCAGTCCCGAGAGATGTGGGGGTTGCAAAAGGAGAAAGGGAATCCAAGGGACCTTAGGGTCTAGAAGAAGACCGGGGCCCATACACCTGATACAGATATTTTTAAACTTGCAGCTTCCAACAAAACTGCCAGTACAACCTCAGGAACAGAAGTCTGTGGTCAGAGAAGGTTATGAACTCATGTCCTTGGACTCGTAATAGCAAGAAAGGGAAGTGAGGGGGATGCTGATGCCTCCAGACCATTCATTATTCCTCCACCTTCCCGGGGAAAAGCCTTCTCTGAGGGCACTGTCATCTCTCAAACACCTTCCTGGCCACTCCTTCACATTCATCAGAGGCTTCACCTCTGCACCCCACATCCTGCCACAATCAACATCCGTGGGGCCAACCACCCCAACTCCCTGGTCTCACAGTTCTCCTTCCTTCGCACCTCTAAAGACTTTTGTCTCCAACCTGGATCTTGGCAGCACCCCTGACCGTTCCCCCGCCCCCTGTAATCTTCCGGGACAGCATCCTCCTCTCTGCCCACAGCTGCAAATGCTCCACTCCTTCTCTCCCTTACCACCACTCTACCCGTTCTCCAACCTCTTAAGCCCTCCAGGGCCTTGACTGCTCCATATTCTCCCAATACATCAACCTTCCTGGTTGCAGGGCCATCAAGAGTCATCGTTCAAACTCATCCTTGCCAATGCCCTCCATTCCCTTGGTCCCTTTTCGTTCTACCTTTCCCCCCTGGAAGACCCCAACCCTCCTAATCTCACCTTCCCCCTTCTCCTGCACCTGAGCTGCAAGGTGATGCCAGAGAAAATCAAGCAAATTGTAAATCAGCACATGTGTAGGAAGATAGTGACCTCCAAGGCCTCCAAGGATGTCCAAGTCCTAATCCCTGGAACCTGCAAATATGTCATTTTACGTGGCAGGTGTGATTAAAGTAAGGATCTTGAGATGGGGAGCTGTTCCTGGATTAGCTGGGTGGACCCAGTGTCATCACAAGGGTCCATCTAAGGGAAAGAGGGAGGCGGCAGAGTCAGAGGAGACATGATGGCAGAAGCAGAGGTTAGCATGGCACCATCACGGGCCTCAAAGATGGAGGAGCTCTTGGTCCCCTGGGCTCACAGGATGGAATTGGGGGCAGCAAGCCTGATGCAACAGGGGGTCCGAATTGAACAGTGCAGGGAGGCGGATGAAGTGGTGGAAAGAGGTTGGACCAATTGCGTGGCACCGTGCTTTTTTATAGTATCTTAAGATCAAACGCCCAAGGCCATGGCACAGCCTAATTAAGGCTGAGCTCAAAATTAGATCAGCACGTTGCCAGGGAAGACTTACTCAGCCCCCTCCCAGGTGTGCCCTGACCCCAGCTCCGAATGAGGTCCACCTATGGGAGATGTTTTCCTTCCTTCCCCTAGTTATGTCTGGTCTCTCTTGGGAAAAGAGCAGTCATTTGGGACAAACGAAAACTGGTTCATCTGGATAAGTAAAATATAGACAACTCCCGTTTAGCTGAGTGTGGCATATCTAAAGATTGTGGAAAATGTTGGATCTCAGGAGGCCGCTTCCTTTTGAACTTGACCACAGACGTAACAATGATGCCCTCCTGGGGTGTCCCTCAGCATCTTGAGGCAAATTAGCCATTGGTCCAAGCTGTTCTGGGTCTGCCCCAGCTGCCATTTCTAATGTCCCTATGGCCTTAAACCACATAGAAAGGTCCCCTGGATCATCTGGTGGGGTAAATTATTTGAGTTTCTGTCCCCTTCTTTCAGTCCATCTGTCCACCCAGCCATCCATCAGTCATTCAGCAAATGTATATGAAGATCCACCCTGGACTCAAATGTGGGGGTGTTCTCTGAGGGCACCCAGAATGAGTATATGATACAGCCTCATTTTCCCTACCCTCCAGAAGCTTATTGCCCATCAGAGAAGCGGATCCATTTGTGGTCTGTAAGTAGTAATAATATCACTAGCCATCCTGGATATGACTGCCTACTCTGTTAGCTCAGGTAACAAAATACCATAGACAGACTTAAACAACAGAAGTGTACCTTCTCATGGTTCTGGAGGCTGGAAGTCTTAGATCAGGGTGCCAGCGTGGTTGGGTTCTGGGAAGAGCCCTCTTCCTGGGTTTCACCGCACCGAGTCCTCACGTGGCAGAGAAAAAGAAAGAACAAGCTGTCTGGTATCTCTTCCTTTAAGGACACTAATCCCATCATGGGCCCCATTCTCATGACCTCATCTAATACAATCACCTCCCAAAGGCCCCACCTCCAAATACCATCACACTGGGGTTTGGGCTTCAACTTCTGAATTGAGGGGTGGACATAATTCTGTCCACAGCACCTGGCACAGGCTAAGCTGGTAAAGAGCGTTAACCCTGATGCTTGCCAGCTCCCCAGCCAGACATCACTGCCCTCATTTAAGATGCAGGAGGGCAGCTTAGAGAGGCTGATGAGCCCAGCCCAGGACAGCAGAGCAGGCTCTGATCCGCGGCTGGCCACGCCATCCCTGGCAGGCTGGTTCCCCAGGGCGCCCTCTTCCCCCATGCCCTGGAAAGGGGAGGGCCCCCCTCCCCCCCCCCCCCCCCGCAGCAGCTGCGGATATCTCCCAGCCCCGGCTCCCAGCAAACGCCAGCATCCACCAAACCCCTTCCCCAGACCAGCAAGGTTCTGGAGAGCCGCACATATGCCTGGCAGTGGCCTCAATGAGCAGAAAAGGTCTGTTTGGAGGAATTTTAGGAAACGGGGCTGGGGGGCTACGACTTACCTGCAACCCCTGGAGTTGCCCACATGGGGCCGATTTACACAAAGACGACTTCAAGAGGAAGAGGCCATGCATCTTTAATGCTCTGCTCCCTGGGGTGGAGGACTCAGGACCCCCCATGCTGCACAAGCCTGCCCCCCACTGAGGCCAGGAGGTTCACCCGGAACAGAGGCAGGGGGGCAGGGAGAGAAGGAGAGCGGAGATGAGGAAGGTTGAGGGCGGAGCTCTGGCAGATTTACCACCTGGATGGGGAGGCTGGTTTGCAACATGAAGGGTGAGCGGTAACTGCCCTCCGCCGGCCTGTGGCTTCGGACAGGAGGCCTCAGCTCAGCACTGGCGCTTGGTCACTGGGCAGGCCTGGCTTGGCGCATCCTCTCTCTAGGCTGCAGCTTCCTTTTCTCGGTCATGATGGGGTTCAGGGCACATTACTCCAAAATATGGCACCTTGGCATACTGAATAGTTTAGGTGGAAGGAATTCGAGGAACGGCAGGTGCCAGGACCCCCGCCCTGCCCGTCTGCCCTGAAGCAGGACCTGAGACCCTCAGGTGGGAGTTGCCCTCCCTCTACCTGGAGGAAAGGAGCTCCTGCATCCCCAGGACCCCAAGAGGGATCTAAATAGACCTCGCTGTTTCCCCAATTTACTGCACTTAGTTCATAGCCTCTTGTTTTCCTGATATCTTTCACCAACTTTCTGCTCTTCATCCCACTGTGCATCCCAGTGCATAAAAACACAGTGTGAGAGCGCCTGGGTGGCTCAGTCGGTTGGGCGTCTGCCTTCGGCTCAGGTCATGATCCTGGAGTCCCGGGATCGAGTCCCGCGGTGGGCTCCCTGCTCGGCAGGGAGTCTGCCTCTCCCTCTGACCCTCCCCCCTCTCATGCTCTCTCTCTCTATCTCATTCTCTCTCTCAAATAAATAAATAAAATCTTTAAAAAAAAACAGTGTGAACCGTTTCTTCGGGTCTTTGTTTCCCAAGCCAAGGCTCCTGTGTCATGGAAAACTTACAGCGAATAAGTGTGTATGCGTTTCTCTTGTGACAGGAGCCTGAGCTGAGAACTTAGAAGGGTAGAAGGAAAGGATACTTTTGCTCCCCCGTAGCCACAATAGATCCAGACCTCTCCTCCCATCTCCAACCATCGCTTCAGAGTTTGGGCTCTGGGTTCTGAAACCTGGCTTCACCATTTGCCTGCTGTGTGACCTTGGACAAGTTGCTTTGTGTCTCTGAGCCTCTGTATCCTCTGTCTCAACTCACCTCATGGATTGGTGTGAAGTTTAAGAGCAATGATGTGGAAAGGCTTAGCACAGCACATGCTATATAGTAAACACTCACTCAAGATGCGCTGTTCCTATGATTATCGTTATTATTAACAGACTGTGATTCCAAGGCTGGATGCCTCTGAGTGCTTCTCCACACACAGGAAGAGTATTTCTGTAAGCTGTGGCAACCTGAGGCCAGGATCTTGAAGCTCAAAACCCTGCCCAGCTCAGGGATCTATTCCTGGCCCCACATCAGCCTCTTGGATAGACCCCCAAAGAGACAACTCATCAAATGATAAAGAAGAGATGCAGAACACAGGAGGGGTGCAGGGGCTCGAGCCCCGGGGGCACATGATCAGGCAGAACTCTCTAGGGTCCGTCCCAAACTGTCCTCTGTCCTCTGCTGGGTCCACACACCATCAGCCTCTTAATAGTCCTCTTAATAGTCAACCCACTGCTGTTCTTTTTTACTTAAATATATGTATTTTGTAAATGAAAACATAACTGGCAAATCTTGAATAGAAGTAAAACTGAAACAGTAAAATGAAACCAGAACTACAGTCAGGTCCAGCTGGATTCTTTGTCCTTTCCAGGCTATTCTTTGATTAGCAAGCATTGGAAAGGTGTCCGAGACTTACTAACCCCAAACGGAGCTTTCCTTCCACACCCAGTTGGAGGGATGCGAGGAGAACTGAGAAGGAAAAAGCGGGGGCGCCTGGGTGGCTCAGTGGGTTAAGCGTCTGCCTTCGGCTCAGGTCATGATCTCGGGTCCTGGGATCAAGCCCCGTGTTGGGCTCCCTGCTCAGCAGGGAGTCTGCTTCTCCCTCTCCCTCTGCCCCCTCCCCCACACCATGCACTCATTCTCTCTCTCAAATAAATAAAATCTTAAAAAAAAAAAAAAAAAGCAAGCAAGGAAGAAAAGGAAACAGCATTCCCACGCTGGGCACAGTGCTGGGTAATGCCGGGCCCAGGAGCCACCGGAAATCTTCCTGCAGTTCAGGGATGTGCTAGGGCTCCAGAGTTCCTGGCAGGGGATCCTCAAGATGTCCTTAGGCAGGATCCTGAGTCCCCCAAGCCTCCAGGACAAGGACCCACTCACACCCACCCCACTGGTGAGAGCACCAGGCTGTGGCACCTGTGTCCCCCAGGGTCCCCTGCCCCCACCCAGCAGTGTCCCCTGCTCCTGCAGCCCAGAACAGGCAGATTCCCACACCCCTAGTGTCCCTGGGGCCTACCCCTCAGTGCCTCCCTCTCAGGTATCCTGAGCTGCCAACTGTGGAGGTCTCAAGTCACTATCTAGAGCCTTCTCTCCTGGTCCCTCCTTGAGGTATTTCAGGTCCCAAGAGGGAAAAAAAGCTCTGAAACCTGAGGAGAAGCTATCCTTGGTGACACGCCTGAGATGTGCATTAATAGAAGCCTCCCTCAGGCCCCTGACACGTCTGGGCAGCTGCTCAGCCCCGTCTGGTGTCCCTCAGCCCCGAGGCCAGCCCCCTCTGGCTCAGCCGGACACACTAAACTTAGCTTCCACCCCCCAGCTCGATCATCGCCGCCACCTCCCCAGCCTGGCCACCACCTGCCTGGGAGACACTGCCACCAGACCGTGGCCCAGGGCACCTACTCTTCCGCCACCACCATGTCCCAGACCCAAGCGCCGAAGGTCCGCACCACCCTCTTCTGCATCCTGGTGGGCGTCGTGCTGGCCTTGGTGGCCGTGGTGACCGACCACTGGGCCGTGCTGAGCCCCGAGGTGGAGCACCACAATGCTACCTGCGAGGCGGCCCACTTTGGCCTCTGGCGGATTTGCACCAAGCGTATTGTCATGCCTGACAGCAAGGACAAGACCTGCGGACCCATCACCCTGCCTGGGGGTAACGTACCCACTCTCGGATCCCATCCCCACCCCCTGCCCTTCCTCACCCCATCCCCCCCGCCGGAAAAGGTGCCTGTGGGAAAGAGGGCAGGTGTCCCTGCCTCAGACCAGAAATGCCGCCCAGCCCTCTGTGCCCAGGGAGGAGGATCTGAAGTGCGTGTGTCATCCTGGAGGCCAGAGCCGGCTTGTAAACTGAGGGCGTTTGTCTCTGGCTATTTCTGTCCTGCTGAGGCTCCCGGCTTTTCATCCCGAGCCCAGGGCTGCACAGGTGGGACCAGAGGCTCAGGAAAGAATCCGTGGCTCTACCAGACGAGAGGCTTGTGCTCTCCCCAGCACAGACAGGCTAAACGGCCCGAAGTCCTCGGGCTGAAGGGACACGTGTGGCGGGCACGCTCATTCCGCAGCCTCCAGGCTGGGCGTGAGACAGGATCAGCCACGCAGTGTATACGGCGTAGGGCAAAATGGAAACGCAGGGCTCCTTGTGCTTATTCTTAAGAGTTTCAAGATGGCAACAGCGAAGCCTGGAGCCAAGTGTGGGGCCCTTGCCTGACTGCAGAGGCCACACACCGGTGAAGCAGGACCTGGTTGTAGACCTGCTTTTTGTCAGAACCATCACTCCTGTGCATTCTCCTAGCTCAGACCCCTTCAGAGCTGGGAAGCATGTCCTCCTGCTCAAATTTAAGTGCATTCCTCAATCCCCCCCGCCATGGGACTGAACCGCACATCAAAGGTGAGCTCCTTGTCAGGAATACCTGGTAGGAGGGTGACCAGTCTATTCTGCAAATGGGGAGCCCTCCACATTCATAGCAGACAAAGCCCATGCTGAGGAAAGAGCCCTGTGTGGAGAATCAGAGGTCTGGGCTCCGTCATGCATGGCCCACGACCCCCCCCTCCCCCCCCCCCCCCCGCCCAGTGACTCTGGGGTCAACAAAGCCCATACAGCTTCTGCTGTCTCCTGTAAAACCCAGTGCTTGGGCTCAGCAACATCAAGTCCCTTCCAGTGCTTACCAGTGTCAATGTGAGGTGGTCGTGGACCAGGGTGAGTATAGTGACCCACCTGATTTTCAGAATCATTCCCTCTGTGATCAGACTGGGTGTTCCTTGAACCCTGCCTTTCAAGGAAGTCCGTGCTAAGTCCCCAGAGATCTTACAGTCTGTGTGTGGGACAAGGGAGCCCAAACTCCATTCCTCTACTTCTCTTCTTCCTCTTCTTTTCCCTCCTGCTGGCTCTAGAAAACTCCTGCCTTGCTCATTCCCCCTAGATACATGGAAGACTCATAAATACTCAGCTGTCTTAGAAACACTGAGTCCCCGGGCTAAGGGCTTTAACAGACACTGACATGTGCTTTTGAAGGGTATCACATAGCTCACAGGCCCACGCTCCTCAGCCAGGGCCGAGCACACCCGTAAACAAATGCATCGTCCAGCCAATTCCCATGGGCAGGGCAGGGCAGGGTGAGGCAGATTCTCTCTGGACCGTGCAAGGGAATGCACTGTTATGGTCCTGTCCACCTGTCCTCAGAAGCACCTGCCTTTTAAAGTCTGGTGAGTTTATAGAGCAGATGAGCAGGGAGGCGAGGCAAGTCCATACAAGGAAGAGACAAATGAGCAGGAGGTTAGCTGTAGAGGACCAGCAGGCATGGTTTGGTCTTGAGCCTGACCAGAGTCTATCTCTATGCCTTCTTGCCCTGGTCCAGAGTGAATCCTCCCTCCCACACTTGCAAGCCCTGCCCTACCCCGCCGACAAGCTTCTGAAATATGTTCCTGCCTTCCCTCTCCTTTCTCTGCAGATGGACACCTTTTTCCTTCCCCACCCACCTTTCCTGTGCTCTGTGGGATTACTCCTTGCTGCAGGGAGGAAGAGAGTTCATACATGTTCTCTCGTTTATTATTAACAGGAGTCATAATCACAAACCCAAATCTAGTACCATCTACCAAATATTGTTTTCAGTGCCTTCCATATTTTTTTTTTACTTTGAAGGACATCAGAAGAAAGGGCAGAGTAAGAATCTCCAAAAACCCTCTTCTCCATAAAAACAATGAGAACTCTGGCAAAAATGGTCAGAATAAACTTTTTCAGAACGCTGGAAATTAACCAGTCTTGCAGCAATCCAGCGAGGGCTTCTTTGAGAAAACTAGGTGAATCTCAGTAAGAATGGTGGAGTTTTGTGGTGCTTTAACTTCCTCTATTCCTGTTCCCCCCTCCCCAACTCTGTCATAGCCTTGAAAACCAACAGCCTGCAAACAGTGAAAATTTAGCAGCCTGGCAGCCCCCAAAGGGGACGGATGGGACCAGATCTCTTTCAAAGCCTCATTCCCAGAGAATTGTCATTATTTGATCTGTCTGGTGGTTTCCTGGAAGTCCCCACGTGCAAGGCTGTCTTTATTTGACCTGACGCTGAGCTCACTCAGTGGAAACAGTCTTTTTCCCAGGGGTCATTTGTCAAAAACAATGAGAAACAATCACTTAATAGCACAGCTCCTGAGGCAGTATGGAACAGTCAGGGCAAACAATAGGCCAACCAAAAAAGCTAGAGAATGAGATGTCCATAGGTGGCTTTGAAAAGCTCCAACATATTCTGGAGAATTTAGGCCTTGTGCATGCAGAGCGCTGTATGGTATATAAGGAAAGGCCTGAAAAGGCCCTAAGCTCTCACCTTGGGCTGATCTTGAGGCTGTGGGCAAGCAGAAAATGAAGGCTAAGGCAGAAATGTAGGATGTTTGGTGGAGTGCTTAGCTCTCTGCTTAGCACAGAGCCCCTCAGTAAAGACTGGGAGATGTATTCATTCCAAGCATTTTACAAAATGTGATCTGATTACCAAACTAACTGAGCAAAGACTTCAGTGGTCCCACATGACAAAGGAAACAGACTTTACAAAATTAAGTCACTCAACAATGACAAACAGCAACAAGAACAAACCCTAGGGAAAGGTGGGACTCTGATTTCCAGAGTTGCTCATTATATTGCTTAAATATTCCAGCTTTAAATTTAAATTTTAAGTTAAAAAAAAATCACAAGACATGCAAAGAAGTAAAACAGTATGGCCCATACATAAGGGGGATAAAACCAATCAACAGATCCTTAAGAAAGCCCAGATATTGGACTTACAGACTTTAAATCAGCTTTTTTAGATACGTTCGAAGAACTAAAAAAAAGTCTAAACAACTAAAGATGAGAATGATGTCTCACGATAGAGATTATCAATAAAGAGATAGAAATTATTGTAAAAGGACCTAATAGCGTGAGTCAGGCCCTGTGTTGCACTCTGCGCTGGGCATGGAGCCACTTAAAAAAAAATACTTTGGGGCGCCTGGGTGGCACAGTTGGTTAAGTGTCCAGCTCTTGGTTTTGGCTCAGGTCATGATCTCAGG
Source organism: Neomonachus schauinslandi (assembly GCF_002201575.2). Classification (NCBI taxonomy): domain Eukaryota; kingdom Metazoa; phylum Chordata; class Mammalia; order Carnivora; family Phocidae; genus Neomonachus; species Neomonachus schauinslandi. The sequence continues at coordinate 46,713,637 of NC_058417.1, read as the reverse complement.
GTCATGAGATCAAGCCCCACATCGGGCTCCATGCTCAGCACAGAGTCTGCTTGAGATTCTCTCTCCATCTCCCTCTGCCCCTCCCACTTGTACTCTCTCTCTCTCAAATAAATAAATAAATCTTTAAAAAGAAAACACACACAAGAAAATAAAAGTACCTAATAGAAATTCTGGAGCTGAGAACTATAATAATTGAAATGGAAAATTCACTAGAAGTGTTTAATAGCAGATCTGAGCAGGTGCAAAAAAGAATAAGTGAACTTGAAGATAGATCAATTGAGATTAGCTAGTGTGAGGAATAGACAGGAAAAAAAAGAAGAAAAATGAACAGAGCCTCAGAGTCCTGTGTGATAGTATCAAAGGTACAATATACACATAATGGTGGTCCCAGAAGGACAGGAGAGAGAAAGGAGCAGGAAGCAGAAAAGCAGAAAAATATCGCTGAAAAGTTTCCATTTTTGATGAAAAATATTAATCTACAAATCCATGGTGCTTAATGAATTCTAGTAGGATAAATCCACACCTAGACACATCATGATCAAAACTGTCGAAAGACAAAGACACAGATTCTTGGAAGCAGCAAAAAATGACTCATCCCATACAAGCGATCTTACTAAGGTAGGATTTACAGCTGATATTTTTCCAGAAACCATGGAGGCCAGAAGGCAGCAGGATGACAAATAGAAATATATATATACTCATCTAATCCTCACAAAACCCTCTATGAGGTCCATACTATTACCATCATCCCATCTCACAGATAAACGAAATGAGGCACAGAGAGGTTGAGTAACTTGACCAAGGTCACACAACTACCATGGCAGAGCAGCTAGAGTTCATATCCCTAAAATTCACCTTCTTGGTCACTACATTATACTAGTTACAACAACCCAGTAAGGAGGCTCTCATTCTTCAGGTGGTTCTCATTCTACTTGTGGGAAAACTGAGGCTCAGAGTGGCCTTCCCAAAGCTAACCTTCTCACAAGTTCAACACCCAAGTCTCAAATCCAGAGCCCCTGTTCTCTCCAGCCCACTGCCATACGGTATCCCCCACTGTACATACAAACACAACTCCTAAAAGCTGCTGATCCAGGCAGACACATAAGAGGCCAACTTTTGACATGACATGGTTTAGAAAAAGCTCGACCAGGACCTGGTTCAACAGAGACTTTTCAAAGTCCCATTCAGCCATAGAATGCTGGGGGCTCTGAGGACATAAATTGTCTAATTTGGTTTTTCCCACCGACCCAAAGAGTTTTAGAAGAACTGTCATGCAAAGATCAACATCTGAGGTCAATTCTAATGTCTTCAGAATAAGAGTAGGGTCTTCCCTCATTGTCAGGAGAGGTTGTCTGTCTGAGAGCCCAAGTGAATCACATCCCTTGCCCTTGGGTTGGACAGAATGTTGTCTCTCTCCAGCTCTGTCTCTTTAGGCTAAGGCAGCAGACTGCCCCAGTACCCTACTTCCCGTATGGCTCATCCTCTCTTCCAGAACCTGATGCAGGAACTGGAGCCATATGAAGGAACATCATATTATGGACCCCAAGAATTTCAGGGGCTCCCTTTCCCATCCACATGAGCTAATGTTAGAGACCCAGGCCATAACCAGACTTCTCCCCCTCCCCTGCCATTGAACAGCAATGCTCTGACCCTCTGGGCTGGGGTCTTGGGGATTTCTTCAACCCATTGGATAAAAGTCCTCAATCAGAGTGGTAGGGGGAGACAGAGCACAGAGAAACCACTATTGGGAGCATCAAGAACTTCTTTTACAAAAAGGGTGAAGACAGCCCTGCCGTTGATGCAAGTAACAAGTAAGCGAAATATTTTTTCCAACCCCGAAGTCACTAGCTCCCTTGGTTTTGTGTAAAACAAGGTATTTTTTGAAATATATTAAAGTCTGCATCAACCAGCACTGGGTACACTGCTACATTCTCAGTGATAACCCAGAAGCATCCCCTAATCGTATAAGTTACCCCAACTATCAGAGAAAACCTGCATTAACTCAAGTTCAGGTTGGAGTTAAACACGCCTTCTGTTTTAGTTCTTTGAAACTGGCACAGTTAGATATAGTTCTGTGTAGTCATTCCCTTAACCAGAATACTTGCTTAACCAGAATACTCCATCCCGAGTCAAGCTCAATAGCTGAGTTCACCATATTATTTTTAAAGATTTATTTTTGTTTATTAGAGAGAGAGAGAGCGCAGTGGGGAGGAGCAGAGGGAGAGGGAGAGTCTTAAGCAGACTCCACGCTGAATGCAGAGCCACACATGGGGCTCAGTCTCATGACCCCAAGATCATAACCTGAGCTGAAACCAAGAGTTGGACACTCAACTGACTGAGCCATGCAGGTGCCCCAAGTTCACCATATTTTTTAAGGAATAACCCTCTTAAGTTTTTAGACCACTGAGTCTTCTGACTGTTTATGACAGACATTTCTGAAATACAGAAAAATAGAAATACAAATATTAGAGTCACCATGAGCCATTTGCAGAGACAAAGGAGGCTGGAGGAACTTCCAACTTCCTGATTATTGGTCCCAGATCATCACCCCGACATTGGTATCTCCACTGACTTGATCCAGAGCACTTGTTTCTTCTGCCCAGTAAAGGGGCTATAATCCATCAAGACCAAGCTCTAAGCCCTGAGCTTTGTGCAGCTGTAATGGAAGCCAGGGAATGGCATGGAAGGATATCCAAAAGGCAGAAGCAGGAAGGCTCAGAATCTCCACAGTTGTCACCGAGCTGTCACTGCCTCTCTCCTCCAAGCCCCTCGCCTGTGACTAAGTGGCCCACACCGGGCCCATCTCTGATGTCCTTCCTTTTTAGGTTGCTCTTGATGCTCAGTGTACCCAGAACCCCCAAACAAAGGGGCAGAAGCGAGGTCTGCCCACCTCAACAGGAGCAGTCTTGAGTGACACAGGCAGATGCCTGGCTTGATTTTTCCCGAATGAGCATCTTGTTGGTGCTAGACATGTCTGGAATGACACCTGGGTCTGACGTGCCCCCACCCCTGCTGGGGTCATCAGGGACCACAAAGGGGCTTGTGGTCTTCCATGGGCAGCCTTGGGGCCCTAGAGTGGATGTTACCCCCAGGCTCAGGGCAGAAGACGCTGGCCTTGCTCATGTGCTAAGTTCAAGAGAGGGGACGGGGTTGGCCCATCCATTCTTGCGCCCTACGTTCAGCCACATCAGAGAGAAGCTGAGACTTCCAGATGCCCTGTGTGGGAATCCCACCCACTGGGTGCCCCCCATCCCACACAATGTGCTATCATTTAATAGGGGAGGAGAGGGAGTAGGAGTGTCCCTGGGTCACTGAAGGGGAAAATCTCCCCCAGAAAATATACAGGCTGGCTTCCCCAGACAGGCAGCCTCCCACCACTGTCTGAGCTAAGACGGTTTTCATGCAAGCGGCGGTTTGTCGGGATGGAGCCCACCACTGATCTCGGGGGGCTGACAAGGCAAACACTAACTACGTGTGCGAGAGGGGCTCAGCAGCCCAGAACTGCCAAACAGCGATGCTTTGGCCAGGCTCTGATGGGCCTTTTTCTCACGGCCCAGAAGCTTTTAACTCATGGGTTGCGAGTAGTCGGGGAGGCAGCTGACTGTGAAATATACCTGAATTCAGTCAATTCTTTTCAGAGGGTTTTCAATGACAACCGAAATTGGCCCTTAAAGAATGAAACAGAAATGTTCCTTTGTCCAGAGGGAGACACACGTGGAGACTTAACGACATCGCACAAGCCATTCAGAAACAGTGATTCAAGAGAATCTATAGCTAATAATCTAACAAATAGAAGAGGGTTGCATTATGCTTTAAAATAGCACCGGAAGCTGTGAGAGAGAAAAGAGCAGCATTAATTCTGACATCACTGCTGGCAGTCAGACACCCCAGGTAATTCTGCTCAAAAGGAAAGTGATTTAAATATAGAAGCTCAAAGAGAAGGCTGTTTACCTCGCAGAACAGTCACTGCTGCGAATCCAGGCTCGTCCCCAGGGGTCATCTCCTTCTCCATCATGGGAGCTGCAGCAAACCTGACACTGCGGGAGGGGAAAGGAGGGGTGGCCATAGGCTTCAGTGGCAATAAGATGATTTAGGTCAGACAGAAGAAAGCCTGCAACCCAATGAAAGCTGTGTCTTTGGCAACACCTCCGGCGCATTTCCAAAAGAAAGCGGGCATCAATAATCAGGATCATTGAAATACAGCCTGAAAGTGAAGAAACGAATGCATAACCTAGACGCCATCTAAACTAGGAGTGGAGGTGTTTCCTACTGAGGGTCATGGACCCACAGGAAGAAAAAATCAATGGAGGGCCTCACACAAATAAAAAGCAACCCAATTTAATTTTAAGAAACATAAAATAATATATATTTTAAAAACCCATTCAGCTACTTCCTAAAAACGGAGTAAAGAATATTAAACTGTACTCAATAAGCAGTAAGAATATCCTTCAGTTTTAAAGTATGTCAAGTTACAAGAGAAATTAAGGGAGAAAAAATGGAAGAGAAATTATGCCTGAAATTGTGTTTAAAACCAGCATGAATTCCTTTGTTCTGAGTCCTTCCTCTGCACCCCATCAAATCCAGATTTTTGGTCCTGCTGTTCACAGATCTTCTATGGCTTTCCTGACACTGATCAGGTAGAACAAGCAGCTGACCAGAGGAGGGTTTGTCTGGCCACAGGTGTCAAGAGTCTGATGAAATGACATGATGATCACCCACATTTGGCCCTTGAACGGAAGTTCTCTACCCTGCACTCAAATCCATCCATTTGGCCCACTCAGAAAAGCTTTCTGTGGGGCATTTTAAGAGACCTGGAGCAGGGCTTCCCAAACTGGGTGAGCATCAGAGTCTTCTGGAAGCTTTTGAAACACATCACTTGCTTCCCAGTCACACCCAGTGCATCAGGATGGGCCCGGATACCGATAGGAAACACAGCCCTAGATTTTGGTATGACCAGGCTTTCTCAACCTCGGCCTTAATTCTATGCTGTGTGGGGCTGTCCTGTAGTTGTAGGATGATTAGCAGTATTCCTGGCCTCTATCCACTACCCGCCAGTTACCCCTGCCAAACAGGTCTCCAGACCTTGCCCAACAAGTCCCAGGTGAGAACCACCCTCCGGTCCTTTGTTGACGCTGTTCCCTGCACCCCCTGAGAAACGAGTTGCTGAGCCTCAGTTACCCCATCTGCCTAATGGGCTCAATACCCACAGGACTCTGGCCCTCTTGACTGAGTCGGCCTTTGCTTCCTAAAGATCTCCTAGCCTCTTATGAAAGCCCCTCATCCTGCTGAAATTTTGGTCTAAGCCGCGGAGAAAGATGTTTGTTTCGGCCCAGATTCGGGGTTTAGGGAAGGGAGGGCCAGTCCATGGGGCTATCACACCCACCCTCTCTTGGTGGAGCCTGCCAACCCTCTGGCTCAACTCATAGGCTGTCTCCCTCCTTTGCAGAGAAGAACTGTTCCTACTTCAGGCATTTTAACCCAGGCGAGACCTCAGAGATCTTCGAAGTCACTACTCAGAAAGGTGAGCGGGTGGGGGAAGGCAGGGAGGGTCAGGAAAAGTGACTCCTGGCCAGGCTGCTGAGCCAGAAAACCATTTGGCACAAAAGCCCTGACTTCTCTGCTTGCAATGCAAAGCGGCTCCGGCCTGATGCTCTGCGCTCTGAGCCCGCAGCCCTGGGCGGCCGGGCCGTCCTGAGCTCTGGGTCCATCAGGCCTTGAGAGAGCCTGTAAGGAGAGGTTTCTGGGGAGGCCCCGCAATCGTCTTCCTGCCCAGCCCGAGGGAGGCCGGAGTGACGGGGAAATGCAACAGTACCCCAACCCCCTGTGCTGGTCTTCGGGGCTGCTGGGGCAGCTGATCCCCTCCGTAGCCTATCGGTACCCCCCCCCCCGGGGGCGTCAGGGGAGCCGCCCAGGGCTCTGGGAGCACGTGTGCCCCGGGGGCTTTCCGGGAAGCACCTGGGCGCGGTGCCGACCCTGCCCAGGGTGTGGGCACGCACGCGCACACGCTCGCTCGGAGCGAGCCTCACGTGCCAGCGCACACGCGAGCAATCTACACGTGTGGTGCGGGTGCACACACACGATCACGCATGGGGCTCTGCAACAAGCCACACTTGCAGCAGCTGCCTGGAGTCCCAGGACAGACCACCCTCCGCCCGAGCCCGCCCCCGGCGCCCTGGCTCGCAGGAAGCTTTCTGTTCCAGAAAGGTCTGCGGCCACGTGGCCCCCGCCTGCTGCCAGGCCTCTGCCCGGTGGGGGAGAACCTGCAGCTCAGCGCCTACCCCTCGCCGGGAGTGGGAAGGGGGTCTTGTTGCCGTCCTGGCCCCACCCCTTCCCCCCACCGTGTGACTCTGAGTGAGGGGTTTCATCTCGGACCCTCAGCGTGCTCCCCAGGGAAATGGGCGCAAGGACGCGCGGCACCGGCTCTCGGGCCGCCTAGGGGCCGCCGCTGAGCCGCGGTGCGGCCCCCGCCCCCCTGTCCCGCAGAGTACAGCATCTCGGCCGCCGCCATCGCCATCTTCAGCCTCGGCTTCATCATCATGGGGACCAGCTGCGCGCTTCTGTCCTTCCGGAAGAAGCGGGATTACCTGCTGAGGCCGGCGTCCATGTTCTACGCCTTCGCAGGTAGCGTGGGGGCCCCTGCCCGTGCGGCCGGGGACCCGAGCGCGGCCCCGGGGGGTGGGGGGAGCTCTGGGCAGAGGGCCCTGAAGGTCCTGCTCGGCCCGCAGGCTTGTGCGTCTTCGTGTCGGTGGAGGTGACGCGGCAGTCGGTGAAGCGCATGATCGACAGCGAGCACACCGAGTGGATCGAGTACTACTACTCCTGGTCCTTCGCCTGCGCCTGCGCCGCCTTCGTCCTCCTCTTCCTCGGCGGCCTGGCCCTCCTGCTCTTCTCCCTGCCTCGAATGCCCCAGAACCCCTGGGAGTCCTGCATGGACGCCGAGCCCGAGCACTAACCCTCCCGGAGCCCCCGCGGGGCTTTCCCCTCAGGAAGCCAAGCCTGGCCCAGAACGTTCTGGAGAGGAGGCCGGAGTTTTACCTCTCCCCGGTCCCACCTACCCCACGACAGCCGCTGCTGCTTCCCTCTCTGAGCCCTTCTCTGGGCTGTGACAGGCTCCCCTGGGAATCCAGCAAGTGGACATGATCCACACCTGCCCAGGGTGGGAGGGAGACGGCAGGGGTGGCAGGTGCAGGGTGTCTGGTGGGGACTCCCTTCCCCTGGAGCTCCAGGTGGTCCTCGCTGAGCCAGTTGTCTTTGATAAGCTGGGTCCAGGTGTCCTCCGTGAGCCCTGTAGGGACCCTGTGCTCATTTATCAGTTCTGGGTGTTGCCTGTGTAAATAGCCAACCCCTCCCTCCTTCTCTGGGACAAGACACACCCTTTCCACTGAACTGAACGTGCCCTCCTTGGTTTCCAAGACACGTGAGGAGCATTTTTTCGCTGGGTAGAATCTGACTGTGTTTGAAATAAAAGCTCTTTGAAAACTTACTTTGCCCTTGCACCTTCTATACAAATTGCTTGGAGTCCTGACCTCGGATGGCCCAGGGGCCCCATGACCCTGAAGGAGGAAGAAAAGCATGTGTCCCGGTCCCCCCCGCTGCGTGTGTTGAGGACTTTTGCAGGGAGGTGTGGGGATGAGGTGGGGAGGGGGGGGTGATGGGGTAATGGGGTCCTGTTTACCAATAAGACTTAGAGGTTCTGGATTCCAGCTTCGATCGCTGGGCCTGGGATTTTCTTTGGGAGAAACCAGAGACCATCTGGCAAGGCAAGGGTGTTAAAAAGAAGGAGGGGTTCTTTCCAGAGCCCCAGCGCGCTGGCCTCCAAGTGCTAAGAGCACTCAAACAGTAGCACTACACGGTCTGATTTCAGATGCTGGATTTTTGCTGCAGGGAACATCAGGAAGCTGCGCTTAGCAGTTAGACACTTAGGGCCCCCCCCCCAGTGTCGTAAGTTACACTTTCTACCTTCCCGAAACCGTCCTGGTAAGTCAGACCTGGGGTTAGCGCTCAGTCCTCTGCAGCTGGGGTTGCAAACTACAGCCCGTGGGCCAAACCTGGCCCGCCGTCTGCTGTGATACAGTCCACAGGCTAGGAATGGTTTTTACTATTCCAAATGGTTCTTAAAAAGCAAAAGAAGAATATTTTATGATATTTGGAAAGTATTTCCATTTCAGTGTCCGTAAGTAAAGTTTCACTGGAACTGTCAAAGAAAAAGTCACTCAAGGGCGCCTGGGTGGCTCAGTCGGTTAAGCGCCTGCCTTCGCTCCCAGGGTCAGCTCCCTGCTCAGCAGGGAGCCCGTTTTCCCTCTGCCCCTCTGCCTCTCTCTCTCTCTCTCTCTCTCTCTCATGAATAAATAAATAAAATCTTAAAAAAAAAGAGAAAAGAGAAAAAGTCACTCAAGTGGTATAAGGGCATATTTTAATCAGTAACATACTCTTGCAATAGGGTATAAACTGTGACAGGCTGTCTGGCTCGCACTACCTGGCCCTTTATGGAAAAAGTTTGCTGACCCCTGTTCTGGAGTAACCGTACACTCATCAGTCAGCTAATTCACCCCTCGCCGTTCCCATCTGTGATGGGAGAGAAAAGAGACCCATTTGTTCTGCTTAGAACAATTTAAAGGGAAGAAGCATGAGTCTGGGGGCACCTGGGTGGTGGGGGTCGTGGTGGGGCTTGTCCAGATGGCTCTGTGTTGTCTCAGGGGGTTGGGCTGGGCTTGCAGGAGTGGCTGAGGAGCCTGGGGGACAGAGAGCACAGTCCAGCCTGCTTTCCAGCCAGGGGTGGAGCAAATGGCTGGCACACGATTGTGAAAGCAAAAGGGTCAAAGAGAGCAGGGTGACATAAATGTCAGGAAGCCAAAGCCGGGAGCTGCAGAGAAGGGAGGGGGGCAGGTGAGTCCTGGAGGAGGCTGCACAGCCCCACGTGGCCCCACAGCCACCGGCGGGCCACTGTCCCAAAGAGGCAGTGACATGAGCCGAGAGCAAACATGCTCCAGGTAGGAGAACGGGAAAACGGAAGTCTGGGCCAGCCAGGGAGTTGGGGCCACGGTTTAGGAGTAGGAAGAAAGACAGACGACCTCATCCCACAAACTCCATTTTGGAAGTCAGTGTTATCATTGTTTTTATTGTTATGACGACTTTTACCAGAATTAGACCGGTGTGCATCTTAGGTTCCTACATGGGTGCCCGTGTTTTCGGCACCGAAGAGCCCTTCTGAGTGGAATACCAACTGAGCAGAATACACTTGGTTTCCCAGAACTTGAACTCTTTCGAGAGTCCTAGGTGCACCCGAAACTGCTTTGCACACAAAAGCATCTGAGGGTGGCTGCCAGAGAGCCACGCGTACTCGCATCTGCTCCAGCTTCTGCCGTGGAGAAAAATAGGCCGCAATAAAGCAAAACAGAGTCTGATGCCAAAAAGGAAACAGATCCACCAAACCAAGGAAGGAAAACATGCTTTTCTCCCCAGCCCACTGACCTATGCTTGCCAGGAAGGGTGTCCAGAAGGGGCAGTTGGTCCGGCTTGCTCCGGCTGGGTCAGGCTCAGGATTCAGGGTGTCTGCTGAACTCCAGTGCAGGGTTCAGCCAGGCCACGCTCTGAGGGCCTTCTGACCCCTTGCTTGGTGTGTGTGCGCATTTCACGACCATCGGATCAAGGTCTCACACACCTTCACTCTCTCGGCTCTTTAGAATTCACTGGATTCCATGAGGAGCCAGGACTAGCAATTCGGTAATAAATATTTTTGAGTGTGCAATTTTTTTAAATCGCGGTAAAATATACATAGCATAAAATGTACCATCTTAACCATTTTTTTAAAGATTCGCTTATCTATTTGAGAGAGAGAGTAGTGGGGAGGCGTAGAAGGAGAGGGAGAAGGAGAATCTCAAGCAGACTCCGTGCTGAGCGAGGAGCCTGACATGGGCTCCATCTCACAACCCTGAGATCATGACCTGAGCCGAAGTCAAGAGTCGGACGCTTGACCAACTGAGCCACCCAGGTGCCCCACCATCTTAACCAGCTCTAAGTGTGCAGGTCAATAAGATTAAGTACATTCACATTGTCATGCAACCCATCTCCAGAACTCTTCATCGTCCCAAACTGAAACTTTGCCCCCACTAAGCAACTCCCCACTCCCCCTCCCCAAGGCGCTGGCAACCACCATTCTCCTTTCTGTCTCTATGAATTTGGCTCCTTTAGGGACCTCACAGAAGTGGAATCATACAGTATTTGTTCTCTCCTGTCCGGTTTATCTCAGCGTAATGTCCTCAAGGTTCATCCATGTGGGAGCCTGAGTCAGAATCTCCTTCCTCTTTAAGGCTGAGTGATATTCCATTGTGTGGCTGACTCTACCATGTTTTGCTTATCCATTCGTCCGTTAATGGACACTTGGGTGGCGGCCACCTTCTGGCTCTTGCGACTAATGCTGCCATGAACAAGGGTGTTCGAGTATATGTCTTTGGGACTCTGTTTGCAATTCTTTTGGATCTCTACCAAGTGTGACATTTTTTAAATCAAAATTATTGCAAAACATCCACGATGAACACAGTATCAAGAGTTGACTTGGAGACAGGATCCAGATTATTGATTTTTCCTACTGTCACGCTCCTGTGACTTGGCATCACGGTGGAAAGCAGCCACAACTGTCCCTGTGTACACAGGAGAAAACGGAAGCAAGTCTGCTGCTTTCCCAGTGTCTAACCAGGGCCCTTTACCAGTCAGTCCTCACCCGACCTCTGTCCAGTAACTGGGGCGGGGAGGGGGGCGGGCTGCAAAGAGACATCTCACCCTCTCTTTGGCTAACACATACAAGGTCCTGACCAAGCGGTTGGGTTCTTACTAATCCCTCCTTGAGACTGAAACTTTCAAGGATCTGCGTGTATCTCGATTTTTCCTGGCTGCCCCAATAAAGATGGATTTTCATCACATCCTACAGCAATATTTCCTCTGCCAGTGTGGCCTGTCCTATTTGGATCAAATATTTTATTTACAAGTTCATTTCTAATTTATACCCTGCCCACTTTCAGAAAAGACCTGAAGGAGAGACAGGGACTAAGGACCCGGTGATGTGGAACATAGCTATTACCTGCTGCTGTGCAGGTTGGGAGGGAGCTGCCCACGGCCCCCTCTCGCCCACATTTCATGGTGTCACTTGTTTGCAGCCACCAAGGCCATAAATTCATCCCCACACGAGGCATGGCTCCTGCATGGTAAAGAAAGTTAACTGAGCTCATTGCCATTACCAGGGGCGATGCTTTCTTCCTTCGGCTGGAACATGAAAGACCTGACCTCTCGGAAATTGTCGATTTGGGTTTAGGCTCGCCTCTCTCTTCGCCCACAAAGTGGTCCTGGTAACCCCACGAAGATGGAGGAGGGGAGATTTGCAACCACTACCAGAGCGTCCTGGGCTCTGAATTTAGGGAGCTCAGATATCAATTCCCAAGTCACTGCTTTACACTGCGGATGCCCTCCCCAGCCCACTCCGCCAGGATGATTTGGTCGCAGCAGACACACGCGGCATTTCCCAGGGCCTGGGGGCCACCAAGCCCTAATGAGGCTAATGAACACAAGGATGCAGCCTACCTAGAAAGGTCCAGGAGGCAGGGAGGTGGTGACGTGTGATCCTCTCAAGGGGGAAGCGAGACGCAGCCCCTGAGGCCGGCCCCGCCTCAGTGAGCAGCCACGGGACACCATGACAAAGGAGGCCGAGGGTGAGACGGGGGGGACAGCCGGCAGTTGTCACATGAGGCGATGGCAATGACAGAAGCCGAGAGGCTCACATGCCGGCTCCCCAGATCCGGGCAGCAGACTCTTGGCCGAGAAACGGGCTCCAGGAACTCCCCAGTGCCACTGTTGTGTGGGGCTCACAGAAGTGATATTTACCGCTGCGGGAGGGCGCTGAAGTCTGGCTGAAAGAAGCTTCTCCTCCTCCTCACCTTCCTCAGAGAGATAGAGGCTCCCTCAAGACCAGGAAGACCCGGATCCATCCCTGCATCCAAGGGGCCTCCCCGTGGCCTCCATGGCAAAGGGTCTGTTGACACACTTCACTCTTCCATTTCCCCGTTCAAGGCCTGCTTCGCACATGGGCTGAAAGTCCCCGGAGCACAGAGGCCAACTGGCCTCTCCAATGGTGCGTGGGGGACCCCGTGCCCCCAGGAGGCGCCTTCAAGAAGGCAGAAGGAGGGACAATAAATTGCTCTGAGGGAAGCAATGCAGGTTTGTGAGTCGGGTAAAGAACACATGGGGTTGTCTGTCCATGGAGTATTCCATATGAATCGATGAGGGCCCTGATATGGTTTCCCATGCAAAGGTACACCCTCAGTTACCCTCATCCTTGAGGCCCCACCATGTGCCAGGCCCGGGGCGTGATGGAGAGTTCTAGACTAGGTCAGCTGTGAACTTTCTCAGTTTCGTCACCGGCAAACTGATGGACCAGCATGCATGAGAGCCTAGCTCATCACTTGGTCCCCCCAGTTCTACTGTCCTCTGGGTCCCCTTAGACATGGAGACACACTAAATGGTCCCATGCCTCAGGAAACATGATTTACACATTTTTAAAATCACTGTGAAATATATTTGAGGGGAGCCTGGGTGGCTCAGTCAGTTGGGCATCTGCCTTCAGCTGGGGTCATCCCAGGTCACGATCCCAGGGTCCTGGGATTGAGCCCCACGTCAGGCTCCCTGCTCAGCGAGGAGTCTGCTTCTCCCTCTCCCTCTGCCCCTCGCCTCGCCTGTGCTCTCTCTCAAATAGATAGATAAAATCTTTTCTTAAAAATTAAATAAATAATATTAATAAAATGTTTGGGAACCTTCCCATTAGATGATCTTTAAGATTCCTTCTAGCTACACTCAGTGAAGCAAATCCTGCATTCACAACTGGTACAAGCTCAAGGAAGAAAGCAAGCTCTCCTTAAAATAAAGTTCACGTCGGCGCCTGGGTGGCTCAGTTGGTTAGGCGACTGCCTTCGGCTCAGGTCATGATCCTGGAGTCCCTGGATCGAGTCCCACATCGGGCTCCCTACTCGGCAGGGAACCTGCTTCTCCCTCTGACCCTCCCCCCTTTCATGTGCTCTCTCTCTCTCACTCTCTCTGTCTCAAATAAATAAATAAAATCTTTAAAAAAAAATAAAATAAAAATAAATAAATAAATAAAGTTCACGTTAGGGGCACCTGGCTGGCTCAGTCAGTAGAGCACGTGACTCTTAATCTCAGGGTCATGAGTTCGAGCCCCATGCTTGGGTGTAGAGTTTACTTTAAAAAAATTAAAATTAAGTTCACATTGCTTATCTTACGGATGGCCAAGGGAAGGATCTTGAGGAAGGAATAGTACGATGAAGGCAAACAGAGGAACAGATGAGAGAGGTCTGCGGGGAAGGAGACAGCCAGAAAGCGATAGGACAGTAAGCGTCCCTCCTTCCGGGATCACCATCCGACCTTCCACGTCCTATCAGCTCACATGTGTCCCGGAATAATTCTTCACCGCCACGGACTGACTTTGCACCCCTTTCCACAGCCATACGGTCTGTCTTCCACCCCCTCTGCCACCAGAACCCCTCCCCTGGGGACCACCGACGGCCTCACCATTGCCAACCACATTCTAGTAGAACTTTCAGTAGCATTTTATACTTCGGGCCTCTGTTCCTTCCAAAAATTCCCTGGATTTCCTCTTTGTCCTCTTTCTCTTTACAGGGCTCCTGCTTTTCACACCTGCCCCTTACGCCTGGGGCTCTCCAAGTCTCCCATCTTCGGCCTCCTCGTCCCACATCGCTGTTGCTGAGAAATGTCACTCTTTCCCAGGCCCTCCGCTCCCTGGGAGCCCATCCCAGCCTGCACCCCACCTCCCCACCTGCACCCCAGGTGCTCCAGAGCGCCCCAGACACATACGTCCAAACCCACCTCCCACCTCTTACCCGAACCTACCCTTCGTTCTTTGTTGCTCCCGTTTGATGGTGCCGTCTCTACCCATTCGGCCAGGCCGCGCACTGCTGTGTTTCTTTGCCGGACTCCCGGCTTGCTCACCAAGCCACGTGTCACACATGCTCCTCCCGAGACCGCTCCCAAACCCGCACCCTCGTCTTGCTCCCTTGCCGCTGCCACCCGGTGTCCCACCGGCCACCAAGAGGGAGTTTTCCAGACCCACCAAGGCCGTCCCCGTCTTTCACACAGGGGGTGTCCTTCGCTTAAACGAATTATGGGCTGAGTGTATTTATTTCCTTTTGATGCTGTAACAAATCACACGAACTCAGTGGCTAAAAATAACACAAATTTATTCTCTTACAGATCTGGGGGGCAGAAGTGTGAAAGGCTTCTTGCAAGGCTGGAATCAAGGTGCGGGCAGGGATGGCTCCTTCCAGCGGCTCCGGGCGGGAACGTCCAGCCCCTAGAGGCCGCCCACCTTCCCTGGTTGGCGCGTCATTCCGACCCCTGCTTCTGCCACCACATCTGCTTCTCTGGCTTTGGCCACCCCCCCCCCCGCCTGCCTCTTCTTAGGACCTTTGGGGTTGCCCTGGGCCCGTCCAGATAATCCAAGGTGACCTCCCTATCTCAAGATCCTTAACTTAAATCACATTGGCAAGGTCTCTTTTTTCCACAAAAAGTCACAGGTCCCAGGGATTAGGAGGTGGGCACGGGGTCACAGGTTGTGAGGATTCGGAGGTGGACGTCTTTGGGGGAACCATTATTCCGTCTACACCACCGAGTATCCACACTGCGCGCGGGGCCCGGTGTTAAAGCAGGACCTAACGAGGGCTGACGGTTCCGTGGTGGAGGAGTTAAAACTCAAGCGCCACGGGGTCTGGGCGGGTCTTGGCAGCACAGAGGGCACGGGGCCTGCCCCTTTCCTGAACCCGCTGAGGGCCTACTTACTCCGCAGGACAGCACGAGGTGACGTGCTCTCCAACCCCTCATGCAAAATTCATGCTTCCCTCCTTCTGTGCCCTTGACGCTGTGCCCGCTCACGGTCCCACTACTTACCCCATTCTGAGCAATCGGCGTGTCTGCAGGCCTTGCCAGGTTAGAAACTCTCGGAAGGGCAGGGCCGTATTTTCTTCGGGATGAGCCCAGCAGCGAGGACCTTCCCCACAGCAGTCCTTCCTCCAGGCCGTCCGCACAGCGCCCCGCTGGCTAACGGGCAGGGGCCGCAGGCGGCCGAGGAAGATGGGCAGGGAGGAATCAGGGGGTGCAGGAGGAAGGCCTCCCGAGGTAAGAGAGGGGCTTGAAAGACCTGGGGCTCCCTGGCCTTGGGCGTCGGCAGCCAGAGCGGCCTGTCCCCGCGCTCGGCCTGAGGAGGACTAAGGAGACCCAGGCGGCCGGGCCGGGGCTGCGGGGCTGCGGGGCGAGAGCGCACCAGCGGACGGCCTGGGAGAACACACACGCTTCCAGAAGCGCTTTGCTGAAAGGCTCAAAACTACTTTAATTACCCTGGATCACACTTTTTTTTTTTTTTTCCAAAATAGTCTCCTCTTCCATCCGCCCTGTTAGCAGAAGCAGCCCAGTGGGAATGATGTGGGTCCTCGGAGGCCTCCAGGGTCACCCTGGGGAGGAGGTTTGATTCATCAGCGAGAGCCTGTGGGCTTACCCACCTTCCAACGGTTCGTTACTTTTGTCTCGGGTTACGTAACCGGCTCTCAGCCCGGTCAGGAAGCTAAAAGGATTGAATCCTCGAAACTTGCCCTTAGAAGAGCCTCCGCTGAGAGCACCCACTCCTGTTCAGCTCTGTAAAAACACGGACACGTCTAGATTCCAAACAGATGAAAGCCCTGACCAGCAGGTGGGTTGCAAGAGCAGGCCCAAAGCCACCCACTCCCTGACATCAGCCCCTTCCCTCGAGGCTCCTGTGTCTTTTGCACATAAAGGGGACAAAACCCGAAAGACTAATTAGAACATTTCCAAGTTCCCCTTGCAAGGTCTCCAAACTGCCAGGCACTCCGCTCATATCCAGAGGGCTTGTCATCAGATGCCTCAGATTCACATTTCTGTTCGATTAGCGAGCAAACGGCATCACAGCTCCTCCTCCTCCTCCTCTGGTTTCCTTTGCAGGGGAGCCCAGAGCCCGCCAGCCATGCCCACCTTCCAGAGTCCTCTGCCGGCTCCTCTGAGCACCTCAGCAGAGCCACGTTCTTCTCGGGGATTAGCAGCAGAGTTTCCCGAAACAGTGGCTCAAATCAATTTGCAGGGCACCAGTTTTAATGAGCTAAGAGTGGGATAATACCACAGATTTTGCAAGCTGCAGCTTCTGTTCAATTTAACTACCTCCCTCTGTGGATTTACAGTCCACCAGAGCTGGCTTCAGACAAAAGGGCATTTCATCACTTTCCCCAAACTCTGCATGGTAAGTATATGCCCAGAGACTGGGACAAGCTGAAGCAGGCAGCATCCGTCCGAATGGACAGAACCATGGGGAAGCTGTCAAACTAAGGGTTGCAACAGTCATACCTGGTAAGACACAAAATACCGGCGAATGCTAATGCTTAGTCACTGCTTGGGGAGCTGTGTGGAGTGGGTGGGGACAGCTCACTCCTCCTGCACCCCAGGCCATCACTCCGGGCCCAGCTGTCACCTGGCCGCGCTGAACTGACAAAGGACGTCAGCGGGGAGGGGAGAGTGTCTTGAAGTTCTTCTCTAATCCAAGCCTGTGAGCTGGCCAGTTCCGGGAGCGTTCGAGGGCCTGCTATGTAAAAGGCATAGGGCCCGTAGGTTGAGAGGTCACAGGACACGATCTCTGCCACCCACAAACTCATAACCCCCTACCTGTAAAACACACCCTGTGATAGCAGAGGTAGAAGGCTCAGCTGCATGTAGAGAGAAAAAGGGGCTAAATCCAACTGCTGGAGTTTACACAGTCTTGAACAACAAGCAGAGCTTCCCAGAGGAGACCTGGGGTTGGGGGCAGGAGTGCTGAAGGCATGCTCCAAAGTAAAGAGGCAAGAAGTCAAGGGCTCATTGGCGGGGCGGGGGGGCGGCAAGTGGTCTGATTTAGTCTGCTGTATACGGTGCTTGGGAACAAAACTTGGAGGATGGGGTGGGGAGGAGGGTGCCTCCAAAGTCCAGTGAAGAAAGTCAGGTTGTGATGGGAAACCACCAGAAAGAGAGCGGCACGAACAGATCTGTTTCAGCAAAGTAACTCCGGCTTCGACTGGCAGGAGGAAATGGGGCAATGGGGTTCTTCAAACCTGAAGAAAAGGACTTCCATCCACCAAGGGGGTGGTTCGTTTGGACAACACTATGTGAGGTGAGCAGCAAAGTCCATTTCAGACTGAGGGAACTTCAGCTGCTTAAAACCACCCACGCGGGCATTTGGATACTGCCGTTCAACCAAGTTAGGTGCAAACAAGTCTCCCTTCCAGCACTGAGCCTCCACTAAGCCAACTTTCCATCTTTGTGCTTGACCTACGCTCCATACGCAATGCTCCCACCTTGCAGTTTTGATGAAATTGCATTTTCCCACTAACTTTCACACTGATATCATTCTCAGAAAAATGCTCCGAAGAGCACCGAAGTGACACAGGGATTAAAACCTGAGAGTCTTGGGGCACCTGGGTGGCTCAGTCGTTAAGCGTCTGCCTTCGGCTCAGGTCATGATCCCAGGGTCCTGGGTTCGAGCCCGACATCGGGCTCCCTGCTCCACGGGAAGCCTGCTTCTCCCTCTCCCGCTCCCCCTGTTTGTGTTCCCTCTCTTGCTGTGTCTCTCTGTCAAATAAATAAATAAAATCTTTAAAAAAATAAAAATAAAAATAAATAAATAAATAAAACCTGAGAGTCTTATTTGCATTTTCCCACTAAAGATGGGGACCGGCTTACTCCATCTAGAGCAGACAGAAGCTCAGGGAGCCCTCCAAATCCATTTGATTTATACGTAAAGAAGTGTTCCTCTTTCCAAAATTCCCGAGATGATTTGTGTCATATCGTATCAGTTCAACTCAAAGAAAGCAAGACACCTAGCTTAAAAACTGATTCGCTGCAATGAGTAAGGATTATAAAATGTCCTTAGGAGAGGCTGAGGGTCCTTACCACTGACGTTTACAAACTTCTAAGACAGTGCATTAAAAAAAAAAAAAAAAAAAGACAGTGTATTTAAGTTAGATTTATGATGCCACGCTAATAGGATATTAAAAATAAAATAACCAGGGCACACAAAGCATTCTGTGACCTGCTAATGCTTCTCAAAATCACATCATGGCAGATGCAAAGAATTATCCCCCCAGCAAAAAGAAGACCCTGACTCAGGGTGATTTTCTGCACAGCCAGCATTTTGGGGTTCGGGGGGTGTCACACCACTGTGTCATGTATTATTCATACACCCATATAGTATATTGACATAAACTAGGTTTATGAGTTCTGAAATTAATTCTGGGCTGCACAAACCCAGCATTAACAAGCGACTTTGGTGACTTTTCCCAATTCCTCAGATCTGCGCTGAATGGCAACTTCTGAGAAGGGTGCATTTTCTCGCTGCCCACTTGCAGGTCACACCTTAAGCCCCCATAAAGAAAGGCCGGCCTTTGCTACCGCTGAGGTTCAGAGATTTAAGTCAAGTCACAAATTTCCAGAAAACTAGTTAGAATTTTACAAATGAACACTTAGTTTCACAGCTAGTATCATGAATAAAGTAAAGGTGCTGTGCCTAACTTCTGTCAGATCTTGGATCATAAAAGTAAAAGGAGGCAGAGAATTGTGGTTCACGCGTAATAAACCAATCTCCAAATTATTAAAAAGGCATTTTATTATAAATACATTTTAGTTGTAGCAGTAAAATACATTTTGTGTTACCATGAATCTTTTAAGACAAAAGAACTTCACTGAGACAATGATCACAATGTAAGAAGTGTAGACCCCGCACCCCCCCCAAAATGGAAAAGTTGTTCAAAGGAACCAAAGCGGCTAAAGTAATTCCAAAACCTGGTTAAAAAAAAAAAAAAAAAGAAGAAGAAGAAAATAAAGACCCTAGAGAGTGGCTTTGGGGTTATTTTATGGTACAAAGTCATTTTTACTTTGAAGGATAAACTCTTTAGGTATTAGAACCTCTCAGATGAGGTATCGTTCACTGTGAAGAAAAAAAATCATCATTATAATTTTGCCAGAAATTAAGATTATTAGATGGCTGCACATCTGGGCCTGAAGAGGTGGAGACAGATCATCTCAGTTTTATAAAGCCTCCCTTTGGAAGACTTGCCAAAGTAAGACCCCGTATGGATTTGCTAAGTAACTGATTGTATGAAGTTAGCTGAACAAGTTTAGGTAAGAACTGTATTTTTGAAGCATTAAAAAAAAAAAAAAAAAAAAACCACACACACACACATACACACACACAAAAAAACCTGTCACTAATAACAGGACCCATTCCAAAATGCAAAACCCATTACCTTTATAATTGAGAGGAGAGGTATTTTCATCACCGTATTTACCTAGGATACAACTACTACATATAACCAGTACCTTCATGGGTTCCAAAGAATCAGGTCAGACGACGGGCACAGAAAAAGCGGATACAGTACAGTGTATACATGGATTGACAGGAAGCAGGCATGGTCTGGATCTCTAGAAATCCAAGACCCTTCCTCTGGATGGGAGGGGAGGACTGAGAAACATTCTCAGGTGGAACCCACACGTTGGGACTTCAACCTGTGAGCTACTGAAAGACAGAGAGAGGTCTTTGTATACGAGGCATCATGCAAAGCCAAATGTAAGTCAACCAAAGCTCCCTGTGGGCTGGAAATGGACAAAGGAACCTGTGCCGAACATGGAAACAATCCCCGCGGAAGGGTAATCAAGCCTTTCAAGGAGGAAGTGCTGTGTCTGAAGAATTCCAAAGCTGTGCATTCTCTGATGCTTATCATGGGTACTTCTACACCTAAGAATTCTAGAATCTATTGCCTTCAAAATATTTTTTTCTCCTTCTAATGTCTCAGTAAATTCAAAGCCAAACTAAAAACCAGAGGCAGAGTGCAATACCCCTCAAGCTGCAGTCTGGGGGGGGACATTACCAACAACGACAGTAATATATAAATTTTAAAACATCGAAAGACTTTCTCAGTTTCTTTCTCAAAAATACCTTGCTCATACATGTGCACCTATGGTTTATGAGTAACTCATGCTGTCTAGGTGGTGGATTCCTCTAGACTGTTTCTGCAAACATATATAGATTTAAGTAGGAAAGGAATCAGAGACAATTATCAACTTTCTGCCATATACAACACTTCAGGCTCCCCTAACACTTGCTGGCATGGCAGAGAATCCAACGTAACTTTGTTAACCTGAGAAACACATCATCTGAAAAGCAAATCCTTTGCCTTCATCCCCACCGCCCACCTCCCCCCACCCCACCCCGCAAAAAGCCGCAAAAACTACGCACACATTATTTGAGGATTACCTATTGTTTTCAATGCTCCATGTCACTGCCATCTTAGGACCAGGCCTCCTGTACTTAGTGCCGCGATAAATGCAAAGTGCATTCTCGTGACGTTCCGATGGCTCCCTCTCACAATTCTCATCTCCACGTGTAGGGACCGAGACCAACTCTAAGCACACCAAATGCACAGCTTCCAGGTTGTAGCGTACACAAAACCAATCTCGCCCTAGAAATGAGTGAGCTCCTGCACCCTAACGTGGGAGAGTACCACAGACCTTAATGGGGGATGGCGGCAGCCAATCCGGAGGCTCTCGTCACTCCAGAGATCTTTCTCCATGAATGTTCCACTCATGGCATCGTAACTATTAAAATTTCTCACGGGGTAAGTTGTTTACACTGAGTAAAGAAATGCATGGTTGGAAAGACCTTCGGACTTCCTCTAGACCAGCAGTTCTCAAAGTGTGGTTCCTGAGCCATAGCAGCAGCATCACCTGAGAGCTTGCTGCAAATGCAAATGATCAAGCTTCAGCCTGGGATCAGAAACTCTAGGGCGGGGTCCAGCGATCCGTGTTTCAACAAGACCACCAGGTAATTCCGATGCTGGCTAAAGTTCGCCTACCCTGCTCGAACTTCTAAAATCTTAAAATAGGGCAGATCTTTGAACAGATACTACTGGGTGACTTCTGTGTTGAAACTATGTAATTTGCTACCCCTCCCTTCCCCTTTACTTCTCAAACATCAAAAGAAGTTATTAATGAAAAAATTCATTTGAAAAAACCAAGTGTTTTTAAAAGTAGTATTGATTTCCCCTCCTAGACATAGTTCTAAGGCAGGCAGTCACATGCTAGGATGCAAAATAAAATACAGAAGAGGCCTCCTATATGAGGTGTAGAAATAGCTAAAAAGACACCCCAAGAACATAATGAAAGTCCCATAATATTGTTTAATGAACTCACAGAATTATATAAAACTTACTATGCTTTATGCTTAATATTTGTATCAAAATAAAATCTCTGTTGAACAAATTGCAAATAAAATCTGGCCTAATGCTGATTACTGAAACTATACGTGTATGAATGTCTCTGGGTTTCCTTCACGCTCCAGTTTTAGAAGCTTTAGACAACCGTATTAACTGGGTTTAGGATTTAACTGCAGCTCACTTTACTAAGTCTAGATTCTTCTACCTTCAAAAAAATTTAGAAACTCCTGTGACTGTTTCCTTAAAGTTTATTCCAAAGTAGATATTTTCCATCATTTCAAAAATTTCAAATGTTACATTAAAAATGTCTTATTTTTAATGTTTGATATTCTAGTTTAAAGTAGTAACAATACATTTTCTGAATGTCTTATAAGAATGTTAAACGTTAGTTAAGAGTCACTCCTTTTAACAGTGGTCTTGCAATTGCTAATTAAACAGATGTATGAAAGTAGTAAGTGTGAATTTAGCAGCTTTACAGTAAAATCTCAGCAAATAAATATCCAACTTCAAGTAGAAGGGAAATGCGAGACACCTAATATAGTGAGAACTGTGAAGACTAGCATGCCACTTACTCTTTCATGATGATATCTTTATAATATGACAGACATCGCTACGTGAGATTTTGAACAAGAAATCATAGAACATTATCCATTATTTCTAATTGCTGGGTAGTTTGTGGATCAGATGGCAAAGAGGGAAAAGCAAAATCAGATTAACACATTTACTTCCAAGATTTAGGAAGACACATAGGGTGGTGGTAGAAATTAAAGATTTTTGTATGTTCCGGGGATGGCTTGCAAGAAATAATGTCTGGTAAATCATAAAGGACAAATTATTACCTTTGTGGAGCTAGAAGAAAAAAGAAAAAAAAAAAAAAAAACGGATGGTAGCCTAAATTACATTTTAAGGCAGCAATCTGTATCTTTCAATATATTTAAAGTTTTAATCTTGTATTTTTATACTTTTTCTGGGATTCCCTTTTTTAGAGACAACTTTGATATGAAACAATGCTAACAGGTGTCTCTTTTTAAATGACTATTTCAGCAAATCTAATTTTCCTAACAATAGCTGAAATCTAAAATTTAGCTTGAAATTGTTTTTTCAGGCCCCTGGTTCTTAGGCAAGGGTGGCCCTCTCTAGCCAAGGTAGCTAGAGATACATTCTTCTATGTTTATAGTTTTGCTCTTGAGATGTATATACATGAAAAATATTAAACATGTCAGGTAACTACACTAGAGCAAGATAATATTATATATTAATCATCTCAAAGTGAGGAAATTCAGTTAGCTTTCTCAGCAATTTCAATGCCTCCATAAACAAGGAAACTGTTTTCGCAAATAGGTCTTGGAGATTGCTATGTTTAATTAGGTAATGCTTATTCAGTGGGAATTCTGCTTATTTTACTTATTCTGCAATTCTTTGAACTGAAAAGACCAACTGATGTTTACACTGAACCTGAACTTATTCTAGAATCTCTCATGAAAAAAACCACACAAAGCAGTTTGTTATTTCATATATACAAAATGACCTGGATAGAAAGCCTATCTGTCTGAGGAAAGGAAAATTAAGGTCATGTTAGTTTAAACAGTCAATAATTAACTACTGATTAATCAAAAACAAAGCTCTGCTATAACAATTTGGTAAAGTGTGTGTCAAAATGGCAGCCAAAACCCCTTTTAAAAACACACCAGAAAATATCCATGTTACACTGAATGAGGTTCTTCAAATCTTAACAAAAATTCATTTTTAGATCAGGAGAAAAACCTTTAGCATAGATACTCTACAAATGCTATCACCCAAAAGAATTTCAAGATAAAAAAAGAAAATCTCAAGTAGCACTGAAATTAAAAAGATGAATAAAAAAAATAGTTCTGGCAAGAAAAAGGAAAAACCTCAGAGTGATACGAAGAACAAAGAAGTAGAAAGACATCATGTGAACAATTAACTTCATGTAAAAGAAATCTGTTCTGGAAGAAAAGGAAGCTGGTAATACTTGGTATTATCCAAGAGCTAACATCAAAGTTTCTTTAAAAAAAAACAAAAAAACAGTTCCATCTCAACTCGAAGGTTGAACCTGGGACGTAAGTTGTTTTCTAAGTCTGCTTTGTGGGTACTTGCTGATACTGCCCAAGTAATACCCAGACATGAACGGTCCTCAAAAGCCAGGCCTCATTTCAAGAGAAACTTCAGTGATTCTTGCAGTAAGACTTGCTCAGAACCATTATTTATGGTTGGAAAGATGGCACTGAGTAATGCTGATGAAGAGTAAGTGTGTTGGAACACACATTCGAAGCAGAATCTAAAATAAGGTAGTGGATGAAAACAGTATCTGAATCCTTGACCGGCTGCAGGAACAGTAAGGAAATGAGGGACACTCAGACACAGCAGAGCAGGGGACTGGTAAGTAGCTATTATTTCTAGGGTTTTTTTGGAAATAACTGCTTAGAACAGGTCTGTCACGACTTAGCAGCTTCCTTACCCGAAGCTTCCAGCATCGGTATATTTATACAAAGTGGTGGGGTGTGCACTTGACCTCTTTAAATATAAATACAAATAATTTCAAACTGATTTTTTAAAGATTCAAGTACGGAAAACAGAAAATCAGGCAATCACTCCACGACAAGGGATTAACTGAAAGCCCTGACAAGCCAGTTCTATCTTCCTAGTCTCAAAAGCTCTTAAACATGTGTGTTGTGGGGGAGGAGAATCATCATTGCTGAAGAGACTATTTTTCACAGACATCCTCACATCAGAGAGATCTAATTTTCATTTGGGCTCTGCCTTGAGTTTCGTCATAGAGTCGGAAATACATATAGCTATGTGGCAAAAAATTTTCTTTTCTTGTGACTAAAGTTATGTTGAGCAAAATCTGACCTAGTTAAATGTGTCGGCCTGACCTCATACAGAGAAAACGTGGTGCTGGAACTTGCTGGCTCTGTTTTCCAACTGTGATTTATACTAACCATTAACACATCTGCAGTCGACAGGTCTCCATCTGCTGCCTCACATGGAGACTCACGGCCCCTAACAGAAAGCCACAGGCAAATGACGGGCACCCACTCTGCGCAGAAAGACAGAACGGAAGAACAGAGGCACTCTTTCTTTGTCCTGCAGGCTCGCTAACCTTGAACTAAAGGCATTCTCTTCTCCTAAATTGTCTGAGGATGACGGGGGCGGGGGGCGGGATTGTAGCCGGCCCACAGCAACTAAACTCCAGTCACAGAAGAGATGTAAGGAGTTTTCTTTACTCCTGCTACTTTGCAACCCCATTTAAAAAATGTACTGTGAATACAGGATGGCCTATTCAAAAGCAGTCCTCCAAAAAACTATTTTTGAATGGATCATCAGGATCCATTGGTTCATTAGCAATGTTTTCCAACCTTATCTTATTAAAAAAAAAAAAAAGTTATATTGTAGTTTCAAGATATCTCTGAAGTATAAAAGTAGTACTACCAAATCAGGAAAACAATAAGGACATGCACTGTTTCAAATGTGTTACAAGACTACAAGTTTTAAGAGGGTAAATGTTTTCCTTTGGATTTTACCAAAGTTCATTCAAAACAATTTTTAGACTGTAGAATATTTAAGATAGCTATTTAAATTTTATATTTTTATACAAGTTCAGTGGGGTTATTTTTATAAGAATCAAAAGACATGAAAAACAAGGGTAGTTTTTTGCCCCAGATTTTGATGAATTTTGATACATCTTGGACAAACATTATATTTCTTTTTAATGATGTTCCTCAAACAAAACAGTTAGCAAAATATTTGAATTGCCATATATAATGTCACATTTTAATGTAAACATCAAATAAGGTACCAAAATTTTTACTGGAGGGGGGGAAAAAAAAAACAAACCTTAAAGCGGCACAATTCTTTATACCACTGGAGGGGGGAGGGGAAAGCCAGATTACAAACATTTACACATGCATAGTGAGAAAAAAAGGATTTTACTAAATTCACGCATTTTTAAAATAGTTATCAAGTCTACTAAGCACCAACAATCCTAAAAATTTTTCAGCTTCATGATTTGTTTAAAAAAAAACACACACACACTATCAAATTAACGTTAAAAACAAGCTTGAAGTATAGCTTGTCCAAAAAATAACTAAATATGCCAATGTTTTTTCATGTTACAAAAAACAGTGGCATACAAAATACACCTGCAAAGAATGCCTTTAACTCTATCCTACAGTGGATGGAGATTACAACAGCACATCATACATAGTCTAAAACTATAAAAGTTTTAGAATGCAGCATCTTGTCACAAAAAAAAAAAAAAGCTGATAAAACTTAAAGTATTTAGAAGATGCTGCCCCTTTATTTTAAAAAATTTTAAATGAATTTAAGCAAAAATAACATACATTTGTACATCAACTGGCCATTTCTGGTACAGAAACCCAGCATATGGTAATATTATTGAATAAATGTAAATGCTACTTACAATTTTTTTTCTTTTTAAATACATTTTAGACAAAGTTTTTTTTCTTTTTTTTATAGTTGCACAATTAACCTCTTAGCTGCTAGCTTGATGCAAACATATGTAACAATACACAAATTTAAAAATATTTTTTATTCTACATAAAAGCTGTCAAAAGACTCACGTCAAAAATGCAAAATAATGGAATATACTTTTAAAAAAATTAGTTGCAAGTCTAGCAGCAAAGCAATTAAGTGAAACGTATTTAATATTAAAACAAAGGGAACTGTGCATCTATAGATGAAGTCCAACTATCTTAATTCTACTGATACAAACAGAAATTAAAACATTCTCCCTTGAGGGAAAAAAAAAGTGATTATTTAAAATAGGAGTAAAAGCCATTGCTGCCTGATGAGCTCCCCAGGCTAAGTTCCTGGAATAGAGACAGGGGGTCGCTGCTCTTCTTGGCCTGCTCAGGCTGGGGCCTGGGCTTGGGAGGGGCCCGTAAAGCGCTGGCATAGGACATGGTGGGCTTGCTGCCCCCAGAGCCCTGCTGGCTACTGCTGTTGGCCGACTCCACCATCTGCTTGTTGGGCATGAGAGGGGGGAACTGGCCGAGGTGCTGCAGCACATTATAGTTGAAGGAACTGGACACCTCGAGGTTCTCAGACTTCAGCTGATCCTCAGGGGCTTTGACGGTCTTGGGTGGAACTAAAAGCAGAGAACAGTAATACAGATTTAAGGGCACGCCCAGCAACATTCGTCCATCCGGTCAGCTCAGGGTATCACAACTGGTTCCCATCTCCGGGAACTCAGTGATAGTACAGCCATGAGGACAGACCACTTCTGCCACAGAATGTTGAAATCACAACACATCTAGGGGCGCCTGGGTGGCTCAGTCGTTGAGCATCTGCCTTCGGCTCGGGTCATGATCCCAGGGTCCTGGGATCGAGCCCCGCATCGGGCTCCCTGCTCAAGGCGGAGCCTGCTTCTCCCTCTCTCACTCCCCCTGCTTGGGTTCCTGCTCTCACCATTTCTCTCTCTGTCAAATAAATAAATAAAGTCTTAAAAAAGAAATCACAACACATCTAATCAAATGTCTCAATCTCATTAATAACACTTGCAAAAGAATTAACTATGTAAACTGGAATAGCTAACATATAAAACTAAAGGTCAAAGACGAAGGTTTGCTTCAAAAAACTAATTTTATATGCGTACACTGTGATATTTATTATATTAACTGCTCAACTTTGAAAGTGGGAACATACATGTTCTTTTTTAAATAGAAAGGAGCTGTATATGCAGACTTCTGGTCAAACAGATCTTATGATTTACCTAAGTAATAGTAACATTGGATTCCATTTCTTAAAAATGCTTTTCTTGTAATACGTAAGTAAACAGAATATGGTGGAGGAAAAACGGCTATAAATTTTTCTTCACATTTCCTGTATGTAATTTGCCTGATTCTTAACATCCTTTAAGATTCAACTCCACTCTTCCTAATTTTATTGTCCACTAAACCATGACTTGTTTTCAAACACTGTTTTTTTTCAATCTTTTCAATGTTTAACTAAAGTGGGGGGAGGAAAAATAATTTTCCCTCTACTCTTGTAGGTTCTTGGCTGAGACACCCCCCCCCCACAGTAAGACAGATTAACAAAAGAAAAACAACAAAAGTTTAATAAACATGCATACTTTCTGTATACATGAGGGAGATCCAGGAAACCTGAATAACTCCCCAAAATGGCCCAAGCCAGCAACTAAAATAACATCTCCAGCTAAAGGCAAAAGAAGACGTTGGGGGTAGAGGGCAGTTATGCAAGGTTACCAGGAAAAGCACAGTGAACAAGGGTAAGGTTCTTATGCAGGGTTAAGTTAACTTAAGGTAAACTGTTTTCTTCTCCATGGATAGTTTCCAGAAATTTAGAATCATCCTTCTCTTCCTGGTACAGAGAGGGAGATACTCTTAAAAATAGAGATTTCCCTTGTAAATGTAAATCTCTCTTACAAAAGGGTAACTCTCACCCAGTTTTTAGATCTTCTGTGTCTATAGTTTCTTAAAAATAATCAGCCTAAAATAATCTTTATGCCAAAAAAGCCTATTTGACGGTGGCAAATTCTACTACCCTTCGCTAATATTGTATTGGATTATAATCATAATACATATTCATTGAGGATAATTTGGAAATTACAGAAAAAGCCAAAGAGGGGGCGCCTGGGCAGCTTAGTCGTTAAGCCTCTGCCTTGGGCTCAGGTCATGATCCCAGGGTCCTGGGATCAAGTCCCGCATCGGGAACCCTGCTCAGCAGGAAGCCTGCTTCTCCCTCTCCCACTCCCCCCCGTTTGTGTTCCCTCTCTCTGTCAAATAAACAAAACAAAAAAAACCAACCAACCAAAAACCAAAAACAAAAACAAAACAAAAAGAAAAAGGCCACATTCCCATATACCACAGATAAGCCTTAAGTTGTTGGTGTGCTTCTTCCTAAAGACATCATATACCACCGATACTTCATAAGTTATTTAAGTAACCTCTCATTTTTAGAAATTTGGATTATAGTCAATTTTTCACCTTAAATACTGTGATAAATGTTGTTATAAACAAATATTTATTACAGACAAATATTCACGACTACTTCCTTACGATAAACACTGAAAGTATAATGCCTGAGTCCTGAGGTATACACACAATTAAAGCTTTCGATAACTACAGCCAAACTCTCCTGCAGACAGATACTGCCTATATACACTCCGCCAACAATGCCTGCTCATTTCCCTACCCAGTCACAAGACTGGTGTTACTTGTTTAGCCTTAGTCTATTTTATAAATAAATACCTTGTTGTAGCTCTAATTTGCATGTCTTTTGATTACTGGTGTTTATGATTTTTTTTCCTATGTTTATTATCTATTTGTGTATTGGGATGTTAAAGTGAAAATATTTCATTTTTTAGTCTTCGCATTTCATTGATTTAATATGTTATTTTCACAGTACTATTTTAAAACTTTAAAAATTCATAAAATTGTTCAGGGGCGCCTGAGTGGCTCAATCGGTTAAGCACCTGACCCTTGATTTCAGCTCAGGTCATGATTTCAGAGTCGTGGGGTCAAGCTCCACATTGGGCTCTGTGCTCAGCTTGAGTCTGCTCGAGATTCTCTCTCTCCCTTTCCCTCTGACCCTCTCCCTCCTCATGAGCTTATGCGCGCTCTCTCTCTCTCTAAAAATAAATAAAATCTTTTTTTTATTTTATTTTTTATTTTTTTTTAAAGATTTTATTTATTTATTGGAGAGAGAGAGAATGAGAGACAGAGAGCATGAGAGGGAGGAGGGTCAGAGGGAGAAGCAGACTCCCCGCTGAGCAGGGAGCCTGATGTGGGACTCGATCCCGGGACTTCAGGATCATGACCTGAGCCGAAGGCAGTCGCTTAACCAACTGAGCCACCCAGGTGCCCTTTTGTTTTTTTAATTCATAAAATTGTTCAAAATTACTTTAGGGACACCTGGGTGGCTCAGTCAGTTAAGCATCTGCCTTCGGCCCAAGTCATGATCGCAGGGTCCTGGGATCGAGCCCCACATCAGGTTCCCTGCTCAGCAGGGGAGTCAACTTCTCCCTCTCCCTCCACCGCTCATGCTCTCTCTCGCCCCCCACCCCCTCTCTCAAATAAATAACATCTTAAAAAGAATTTTAGTTTAAACCACGTAACATATTTTTGGAACATTTTTCTCTTGTCCAGCTAGATGTCACTGATTTTGCAAAACAATTACTTTTAAGAGCATTAGTTTAACAAACATTTCATGATGAATCACTGAATTCTACTCCTGAAATGAGTATTACACTATATGTTAATTAACTAGAATTTAAGTAAAAACTTGAAACATAAAAAATGAACATGCCAGACATTTCAATATGTAACAGTGGCTGTACTACCTAATATAACACATTAATATTTTATTGGTGGTTCAAAAACTTACTCTTTTTATTTACTTTACTAAGATTTATTATTTAACCATGCTCTCGTTTTCATGACAATGTAATTAGAGTTTAAACTATTTTCAACTAAATAATTAGTACTTACAAAATAACTCCAGAGGCAGTTTAACCTAATGCCTACATTCTTACTGAACCACAAATTCGAGATCTCTATTAATGTGACTTACCACATATTCTCTAGATAAGAGAAACTATCCTTTAAAACTATTACTAATCTGATACCCAGTGATACTTTTCAAAGTGCATATCTCTATCTAATCTTAAATTTTCATCCGTACATTACTAGAGAATGTCTGATAAAGTACCCATTGTCCCCCAGTGGGCATCACCAGGTGTAAAGGCTGAGCAATGTGACCAGACCGCCCACCCACCCCTCAAGCGTACAGGACCTATTTGCATTATCTTCTTACTCAGCAGACATTCACCAAGAGCTTCAAGTGTGATCAGTGACAAAACAGGAAATCCAAAGTTCAAAAAGGTCAAAGACAATTCTCTGCTCTCAGGCTTTCAGTTGTGGAGAAAATATGGCATCAGACACAATGACCACTTTTAAATTCCAAACCAATACGATATAAGCAGTTTTCTTTAACTCAAGAAGTCTCAAACTTCAGAAAGAAGCTTCCCATGTGGTGACTATTTTCTTTCTGATTCACCACTGGCAATGGCTGCATTTCTCTAAAAATGAATAAATAAATAAATACTGATGGACAAGAAGTTGTGCTTCAGTATACTCATGGTCTTGAGTTCATTTTTTTAACATTTAACTGTTACTTTCAACTAAAGAATACTACAATTTGTCTGCTAGTAATGACAAAATAACAACTGTATATTTGTGGAAAGGATACCATAAAATGACATGTGCTTTGGACAGTTATTTAGAAACTGTATACCTTATCAGTTCAAGTCAGGTTTTTACTGATTTGGGCCAAAAGTTATCCTAAAATTTAAGGTGGGGGGAAAAAAAAAGAGAGAAAGAATGTTGTTTTTAAAATAAACTATAATAATGACTTAGCCATCAAAAAGAATGAAATCTTGCTGTTTGCAACGACATGGATAGAACTACAGTGTATTATGCTAAGTGAAATAAGTCAGTCAGAGAAAGACAAATATCATAAGATCTCACTCATGTGGAATTTAAGAAACAAAACAGATGAACATAGGGGAAGGGAAGGAAAAATAAAATAAGAGAAAAACAGAGAGGGAGGCAAACCATAAGGGACTCTTAACTCTAGGAAATAAATTGAGGGTTGCTAGAGGGGAGGTGGGTGGGGGGATGGGGTGACTGGGTGATGGGTATAAAGGATGGCATGTGATGTAATGAGCACTGGGTGTTCTATGCAACTGATGAATCACTGAATTCTACCCCTGAAACTAATAATACAATATATATTAACTAAATGAATTTAAATTAAAAAAATTTTTAAGTAAAAATAAATTTAAAAATAAAAAATTATAATAAAAAATAAATAAATGATAATAAACAAAACAACTAAAAATTAACAAATCCTTATCACTGATTTGTAATTGAGACATTTCTCAAGAAAGTCAGATAACATGAGTGTATATATGTCAGACCTTTAAAATGACAAAGCAACCCCAGGAAAAATACAGCAGCTTATACATTGTAGGTATTAATGAATGTTTAAAAATTAAAATGACAATGTCTCTTGCCAGGAAACAAAACCAAAATCTTTCTAATGCTTTTGTCCTATTATGACTATTGTTCTAAAAATATGCTTATATGGCACATACTCAAAAATGGGCCAGTTACAGAAACAATAGATTCACATTCTAAAGATGAACAAAATTAAATTCAAATACAAAGGCTGATGCCACCAGGGCAGAAATTCATCCAACAAAGATCACAGGCTTGTTCACAAAGATCAACGTCTACAGCCTACAAAGAGAAGGCTACAGGTTGGAGAACTCAAATAGTATCATTTGTTTCCTTACATTTAATATAAAAAAAAGAGGAAAGGGAGGAAAGATAAAAGTTTAAGGCTAAAGACTTTAAACTTCCACTGAACAATACAGTATAGGGCCATTCCAATGCCTTCCTATGCCTTTTTTTTTTTTTTTCTCTTTAGCTTTGGATTTCGCAGTTCATTAGAATACAAGGAATAAACACAAGATTTCTAAATCTCAAAATGTTGGACTTTATTAGTTTCTCTCCTGGCCAAACTCTATTGTGTAGCAAACGACTTTATTGACAATAAAACCTTGAAAACTGACCCAACCAATTCCTCCCACCCCTAATCCTGAATGAATGAATGAATGAATGAATGAATAAAATAAAATAATAAAAAGCCAGAAAACAAACTTCTCCCAAGCAAAGGTGATTCTATTTAGAAATATACTTTAAATTCCATTACTTCTTTCATTCATTCACAGGTCAAAATGATCAAAGTGATGAGCTCCCAGAGACAGATCTACTTCCTTTCCAGACCCTAAATATGGACTCAATATAGTCCTAATTAACACTGTATGCCTGAGACACACCTATGAGCTATGAGCATTAAATATTATTCCAAGATAATAATGTAAATGGGCTGGGGAAGGAGAAGAAAAACTCCAATATCCAGGAGCTGAGTAGTTAAAATTGCAGTTTTAACAACCCACCAACTCTGTCTTACCTATCAACTCTCTGGGCTGAGCTGTCCTGCTGGATCCATTACACGGAATGTTCTGATAGGGGGTAGATGAGGTGGTGTTTACCCAGGACTCCGGGGATGAAAAGTTGAAAGAAGATTGGTTATTATGGTCCTGAAGCTCTTTACACTGAGCAAGACTGTCTTGAGGAGTGCTTACTTCTTCAGAACAAGGCTGGACTGAGCTAGATGAGATTCTTCTTTGGTACAAGGGCCGACCAGGTCCTCTGGGTTCATACTACACAAAGAAAAAGGACATTTCATAAATCAATGAAACTTACACCCCCTCACACCCTTTGGTACACAGCAATCTTACTGTATTAAACAGCAATTCTCAAAATACTCTCCTCTGGGACTATCACCCCTCCCCACCAGCCGGCCCTGAAAAGCAGCCTGAGCTCTGGACACCGTTCTGGCCCTTAGCAGGCAGTCTTATGACAACACACGTCTCATTTCTGATTCTGTTTTCTTGTAAGATATGGAGCTGAACTACCTGTCTTTGGTTCTAAAACTCTATTGCCATCTTAAGGAACATTAGACTGAGAATGAAGAAACATATCTGCTCAAAATTAAATGGGGGAAATTACAGTCACAGTCAACTGACCCACAGCCACCTTGAACAGTAACTCATTCTAGACTTCTCCCTTGTGCTGAATATTCACAGCCTCCCAATTTATTATTCCTTAGACTTGATGGCAAGACATGACTCCTCTGGCCCAACATGAAGTGCTCTTTACCTGTGCATCCTTTCACATAGTCTTCAACTGACACGGAACATTATTTTCTTTAAAAAAAAAAAAAAAAAAAAAATCCTTTAGGGGCACCTGGGTGGCTCAGTCAGTTAAGCATCTGCCTTCAGCTCAGGTCACGATCTCAGGGTCCTGGGATCGAGTCCCATATCAGGCTCCCTGCTTCTCCCTCTCCCTCTGCCCCTCCCTCATGCTCATATGTGTGCACTCTCTCAAGTAAATAAATATAATCTTTTAAAAAAATCCTTTAGGGTGCCTGGGTAGTTCAGTTAGTTAAGCATCCGACTCTTGGTTTCAGCTCAGGTCATGATCTCAGGGTTGTGAGATCAAGCCCCACACAGGGGGGAGAGAATCTCTTTCCCTCTTCCCCCACTTATGCACTTGTGCTCTCGCTCTCTCTCTCTCAAAAACACATCCTTTATACATTTGAAACCCAACTAACTTACTCCTTGTATTTTTTCCTCCCTAAACTGCACACCCCAGATCACTCTAACCCTCTCAACAAGAGCCATCAGCCAGCCATTTCAAGATTTTTTACCATTTCTCATCGCCAAAGGCAAGGGAAGCAAGGGCAAAAATGAACTATTGGGACTTCATCAAGATAAAAAGCTTTTGCAAAGCAAAGGAAACAGTCAACAAAACCAAAAGACAACCGACAGAATGGGAGAAGATATTTGCAAATGACATATCAGATAAAGGGCTAGTATCCAAAATCTATAAAGCACTCATCAAACTCAACACCTAAAGAACAAAGAATCCAATCAAGAAATGGGCAGAAGACATGAACAGACATTTTTCCAAAGAAGACATCCAAATGGCCAACAGACACATGAAAAAGCACTCAGTATCACTCAGCATCAGGGAAATCCAAATCAAAACCTCAGTGAGATACCACCTCACACCAGTCAGAATGGCTAAAATTAACAAGTCAGGAAATGACAGATGTTGGTGGGGATGCGGAGAAAGGGGAACCCTCCTATACTGTTGGTGGGAATGCAAGCTGGTGCAGCCACTCTGGAAAACAGTATGGAGGTTCCTCAAAAAGTTGAAAATAGAGCTACCATATGATCCAGCAATTGCACTACTGGGTATTTACCCCAAAGATACAAAAGTAGGGATCCAAAAGGGTACGTGCACCCCGATGTTTAGAACAGCAATGTCCACAATAGCCAAACTGTGGAAAGAGCCAAGATGTCCATCGACAGATGAATGGATAAAGAAGATGTGGTATATATATACAATGGAATATTATGCAGCCATCAAAAGGAATGAGATCTTGCCATTTGCAACGACGTGGATGGAACTGGAGGGTATTATGCTGAGCGAAATAAGTCAAATAGAGAAAGACATGTATCATATGACCTCAGTGATATGAGGAATTCTTAATCTCAGGAAACAAACTGAGGGTTGCTGGAGTGGGGGGTGGGGTGGGAGGGAGGGGGTGACTGGGTGATAGACACTGGGGAGGGTATGTGCTCTGGTAAGCGCTGTGAATTGTGCAAGACTATTGAATCTCAGATCTGTACCTCTGAAACAAATAATGCAATGTATGTTAAGAAAAAAAAAAAAAGAAGAAGGTAGCAGGAGGGGAAGAATGAAGGGGGGGAAATCGGAGGGGTAGACGAACCATGAGAGACGATGGACTCTGAAAAACAAACAGGGTTCTAGAGGGGAGGGGGGTGGGAGGATGGGTTAGCCTGGTGATGGGTATTGAGGAGGGCACATTCTGCATGGAGCACTGGGTGTTATGCACAAACAATGAATCATGGAACACGACATCTAAAACTAATCATGTAATGTATGGGGATTAACATAACAATAAAAAAAATTTTTTTTTAATATTTTTTTACCGTTTCTCACATACTCTCAGATTTCTTCCTGCCTAACTGCTGTGACCAATACCCAGCCTCCATTTTGGTGGCAAGGCAGTATGAGTAGCAGTTAGGTGTGCAGTCTCAGTCTAGAGCCAGACTATCACCTGGGCAACCGACCTAACCTCTCGGGAGCTTTGTCTGTAAACGCAGCTTCATGACCCACAGGACCTACCTCTCAGGACTGTGGTAAGAATTAAATGAGTTCAGCATGTACAGCATTAAGAACTGTTCCTGGCACATGGGAAGGGTTTGTTGTCATGCAAGTGTTTTAATACAATATATAAAGATAAGATTCCAAGTATATCTTAAATGATGGAATGAGACTGACTTTTTATTGCACCCCTCTCCCTCCTCCCCAATAATAATAGATTTACTATTCAGTTTGTGATCATTATGATTCCGAGGAATCTTTCTTTTGCCATTGCTGTTAGCAATAATTGGAAATCTGGAAATGGAGATTAGATTACAAAGAAGAGACAGAGAGAGATGAATTAGCACAGTAATAGCAGGATGTTTGTTGGGAATATAAAACAACACAAACCGATATTCTCAGGCCAAAGAAATTGTGGATATAAGCACTGTGAGGGTAAAGTCATCCCAGATGAACCACTAGGATATAAAGCAGGGGAGGGAATGGGCCTGGACTGCTTGTCCTTGTTCAGAAAGGCAGGAAAAGGATAGGAGGAAAGCAATTTTCTCACTATTAAATGATGAATGTCTAGGTCATTTCTTCATTTCCAAACTTTTAGTTACTGGATGAGGAAGGCAAGAGATAATACTTCCATCTGGCTAGTTCTTTTTTCATATATTTTTATTGCTCTTATGTCTCTAAGTATAATATCAAAATTCACCTTTAATTTTGCTCTGCTTTAAAAGAATGTTTTCAGGGGCGCCTGGGTGGCTCAGTTGGTTGGGCGACTGCCTTCAGCTCAGGTCATGATCCCAGGGTCCTGGGATCGAGTCCCGCATCGGGCTCCCTGCTCTGTGGGGAAGCCTGCTTCTCCCTCTCCCACTCCCCCTGCTTGTGTTCCCTCTCTCGCTGTGTCTCTCTCTGTCAAATAAATAAATAAAATCTTTTAAAAAAATAAAATAAAATAAAAATAAAAGAATGTTTTCAATGATCAAGATCATTCTGAATTTGATTCTGGTTTTCTAGAATATAACTGTCAACTACGAATTTAATCAGCACATTTGAAATTTCATTGTCTAGGTCATTAAATTATGGTGTTCAGTAGAATAACCAACCCTCCTAAACTGCTTCATGTTCTCTAGGGCTAGGCAACCCCTGAATGACTAACAACAATAGCTTGTGCAGTGTGTCTTTTTTATCAAGGTTTTTTATGAAGATCATCAGCTCCTAGAATCAAAATGAAGTGTTTCTTTTTATTACCATGCCCTGAGCGTTTAGTAATAAGCCCAGTCACAATCTGCAGGGAATCACATTCTAAAATCTTTACATGTGAATATGAAAATACAAAACTAACATCTGTTAAGGCCTCAGAAAGAACAGGTTATGATAATCAAATCCCCTGGTGATATAGAACACTAAATATACTCATATAAATTTCAGGCATTAGCTTTATAAGCCTTTTTTCATTAAATACTATGCATACATATGCTGGTAGTATAAACAAATACCTTCTTACAATGAATAGATATATAAACCACAAAGCTTAAATGAGGAAAACTAAAAATCAGAAAGCGACAGAAAGCTGATATGAAAGGAGACAATATTCAATTAAGCTTTTTAGAAAATGTATATCATTTGTGTCATTCAACTGAAATCCAAAAAAAAAAAAAAATCACACAGTTGACATGCATAGCAGGAACTGTGGAAGTAGTGTGTAACGTATTTATTGTAATAGTTCCTAAGCTGCTATTGACAAAGATGAATGTGCAGATGAAGTATGAAATTCAGGGCGCCTGGGTAGCTCAGTTGTTAAGCATCTGCCTTCGGCTTGGGTCATGATCCCAGGGTCCTGGGATCGAGTCCCACATCGGGCTCCCTGCTCCGCAGGAAGCCTGCTTCTCCCTCTCCCACTCCCGCTGCTTGTGTTCCCTCTCTTGCTGTCTCTCTCTCTGTTGAAAAATAAATAAAATCTTTAAAAAAAAAAAAAAAGAAATATGAAATTCAATTTCAAATCACATCATAAATATGACTGATCCTTTATGTCAGAAAAGGAACCAAAACTTGAAATTGTTTTTAAAAAGTCTACTGGTACATCTATTTCATACAACAAAGATGAAGGTAATGCATGAAAATATGATTTGCTAGTTTGGAATCTGTCCTCAAAGGAATTTGAGTAAAGGCAGAGAAATCTTGATGATAACTAAAAAAAAAATGGTTCATATACCAAATAAACTACATTTTAGCAGTTCTATAGTTTTCAGCATCAGATCTGTACAGTTTTTGTTAGATTTATACCTATTTCATTTTTCTCTGAGCTATTTTATTTTTTTTATTTTTTTTAAAGATTTTATTTATTCATTTGAGACAGAGAGATACAGACAGAAAGAGAGAGCATGAGCAGGGGGAGAGGCAGACAGAGAGGGAGAAGCAGGCTCCCCGCTGAGCCAGGAGCCCGATGTGGGGCTCGATCCCAGGACCCTGGGATCATGACCTGAGCCGAAGGCAGACGCTTAACCATCTGAGCCACCCAGGCGCCCCTGAGCTATTTTAAATGGTACTGACTTGTACATTTTGGTTTCCAATTATACATCGCTAGTATATAGAAATGAGATTGATTTGTGTGTGTTGATCTTATATCCTGAAACCTTGCTATAGTCCTATTAGGTCATAGGATTTTTGTTGGTTTGTTTTCTGGATAGATTCCTTGGGCTTTCCTACATTGATAATCATGTCATCTTTGAATAGGGAAAGTTTTAGGGCTTCCTTTCCAATCCCCATGTCTTCTATTTCTTTTTCTTGCCATACTGCTTTGGCTAAGATTTCCAGTACAATGTTGAATAGGAGTGTTTAGAGTGGACATTTTACCTTGTTCCTAAGTCTTAGAGAGAAAGCATTCAGTCTCTATCATTAAATATGATGGTAGCTGTGGGATTTTTATAGGTGCTCTTTAACAGGTTGAAGAATTTCTATTTCTAGTTTGCTAAGAGCTTTTATACATCACAGATATTGTATTATATCAAATGTATGTGGCTTTGTGGGGTTTTTTTGGGGGGGGGTAATATCTCCCGACACAATCTTGTGATTTTTCACTGTAGACAGTATGGAGGATTACACTGATTTATTTTCAAATACCAAACCAGCTTTGCATTCTGTGGCCTCCACACTGGTGTGCATGTTAAGTAGGTGCCACATGCTGCATGGCCCAGAGCAGGAATAAGATCTGACATGGTCATAGTGTATTATTCTTTTTTATATATTGCTGAATTGAATTTGCTAAAGTTTTGTTGAGTATATTTGCATTAATGTTCACAAATATCAGTCTGCAGTTTCCCTTTTTTGTACTGTCTTTGTCTAGTTTTGGTATCAAAGTAATGTTGACCGTATACAGTAAGCTGAAAAGTGTTCCCTTCTCTTCCATTCTCTGGAAGAGATTGTGTAAATTGGTGGCATTTCTTTTTTAACATATTTGAAGGAATTCAGTAGTGAGCTATCCGGGCCTGAAGATTTCTTCTTGGGAAGTTTTTTTAAAAAAAAAAAAAAACCTTGGGAAGGTTTTTAAACTACAAACTAAGTTTCTTTGACAGTCAATAAATATTTAACAAAAAAATTAAAATGCTGAAAGTTGAATACCATTATTTTCTATTTAATTTTCTCAAGATTTGAGGAAAAAACTTGTGACTACAAAGCACTCTTGGGCTCTACTAACTTACTTCAATTTAGCTCTTCATAAGGTTATCATCTTATGTTTAAAGCAAATGTGCTATAGTTTCGTAGAGAGGTACAAAGCAACCCAGAAAAAAAGAAACTAAAAAGGAGGGAGGAGAGGAGTATCCCTGTTAGATTAAAAACAATTAGTATTAGCAAGCTAGGCAAAATGTGATGGATAAACTACAGTTTGCAACAATAATGTCTATGGGTTCATGTGATGTCATCTACTGAAAAGTACTTGACAAATTACAAAACAGTATTTTTTAAAAAGACATGATTCCCAGTTAGTGGTAGAGACTGGCCCAAGACTCCACTAAAATAATAATAAATGAATATAAAAGATCCACAACAGTCAAGACCAAATGACTAGCCACTAGTAAAGGACACATTTCTGGAATATACGGAGACAATGGAGGAATACTGTCTGTGAAAAGAGAGCCACAAACTAAGATGGGAACCAATCTGCCCTACAAAATTCCAGAGGCTCAAGCCTCAGAAACACCAGCTACCATGACA
Source organism: Neomonachus schauinslandi (assembly GCF_002201575.2). NCBI lineage: Eukaryota > Metazoa > Chordata > Mammalia > Carnivora > Phocidae > Neomonachus > Neomonachus schauinslandi. The sequence continues at coordinate 46,674,288 of NC_058417.1, read as the reverse complement.
AGTGGAGGGATAAACGTGAGGGTTTAAATGAAAGTCTGTTCAGGGAACAGCTGGTCTCACTCCGCATTCCCCCCAACAACCAGAGGAATTCAAGCATTAAAAGATCCCCAGGGAAAAGCCTGCCAGGCAGTAAGTCCTGAGACATGTACAAAACTCCCAAGTTGCTCTTTAGTGACATAGACAATTGAAGGTTACTAGACATTTAAGGGGAGTTTCCAGCATAAAAGATGGTCATAGATAAACAGAGGAAAAGGGAGGCCCAGAGGAAAAAAAGTAACAATGATGTTTTAAAAGTATTTTTAAAATATTATAATTAGTTCTTACTAAAATTCTAAAATAAGACAACAACAAATCCTCAACTAGTTTCCTGGAAAAAGGCATTACATTTATAAAAACAAAAATAAGGTGTTATGAAAACGGAAAAATTTGAGAATAATGAACTCCTGGAAATTAAAACATCTGTGGGCTCGAATATAAAAGGCTATAGAAGGGTTTGTAGATAAAATAAAAAAAAAATCTTTCAGAGAGTAGGAAAAAATACAAAAATACCAAAATATGACAGGACCAAAAAAGATACGGAGAATCCAGGAGGTCTAACAAATGCTTTAGAAAGAGAGAGAAACAGAGAAAAGAGATGGTAGAACATTATCAAAAATATAATGTAAGACAATTTCAAAGAGCTGAAGGGCTGAGTCTTTCTCTAGAGCTGTCTGAAAGACCTTTCTGTGATGATGGAGATGTTCTGTACCTTCACTGTTCAATAAGGTGACCCCTAGCCACATGTGGCTACTGAGCAATTGAAATGTGGCTAGTAGAAATAAGAAACAGGTTATTTTATTTCATTTCATCTTAAATAATATCTAACCCATCAGGAATTCCTGTAGGTTTTAACCACAAATGGAGCTTGACTTTATTTACGTCTCACCATTTCCACTGCTATATAATCCAAGCCACCATCATTCTTTTGTCCAGAAAACGATGATACTCTCCATTATTTCTTTTATATCATTTTAAAGGATTATTTTTAAAATAAAATGCATTATCTAAGCAGAACTTTAAAAACAACTTTAATGTCAACATTAGGTTCTTAAGATTCAATATGACAATAGAAGCGAAATTTATCTTGATTTCTAAAGCCATGGTACAGTTGTCTCTGGGTTTTGTTACTGTTTTTCTTAAAAGAAAAGTATACTGAAATGAATGTGACTTTGTAGCAAAGTGCATTAGAATCAATTTAGTGCTAAATAAAGAAAAATACCATCTGAAGCAACTCACAGGCGCTTACAATTTGCAAATAGTATCTTCCCACCAAGCAATTTTATTTTGCTACATCCAAACACAAGGTAATAGAGGAGATACTAGAATGAATGCAATATTACATCTGAGAGAGAAATGTCAGATTCACTGCTGTGACATTTTGAGCTACCTTGAATCTATCTGGTTCTTCTTTACTCTTCTTGAATATGAAACAGTAAAGTTATCCATTACAGACCACGCCTCTTACAATGAGAAAATGTCAGTTTGGGTAGGAAATAAATATTACACAGAAGTTTGCCTTTAACTTATTAACTATTTGCATTTTCTCTGAAGAATCATAGTTATCATAATTAAATAAATTTCCTAGCTTTAAAACACAAGGTAATGCCAGAGAGTATTTGTTTTATATTTAAAGAACATTGAGAAGTGGGGGCGCATGGGTGGCTCAGTTGGTTAAGCATCTAACTCTGGATTTCAGCTCAGGTCATGATCTCAGGGTCATGGGATCGAGTCCCGTGTTGGGCTCTGCACTCAGCGCACAGTCCGCCTGTCCCTCTCCCTCCTCCTGCCGCTCGCTCACTCGCTCTCAAATAAATAAAATCTTAAAAAAAAAAAAAAAAAAGATTGTCTTCCTCGGCCCCTCCCCCCACCATCTCTCCCTTTCTTAAAAAAAAAAAGAACATTGAGGAGCGAAGTACATTCCTTTTAATTTTCTGAATTAATCATTTGGATAAACATTTAGCAGCTGGGACCAGATAGCTTTTAAGAATCAAGACTTCTAAAAAAAAAAAAAAAATCAAGAATTCTAAAATGAACCATCCCTCCTCCCAGCCTCCCCACCAAAAAGGAAAACTTATACATCTGAAGATTTAATTCTTCGGTCCCAGGAATATAATTTGGTATCCCCCACCCCCACATCTACTTCATGTAATTGCAATCACTTCTCATCTTCCAGGAAGAAACCTTACTCATGGCATAAAAAGCTGAAGAACAGTGTGAAGCAGAGGAGGCTGGGCGTCCAGAGTCTGAGATCCACTTTAAGTAGTAAAACTGCTTAAGCTGCAAGTCCCTGAACATCTTGGTGCCTCAGGCTCCTTTAAAGAGGAGGAGGAGTGAGAAAGATGATTTTCAGGCTTCAACTACTTTCAAAGTTCTATTTTTTAAGAGTTGTCAATAAATCAGTCTTTCTCAATGAGAATATATTTTAACTTTTTTTAAGTAGGCTCTACGCCTAGCGTGAAGCCCAACATGGGGCTTGAACTCACAACCCTGAGATCAAGACCTGAGCTGAGAGCAAGAGTTGGACGTACAACTGACTGAGTCACCCAGGCACCCCTTAACTCTTTATTAAAATGTCCAAACATAATCCATTAACAACTTTAACAATCATCAAAAATTTGCTCTATCTGCTAAAATAATTCAAATGTGATACCACATACAAGCCTATTTATTTAAATTCAAAAACTATATAGCATGCTAACTGACTACAATAAAATGCATTCTGGGCAATGAGTTTAAAATTTCAATTTTTTCCCCCCCAGAGGGAAATTTCTAGAAATAAAAAAAAAATTTTTCCAACAGAGAATGCCCTTTGTATTTCCACCTATACTTCAGCCCTTCAGCCCTGTGGGCTAATTAAAGATATAAACCATACTTTTCTCCCCTTCTTCCTTATTTCTTGACTACATTTTGTTTCCTATTGTTCTGCACAGTTTTCAATTTCTTTCATGAAGAGACTCTTCCTTCTACATCTATCTCCTGCCAATCAGATTGTTCCTTTACTTTTAGACGGTAGCCCAATCAATGTCCAACACCGGTTTCATTTTAGAGTCCTTGGGTCTAAAATAATTTCATTATTTATTGCTTAATGGTTCATTTTACTCTGTCAGAGATCCTTACTTCTAGGTTCAGTATCAACTCCATGTACGTTTCTGTTTATAAATATTCTTTATGCTAAGCTGTGAAACTGTTATGTTGCTAAACATATGATCATCATTTTCAAATAAGGCTAGTGCTAATATATATCTTTCTAAATATCAAAATATAATGCTAAAACCTCAAAAGTATACATATAAATAAATAACTGGGGGAAAGGTCACAACTAAGTTAATTAGAGCTCTATTTATAATTATACTATCAAAGCTAATCACTAAGGAAGAGCTCAATGCTCTAGTGAAAATTCCAAGTGTCATTAACTATGGTGCCAGAAACGTTCATTAAAATAGAACATCTCATTTAAATGATTAGCTTTGATAATTTAAGCATGAATAGAGGTCTAATTTATTAATCTGCTGATCACTGTCTCTGTTATGTGCACCAGATGGTTTATCAGATACCATACATTAACGATCCATCTGAGAATACTGCGCTGTTACCACCTGGTTACACAACCTAAGTCACAAGCTATCCTCACCCACTTCTAAAGTCAGAACAGGCAGAATATGTCAATCAGCCAAGAACATAATCTTCAAGCTACATTTGTACAAGACTTCGCGCCAGAGAAGGGAATGTGGGGGTGTGGGGTAATCAGACAGCACTAAAATCAAAACTACCAACTAACTTCAAAACCAGATTTCTTTGAAGGAAAAAATAAAAGCTAATAGATGAGTCAAAGTGTCTTTGTTCAAAAACCAACACATAAGACAAGAGATATTTCAAAGCAGATTCATCACAGAGACATATATGTCATCTCTAAGACGCCATCGGTAAATGTTGATTGACTGAAAGCTGGTCAAGATGAGTGACTTAAAAGCATCCACTCTCACTGGAAGGTCATCACAACAATACCACCACTGTAAATAAAAGCATGCAGTTTCAAATTCTGAGACTTTTCCAGTGAAGCTTTTAAAAAGAATTTTCCACACATTACTCATAAGCACTTTTATTTTTTTTTTAAGATTTTATTTACTTGAGGGGCGCCTGGGTGGCTCAGTCGTTAAGCATCTGCCTTCAGCTCGGGTCATGATCCCAGGACCCCAGGACCATGACCTGAGCCGAAGGCAGACGCCTAACAACGGAGCCACCCAGGGCCCCGCTCATAAGCACTTTTAATCGGACTATTTCATGGTGAAGCACACCCTACCTGACAACATTTGTTCTGTACCAGTATCAGTATTGCAGGTTCTATGTTAAATGGAAGTTTTTAATGTGGTAAAACTATGCCCACTTAAGAAGACTGAGCATTTGTCTCTCAAGGTAAAATAACTGGGAAGTATAATGGGGGAAAGAAAAGGTTCCATTCATAATAAAAAACAAGGAACAATCAATGTAAATTTAACCAGTAATGAAGCTGCTATAGAATTTTACAGAGGAACATTCAGAAAATAAAAAAGGAAGAGAGAGAAAGAGGTAGAGGAGAAAAATTAAAATACTGAGGATTACCAATTTCTAAATGAGAGGTTTAAGAAATTTGTAAAGACAAATTTCCCTTAATATAAGCTACACATTTGAAATAATTAAAAAAAAAAACCCAGGAGGCGCCTGGGTGGTTCAGTCAGTTAAGCGTCTGCCTTCGGCTCAGGTCATGATCTCAAGGTCCTGGAATCAAGTTCTCCATCGGGCTCTCTGCTCAGTGGGGAGTCTGCCTCTCCCTCTCCCTCTGCCTCTCCCCCAGCTTATGCTCTCACTCTGTCAAATAAATAAATAAAATCTTTAAAAAAAACACACACACACAAGAATGGTTTTTCTTTGGGTGTGGGGGACTGTGCGGGGGTGGGGGGAGGAAGAGTTCACAAAGGACTCTAAACTTATGGTAGAAAAACCAATAACTCTCTGCTCTTCTGCCCACCCCTGGAAGGAAAAAAAAAAAGGAAGAGAAACTTTACACTATCAAATGAGAATACTACAAAGTCTCAAAAATTAAAACAATGCAATTCTAGTACAGAAACATAAATATAGCTAGATGAGGAGAAAAATCACAAGTCTGCAAACAGATCTGAGTGTATACTGAAGAACAGCGTCTTACTTAGAAGTTAAATTATAAAGTTGTCATACAAAGCAGAAAATCTCATACAGAAAAAATTACCCTTGAAAAATTGTGAATCATGCCAAAATTACTAGAAACTGAACCCTTGGAAGCGCCAAAGCCAAGAATTAACTTTTATTGTTTCTCTTTATATTTCATCTCTCCCCACCCCCACAGCGGTTAGGTGAAATCCAAGTATGACACAGTGCTAATATAAAAGAATTTAGCATTTGATAAGAAAGCTACTATTCTATTTAGAGAGAATGCAGTAATTTAACGAGTATGAAGACAATTGGCTAAATATTTAGAGAAATATTAAATCATAATCGCAAGCTTACACTTAAATTTGAAATCAAATTGGAGCAACTGATCACTCTATTTTTCCAATCAGGAATGGTCTGTAACCTGGCCCAAGGTAAGGGTGGCACCTTTGCCCCCGTTCCCCTCCTTATCCCATCATCAGAAAGAACTAGAAGTGGGAGAGGGTGCTGGCACCACTGCCAGACCACAGTTCCCCAACCTCATCCCAGCAGCTGAGGGCCAGGGCTTTGGTTGCATTCAAGCTAGGTAAGAAAACCCACTGCATTTAAGACTTAAGCCTTAGGGCGCTGGGTGGCTCAGTTGGTTAAGCGACTGCCTTCGGCTCAGGTCATGATCCTGGAGTCCCAGGATCGAGTCCCGCATCGGGCTCTCTGCTCGACAGGGAGTCTGCTTCTCCCTCCAACCCTCCCCTCTCTAATGCTCTCTCTCTCTCATTCTCTCTCTCAAATAAATAAATAAAATCTTTAAAAAAAAAAAAAAAAAGACTTGGGCGCCTGGGTGGCTCAGTTGGTTAAGCCACTGCCTTCGGCTCAGGTCATGATCCTGGAGTCCCTGGATCGAGTCCCGCATTGGGCTCCCTGCTCGGCAGGGAGTCTGCTTCTCCCTCTCCCACTCCCCGTTTGTGTTCCCTCTCTCGCTGTGTCTTTCTCTGTCAAATAAATAAATAAAATCTTAAAAAAAAAAAAAAAAAAAAAGACTTAAGCCTTAAACATCTAAATGAGAATACTCTAAAAATTTAAAGTAGCAAAAAATGTTACAGAATAGGATCAAGATCCCATTCAGGCACCTTGACCTGGTGGAAAAAAAGGCTTGTTGAGGTGATAAAACTGAGCACAGAAATTAAGGGAAAAAATTGTTTCAAGTTTTCCCAACAACAAGTAATCAACCAAATGTTGATATTTATGAATGCTATGAAATCACATGTTCTCTATGAATGCTATGAAAAGCCAAATGTTACAGTAGCTATCTTTGTATAGTGAAATTAGAAATAATTATCTCTAGCTACATTTTCCACGCTGACCATGTACTTCATTTGTCAAAAGAAAACGGAAATTATTATAAAAAAGAAAATACTAATGAAACAGAATATGAAAAACCACCTCTGTTCAAAGTTAACTGTTAAGCTAACATCTAGATGTTTTCATCCCACATAAGATTAATCTATCAGGGTTTCTAGCAATAAAAGAATTCACAGTAGAGAAGGAAATAAGACATTTTTCTACATTGTTAATGTTAAAGAAATTATTTTAAAAGGCTAGAAATAAACACCAAACTATTCATTCTGTGAGATGATTCATGCAAAATCTTTTTGTACCACACAGCACACAAAAGTTAACCCATTGCACTTGAAAATGTCAAAATCCGCAATGTGGTAGAAATAATATTTTCCTTGTCAAGGTATTTTTTTCAGTGTTCCAAGTTAGTCATCATTAGAGAATCCTGTGCAACAAAATAAAGATGACCAAATATTTCTGCAAAAGTAATTTCACTCTAAGGACCCAGTGACAATTGAAGGTACTTACTCACACACAGCTAAGCAGTAATATCAAATGTTAAGAGCCTGAAGGTACAAAGAATTTAAATTCCAAAACTAAGTAATATTTAAGTATTTCAAAGATTAAATAACATACATTATTCAGTATTGAGTATTATTTAGTAAAGTACAAATCTTTAGAGAACCCTATAAAGCCTTTGGCACGTTGTTTCCTCCACATATTATGAACTCATCTGGCAGGTTAAAGAAAAAACATCACAAGAGGGACACCTGGGTGGCTCAGTCAGTTAAGTGTCTGCCTTTGGCTCAGGTCATGATCTCAGGGTCCTGGGATCGAGCCCTGCATCTCGGGCTCCCTGCTCGGTGGGGAGTCTGCTTCCCCCTCTCCCTCTGCCCCTCCCCAATGCCTGTGTGTGCACACTCTCTCTCACTCATACATAAATAAAAATCTTTTTAAAAAAAAAATCACAAGAGATATCAGTATAATTGGCAGAGGTAAGTAACTCCAAAGTCCATCGCTCCATAAAAGCAATGAAAAAATTGGCAAAACTGTCACCATCAACTTTCTTAAATTCGATAAATTAAAGTTTGCAGCAACCAAGGGAGCATTTCATCAAGAAAAAAATGGAAAATTCAGTAAGAATAGTGAGCTCTGTGGTATTTTAACTTACTCTAGTCCCAACCCCCTGCTCTCCAGCTCAATGGTGGCCCTGAATATAAGTAAGGCCTTGCATTTCCAGCACCAGGACCAGAGGGAGCAGAGCAGGTCTCATTCGCAAAGACCTGTAATTACTTGTTGTGACCCGTCTGGTGGTCCCTGGAAGACTGGCTCAAAAACAAACAAAAATACTTGCCCTGTCTTGTCTGAGAACTCAACCAGTGCTAACAGGGCCGTATCAAAAACACTTATAGGCAAAGGTTTTAGTCACTGCTGCCTGAAGCAATGGATAAGAGTTGGACCAAACAGCAGACTAACCAAAAGCTTAGGAGGAAAGGCTTTAGGGAATAAGGGCTCTGAAGAGCTCTGACACATTCCTGGGAATCTAAAAGACCACATACATGCTGTGCACATGTTCAGAAAAGACCTGAAAAGTTCCTACCTCTGGCTGATCTGGAGGCTCTGCAGAAGCAGGAAGTTAGGGCTAAGGCAAAGATGTAAGCTGCCTGGCTGAGCATGGAAGGTGCACCCAAACACACATTCCGACGCCTCTGCAAAAACTGGGCCATGTTTCCAGTCCTGGGCATTTAAGGAAATCTCTGTGCCATGGTTAGTTGACCATTAAGCTAACAGCATGAAGACTTCAGAGGACACAGGACACAGGACAACCACAGACTTTAAAAAATTGTTTCAGGGGGCGCCTGGGTGGCTCAGTTGGTTAAGCGACTGCCTTCGCTCAGGTCATGATCCTGGAGTCCCGGGATCGAGTCCCGCATCGGGCTCCCTGCTCGGCAGGGAGTCTGCTTCTCCCTCTGACCCTCCCCCTCTCATGCTCTCTGTCTCCCATTCTCTCTCTCAGATAAATAAATAAAAAAATCTTTTAAAAAAAAATTGTTTCATAATTTTTAATTTAAAATTATTTTTTAATTAGATCAGAAAAGTCACTAAACAAATGATAAAATCAAAAAGCGAAAGAATGAGAAAAGAAATTGCATGCAAACTGAGACAGAAAGAGAGTCGTGGTGGCTACCCAAACATCAGAAAAAACCTACTTGAAATGAAATTGTTGTAAGAGAGAAAGGATACCATATAATGATAAAATTGTCAATCCATCAAGAAGATGTAACAAGTATATATAAACCTAGGGGCGCCTGAGTGGCTCAGATGGTTAAGCGTCTGCCTTCGGCTCAGGTCATGATCCCAGGGTCCTGGGATTGAGCCCCACATCGGGCTCCTGGCTCAGCGAGGAGCCTGCTTCTCCCTCTGCCTCTCTCTCTGCTCATGCTTTCTCTCTCTCTCTCTCTCTCTGTATCTCTGTGTCTCAAATGAATAAATAAAATCTTTAAAAAAAAAACAAAAAAGTATATATAAACCTAATGACAGAGCCCCAATATACATGAAGCATAAACTGACAGAACTGAAAGGTAGAAACAGAAGATTCAACATTAATAGTTGAGAGATTTCAATACCCTACCTTTAGTAATAGATATAAAACCTAGACAGAGATTCAAAGGAAACAGGAAATTTGAACAATATAAACCAAATAGACCTAACATAACTATAGAACACTCCAGCCAACAAGAACAAAATACTCATGCTTCTCCAGTGCACCTGAAACATTCTCCAGAAAAGACCATATGTTGGGCCACAAAACAAGTCTCAATAAATTTTAATAGATTAAAATTATACAAAGTATATTCTCCAACCACAATAGAATGAAATCAGAAATCAAAAACACAAGGAAATTTGAAAAACTCACCCTGGATACACTTGCTTTTCTCTAATTTACCAAGTAAGTGCCTTAAACATTATACTAGAGTTCTGGCCAGGGCAATTAGGCAAGAAAAAGAAATAAAATGCAGTCAGATTAGAAAGGAAGAAGAAATATATTTGCAGGTGACATTTTATATAAAAAAAATCCCAAGGTATCCACAAAAAAATCTATTAGAGCTAATTAACAGTTCAGCAAATTTGCAGATATATAATATATAACTGTATTTCTACACACTAGTAATGAACAATCCAAAAATGAAATTAAGAAAACAATTCTGTTTACAACAGCAGGAAAAAGAATAAAATACATCAGGATAGATTTAACAAAAGAAGTGTGAGACTTATACTTGGAAAATTACAAAATGCTGTTAAAGAAAAATTTTAAAGGACCTAAATAAATGTAAAGATACCCCACGTTCAGGTACCAGAAGGCTTAATATTGTTAAGATGACAATAGTGCTCAACTTAATCTAGATTTAAAGCAATCTCTTTTAAAATCCCAGATGTTTTGTTTGTTTGTTTGTTTTGCAGAAATGGACAAACTGATCCTAATTTCATATGGAAATTCAAGGGACCCAGAATAGCCAAAACAATCTTGAAAAAGAAAAAGTACAAAACTCATACTTCCAAATACAAAACTCACTACAAAGATAGAGTATACAAGACAGTGTGGTAGAGCATGAGGACATAGACAATAATGAAGAGAACTGAAAGCCTACAAGTAATCCCATACATCTATGGTCAACTGATTTTTGACAAGGTTCCCAAGACCATTCAATGGACAAAGAATTCTTTTCAACAACTGGTGCTGAGAAAACTAGATAATCAACATGCAAAATAATGAATTTGACACCACCTCATATAATACACAAAAATTAACTCAATATGGATCAAAGAACTCAATGTAACAACTAAAACTATGAAACTGAGGAAGGTAGACATACATCTCCATGAATTTGGATTAAGCAACAGTTTTTCAGGTATGACATCAAAAGCACAGTAACAAGAACAGCAACAATGACAAAAACCAGATAAATTGGGACTTTTTCCAAATTAAAAACTTTTGTGCATCAATGGATACTATTAAGAAGGTGAAAAGACAACCCACCGAAGGAGAAAATACAGCAAATCGTATGTGTGATAACAATCTAGTACCCAGACTGTATTTAAAACCTCTTACAGCTCCACAACAAAAAGGCAACCAACCATTTTTTCAAATGGGCAAAGGATTTGAATGGACATTCCTCCAAAGAAGATACACAAATGGCCGATAACCACATGAAGCGATGCTCAACATCTTCAGTCATTAGAGAAATGCATATCAAAACCACAAAGAGATACCACTATACGCCCACTAAATGACTATCATTAAAAAAAAAAAAAAAAGGGAGATAATGGAACCCTCACACATCACTATTGTAAAATGGTGCAAGGCACTGTGGCAAACAGCTTGGCAGCTCTTCAAAAAGTCAAACATAGAGTTACCAGATGACCCAGGAATTCCAGGTACATAATTAAACAAGAGAACAAAAAATATGCTTTCACACAAAAACTTGTTCAGCAGTATTCATAAGAGCAAAATAACGGAAACAACTCAAATACCCATCAATCGAGGAAGAGATAAATTGTGGTATATCCATACAGTGGAATATTACTCAGCCATAAAAAGGAATGAAGTACTGACATGTGCTACAAAGTGCACGAGCTTCAAAAATATTGCTAAAGAAGCCAGACTCAAAAGGCCACATTTTGTATGATTCCTGTTATATGAAATGTCTCCATAGAGACAGAAAAGTAGATTATTAGTTGCTAGGGACTGGAGGCAGGGAGGATTAGGGAGCAACTACTTAACAGTCATGGGGTTTCTCTCAGGGCAACAACACACTCTGGAATTAGAGAGCGGCAACGGCTACACGATATTTTATATAAATTAAAATCCACTAAACAGTACTTTAAAATGGTGGAAGTGGTGAAGTTTTTGTTACATGAATTTTATCAGAAATAAATACATAGGTAAATATAGAAAACATCACTTAACTGAAAATTACATTACTGCTTAGCTGTTAAGCCCTTCATTATAACTTGAAATAATGTCAGATAAGTGTCAAATCTTTAAAACTATGGTTCTAAATTTCTAGATCCCCACAATACATATATACAGATACCAATTCATCTTATGCTTACAATTTATATTAGGAGCCCCAGATGACAATTAAGTTGTTTTCATGACAGTTATTAAACGAGATGAGCCAAACAATGTCTACTGGAACAACCTGAACAAATTACCTCCAAAACTCTACAAATAAGATATAGAACCATCCCTATGAAACTTGACTTTTTAATCAGCACTGCAAAACACGAGAATTATTTTTAAAGCCTTTAGAAATCAACGAGGAACTGCCAAAATGAAGCTAATGTCAAAAAGGTATCTTTCATGTATCAAATTGTAAATGTTTATCCTGTTTTAATAAGAAGACATCTGAGATTGATAATGACCACAACCAACTTTCTACATAATCATCTTTAACCACTGCAAACTTAAGGGGACCAGTTAGACAACATGTTTATAGTCTACACCAATGGTACCATTTTGGAAGTTTTATAACTTGGAATTACTAAGATTTTCATTTCAGCGAAGATCCATAGAGATGCTCTTTAGAAATACCTAAGTATTTTAAGATAAAAATCCACCTTAAAATTTACCGTAAAATGCCCAGTTGAGCAGAGTCAATTCCACATTAAGTACACTGCCCATTCTGACACTCAGGAATCAGTATTGCTGCGTATCAACTGCCCCAGGCTAAGAAAGCACGGCACTAGGAATTCACCACTGGCTGAGAAAGCCAACATCTACGGAAAGCTTAATTAACACATTTATAACTGACAAATGTAACTTAAGTAAAAAGACAAATCACTAGAAACCATTTGCCCGGATTAGACAGAACAAAAAGCTCCTTGAAGGAGAGCCTCCTCAGATCAGTCAGATGTTAAATGTTCTAAAACAGCAATAAAAGACTCTAAGGGACATGTTTCAACAATAATGACCATTCTACAAAGCCTGAAATACCACAATAAGAGGGGAAATTAAAATAAATTCCAAGAAAAGATTATCTTTAAAAGACTATTAAATTCAGTAAGATCTGTCCACTGTTCTCATCAAATCAATAAATACTACCACTTTTCACAAAAATTTAATCCCAAAAGGAAAAAAATGAAAAGAAAGACATTTACCTCTTCTAAGCTAGGGAGCGAAGAAGAAGATACTGTTCGAGATGACAATGGGTGAAATGGCTCTTGACCAATAGCATGTTGATGATTCTGTATTTGTACAAAAGGGTTCTGCGGTGGCCTGTGAGGCAATGGAGGTAGGCCATAGGGAAAACCCGGCCCCATTAGGTGATTCTGTTGTAAGTTAGCAAAAGTCCATGCTCCATCAGGTGCCAGGTATTTCAAGGGAGGAGGGGCAAGGTGTTCAGATGGCAACGAAAAAGGCGAGCTGAATATCTGGGGCGGTAGGCGCTGTGGAAATGCTGGGTTGTTGGCTACTTCAATGTCTCTGCTGTTGTCATTAAAGTTAGAAAAGTGGCTACTGTGGTCTGTGCTGGATGGGGGAGATGGGACTGCTGGTGGGCTCCTAGTCTGAATTTGTCTATATTGCAAAAGTCTTGATTGAGGTGGTGGCATTTCAGCTAGTTCCCGTGTTTCACTTTGATCACGATTAGATAGTTCTCTGATTAAGTCTTGAAACCTACATAAAGACGATGAAATATGAGGAAAAGAAAACAAAAGAAAAGCTCCGTCACATCAAGGAGAGCTTTAGTCAACTACAAGTGTTAATTTTTACAGACAAAATCAGAATACTTCATTAAAACTAACATTAATTAATCTCAAAAGTGAGCATTAAGGGGCGCCTCGGTGGCTCATTTGGTTAGGCATCAGACTCTAGGTTCTGGCTAGGATCTCAGGGTCGAGAGATCGAGCCCCACATTGGGCTCAGCACTCAGCATCGAGTCTGCTTGTCCCTCTTCTGCTTCTCCCCCTGCTTGCACATGTGGGCTCTCTCTCTCTTTCAAATAAATTTTAAAAATCTTTCAGAAAAAAAAGTGAGCATCAACACTCAATACATGCTGAGTTGAAGACACTAAATATGCCCAAGTACCTGATTTCTTTCTTTTCCCTTGGCATTAAAAACTGTCCTTGACATATAGAGATAGGTCTTTGATAACTGGCTGTTATAAAAAGTCACCATCATGGTAGGCCTTGTTCAGGGGGATTAGGAAACACTTCATTGCATTCACATGACACTGGCCATAAAAACAAGTTTAGGATAAGGACTGAACACTCAAACATTTGTAGTTAAAAGAAGACAGAATTCTGTGCAGGTTGGGAAAAAAAACTGATGATAAATTTCTAATTTTTAACTTTCAATCACTAATTTACTTCCGTGTCCATTCATTTCTTGTATTACTACTGAGTATGAAAAAAATGCTCACAGTGATGGTACACTTCTTTTTCAGGAGAGCCACAAAGCGAGGGGCCACATTAATATTCAATCCACAACAGATTGTCCATGCCCAGATTTGCACCAGTTACTTCTAAATGGATTCTCTGTATTTTAGAGTCCATCAAAAGAACTGTGTAGCATGTGCCTAGAAGGCCAGCATCCAATTTCTTTGGGACAATATTCCAACTTGAGGCTTAAAGGACGACATCCAAGAAAGAAAACAGTGGGTGTGGGGAGGGGGTGTGGGTCATATTTCAAAGGCTATTTTTACTCTGTAGAAATACCTTGAGTCTGTTGTTTCTGCTTCATCTTCGGCACTGCTGGGGAGCTTCCAGTCTGTTCTCACTGGCGGCTGATGTAACCCGACGGGCGGCTGAGGAAGATGCTGGAGGTGAGGATGAGGATGGTGGTGGTGTGGGTACGGAATACTGCCCTGACTGAGATAGGCGTGATGCTCGTTCCACTGCTGTAACCGCACTTGCTGCTGCTGCCTTAGTGTTTCCAGAGCTACACCCCCGTGCATACGATCTGCAAAATATTTGGGAAGAGTTTAAATTTTCATGCATTTGGGGTTTCAGGTTAATTTGGGGTTTCAAGTTACTCAAGGGTTTTTGCAACCAGACTTTCTTCACAGAGACAAAGAAATGCCTACAGTTTGGGTTTCGGAGAAAGCAATATTTTCTAAATTTGCCAGTAACTAAAGTCATGATAAAGATGATGGTGATTCTTCCTTACCTACATAATCATGTAAACTGGCATGACCTGGATGCTTGATATCACTTGGCATTTGGAACAAGATTCTGACTGTTACACTAAGCAACTGATCTTTGCTGTCATTATTTGAAGAAATGAATCAATCTTGACCCAAATTAATATTGCACAGTACATGTCAATTTAAGGAAATAATCTCTGAATTTGTCACATCCAGCAGTGACAGGAGAACTTACCTAAAGCCTCCCCTATAGGCAATCCTGGGGGGTTCTCATCAGTGAAGTTATTCAGATGTGAAGGAAGGAGGGGGCCGGGCTGTGCGATGGCTCGCAGAGGACTGTGGCCTTCTTGCAGCATGGGAGGGGGATGCTGCTCAGGAATCACAGCCTCTGCAGGAGGGGACTGTGGTCGGTGAGAAACCGCACTATTAAAGAAAGCGCTGTTGGGTCCTGCCTGATAGGCAGGAGAAAGTTGAGGAGGTGGCTGCTGAGTCAGCTGGTTCAACGGATTCTGTGGCGGGACTACCTGATTTGGTTGGGGTGGCATCTGATTTGGTTGTTCAGGCAAATTACTCTGCTGCTGATTTAGCAAGGCAGCGTGCTGTTGGGGAATTGGAAACGGTGGTCTGGGTAGCTGGGGAAGGGGATGAAAATGACGACTGGGGATTGCATACTGTGCATGGGGAGAAGGGAGAGGAAGATTAATGTGTCTCGGGTTGAGATTATCTTTGCGATGAAATTTGGTATTGGGATAAACAACACCAGGACGCGACTCAGGACTTCTGTTCTGTGGATTTGATTCCAAATCAATCTAGAAAAAAATAAGAAGTCTTTCTTAACTATGGAAGATCTGGGTCCTGTGGCTCTCCACCTTTTCCCACCCCTAGCACATCTACAAGATAGGATAGATTCTTATCAGTCACAGCTGAGTGCTAGGTGCCCAGTCAATCACTTTCTGACAATCAAAGGAGGGAATAAATATGTTTTAAATTAGAAAAGATGAAACAGAAAAAAGCATATTAAACTTGAGTCCTAAGAAGAGATAGTGCCCTCTTATTAACATACCCACTTTAATTCCTTTAAAAACATTATTTTTAATTTCACACTTTCTTCCTTGGAAAGATAACTATTTATTTCCTTCTGATATAAATCATTAAAATGTGTCCTTTCCTTCCAATTTTATTGTTTTTACACATCTCTTTCTTCAAATATATCTATATTCATTTTAAAAATACTTGTCTCAATTTAAACAACTTTGAAGTGAACAAATAAATAAGTACTTTATCACCTTTGTATAACCAATTTGGTTGTCAATTCTTGCCATTAGGTATTGACTTTTATTCTTTCAACAAACGTTTCCTGAGAGCCTACCAAGGGCACTGCACCTCATGCTGGAGACTTAAAAAGGCAGTACAAAGACTCAGTCCGTACCCTCAAGAGCTTATAGCGAGGGCTGAAACCATGATCCTCAGGCCATTTCCGGCCCACCGAATTTTTGCAGTTAAAGTTTTACTAGAACACAACCACCCCCGTTCACTGACACACTGTCTATGGCCTCTTTCTCACAGCAGTGGCAGAACCCAGTGACTGCTTGGAAACCATGTGGCCACAAAGCCTGAAGATGTACTATCTGGCCTCTCGCAGGAAAAGTTGGCAAAGCCCAGGCTTGGAGGCCAGTAGAGGGTACCAACAAGTAAACACAAAATTAGAGGTGTTAACAAAAGGAAGTGATAGGAGAGCCTAGTGCCGGAGACAATGAGAGGTGGCTTCACAGAGGCTATGGCGTTTGAATTGAATCTTGCACAGGCAGCTGAAATTTACCAGTGTGGGAAAGACATTCTAGGAAAAGGTAAGAACTTAACCAAGGGGGCGGGGGGGGGGGGGGGGGGGGGGGTAAAAAAAAAGGGAGGAGGGGGGGGGGGGGGGAAGGGGGGGGGCGCACAGGAGGAAGACGGGGCCGGGGGTGGGGGAGAAAGGGGGGGGGAAGGAGAAAAATATGGCAGATTTGAGGAGCATGAGAAGCTTTGTGTACACACAGCTACAACGTCACTTGTTTAGGTGTTAGTTTTCCCCTTCCTGACATCAGATAAAACTGCAAGAGCCCAATTACACAAGACCCTGAATGATTAAATACTGAGAATAAACATTTTTAATCCTGTATGTAAACTGTGCTAAGCTACCAAAGATTTGTAAGCTAGAGAGTGCTGTCATCCTTCTGAAATCCAAATTTGATCGTAAGTGGTGACAGTGTGAAAACAGAAATATAACGTGGAAAGAAGCAATTTTTCTTTCCCATCTCTGTCAAAACACTCAATGAGCTGCTGTGGTATATCAATCTCCCTATAAGTTTCAATGTGGAAATAGTCACTGAGGACTTAGAGTACTTGCCTCACCAAAGGCTCTCAAGCTAAACACAGAACTGACCACTCTCCAGAACCCAGAACAAGCAGCTTGCTCCTGAACTGCAGCTGAGGTACTCCTGGCAACCAAGCTATCACAACGGCAGCGACGTGCCTATCATGCCTCCGGCGCATTTTCATCTCTCATCACTAAGTTCACATGGACTTGCCACTGAATTGGACCAATAAGGTCCTTAAGATCACTGGGTGTATAGAAACTGCCTAGAAGATGAAATGAGAAGAATGACGATTTCAGGGGCGCCTGGGTGGCTCAGTCGGTTAAGCGTCTGCCTTCAGCTCAGGTCGTGATCCCAGGGTCCTGGGATCGAGCCCCGCATCGGGCTCCCTGCTCAGCGGGGAGTCAGCTTCTCCCTCTCCCTCTGCCTGCAGCTCCCCCTGCTTGTGCTCTCTCTGTCAAATAAATAAATAAAATCTTTAAAAAAAAGAATGACAATTTCATCCCAGTCTTCCCAAGGAGCTGCGAAGCCTGCTCTCTGACTGTCTCAGAGCCCATTACCCACAGTGGCATTATAAATATGGATGGTCTTCAATAATGAGTTCATTAACCATTTACAATGAGCCAAGATTTAAGCTTTATACATTAAATCATTAAACTTTATCTGCAAAATTAAAAACAAAGTTTCAGAACCTACTTAAGGTTCTTTGTAAACAAACATTGTCCCCCATAAATCTTCATCTTTTTGATGACTGATGCTACATTCAGCTGGGATATACATCTTTCTATAAGATGCTGTTGAAAAAGCATACTCAGATCATATGAGGGAGATCGTAATGATTACGTGTCAAGGTTGTTTATGGACAAGCTGCCTCCTTCACTTCTGACTTTGACATGGACAAGAAGCTAGGCCGGTCATAGAAACTTAATCAAGACTGTGCTACCTGGGTGGCTCAGTCAGTTAAGCAGCCAACTCTTGATTTTGGTCATAATCTCAGGTTCCTGGGAGCCAGACCCTCCTTAGGCTCCCCACTCAGCCAGGAGTCTGCTTGTCCCTCTCCCTCTGCCCCTCCCCCCACCTCTCTCTCTCTCAAATAAATAAATAAATAAATCTTAAAAAAGAAAAAAAAAGACTGTGCTACTCAGGGCGCCTGAATCACTCAGCTGGTTTCGGCTCAGGCCATAATCTCAGGGTCAGGGGATCAAGCCCCACGTCGGGCTTTGTACTCAGCACAGAGTCTGATTGTCCCTCTCCCTCTGCTCTTCCCCCTGTGCGTGCTCTCTCTCTCTCTAATGAACAAAATCTTTAATAAATAAGTAAAGGAAGGAAGGAAAGAAGGAAGACTGTGCTACTCTATGACACTACAATAATGGGCTAAGCAGCATAGAGGACTGTAATGTCTGAAGGAGCCTGAGAATTAAATTATTACCAGAATCAGATTATCCTCCATCATTTTCCTCTTAATACTGAGGCACTGAGTCAAGGAGAGCTAGGAATTGGCATGCCCCTAGGCCCTAGGACAAAGCATCAGCGTGGAAAGAAAATGAAACACGTCTATCAGGTTGCCTAGTTCCTGAACAGGGAAAGATCATAAGAGAAATTTTACAACAAGGACACGAGAGACACTTGGCTATCTCAGCTTCAGCGGCTCTCACAGCACCCAAGGCTCTTGTGGTAGATTGCACCCTGCGCTGCCTTGGACTAGAAGGGCTGCCACGGCTTCCTCACTGCCACCTACTCTCTTCCCGCATCCCCTTCCACACACACAGAACCTCCACTTGCACGGCAGCTCCTGTCAGGCTCCAGCACGAGGGGCCACCGGCTGCCTCATCTGTACTCCTCCAGTAGGTACTAAGTCCTCTCAGCTGTAGAAACCGTGACTCAGAGCTGCTTATGGGACATAAGTCACTGAGTATAGAGTACAGCTGCTTAAAGCCAGCCAAGTTGGAAATACAGATTTGGAAGTCATTATCATGCAGCAGAGATTTAAAACCATGGAACTGACCTAGTTTATGGTGAGAAATCATAGAATGCAGAGAAGTGGAGGACAGTGACAGAACCCTGGGAAACCCCAACATAAGGACTAGGGACAGATGGGAAGGGGGTGGGCAGGAACTTATAAAAGAGGTCATGTTAGAGTTGCACAAAGTAGAAACGTATGTCAAAGAAACCAAAAGAAACAAGATGGTCAAGAAGAATGAAGTAGAAAATAGTAACAAATACCAGAGAAAAGACAAGTAAGACTACAACTGAAGTGGGTTCATAAGAGTTGGTCGCTTGAGGGGCGCCTGGGTGGCTCAGTTGGTTAAGCATCTGCCTTCAGCTCAGGTCATGATCCCACAGTCCCAGGATTGAGCCCCGCATCAGGCTCCCCGTTCAGCGGGGAGTCTGCTTCTCCCTCTGCCCCTCACTCCGCTTGTGCTCTCTCTCCCAAATAAATAAATAAAATCTTAGAGATTTCCAGTGGCACTAATTCAACCAATGATTTGGTTTTCCCTAACTGGTTCACAAGTACAGAAGCAAGGAGAGTAGATGAATGGGTGGAAAAAGAATTTAGGATTAGTGATGACATGAGTAAGTCATGGGGATAAAAGGTACAGCACAGGGAATATAATCAATGGTACTGTAATAGCGTTGTACAGTGACAGATGGTAATTACACTGCGGTGAGCAAGCATAACATACAGACTCACTGAATCACTATGTTGTACACCTGAAATTAATGTAACATTGTGTGTCAACTATACTTCAATTAAAAAAGTTAAGGATTTATACAGAAGGTGTAATGAGAGAACAAGGTAAGCTAAAGCTACTTAAGGAAGTTAGGTCTTCCTTCTTCACTATAACAACTCTTTGCATTCTGAAATTATTTTCAATGACGCATCTATAGCTGTGTCTTCACTTAGTACTTTATCATGGAAAGGCTCTAAATTCAAGTCTATCACTGAATAACACAATTTGAGAAAAGTATACGAATAAATCAGATAATGTAGCCACAAAGAAAAGGTGAAGGGAGAGAGGATAACACAACCCACCAGATCCTCATGAAACAATAAACATAAAAGACATACATAAAAAGATAGAAAATTTTCTTTAAAACGTCAAGATTCCAAGATGATCAATTAGACTAAATCCATCAGGACAATGCATTCACCAAATGTAAGCAGCATACCTGTTTTGATTCTGTAGGCTTTTTCTCTGGTGTTCGAATCTTATTAATTTCAGATCCAGGGTTATTTGTATCACTTTTACCTAAGAAAATATTTAAAAATTCTTATAAACTGTCTCCAATGAATGTTACATTTCCAGTGACTAACCATTATTAGACAGAAGCAGAATATTTTGAACATTTTTCACCCATTATATCGATTTATACTACTGCCTGGGATTTGCTTTTTCTAAAGTTTCAGAGTTGCAGTTTCCCTGCAAGAAAGAAAATTTATAATTAAAGTAAACCTCATTGTCAAAACAAAAGCTTAATAAAGGAATGACCTTAAAACATGAAATAATTTCAAAGATAACTGCCCATTCTCCAGGAATTTGTAGCCTCGTTTTCTTAAACTAGATGCACAAAAGGCACTGGCATTCTTGAGCCTTTGCTCAATGCTTTGGCCATTCACAAACGCAATTAAGCAAAAATCCAAAAATATGCCAACCCAATTAACAAAGGAATCTAAACTGAACAGATATTCTGAAAGGAATGTAGTTACCACTACTTAAAAGTAATAGCAAACTAAATATAAGTGGATGATAAATAGTAAAGGAAACAAATTAAGATTTAAAAAATTCAATCAGAATAGAATTAAATAATGCTATTTCACACATGAAAGGATCTTATTTTTCTTTTTTTTAAGATTATATTTATTTACTTGAAAGAGACAGAGAGAGAGAGAGAGCAAGGGGAGGGGCAGAGGGAGAGGATTTCAAGCAGACTCAGCTGAGCACAAGCCCGATGCAGGGCTCAGTCTCACAACACTGAGATCATGACCTGAGCCGAAATCAAGAGTCTGATGCTTAACCAACAGCCACCCAGGAGCCCCACACACGTGAAGGGATTTTAATCTATAAGAGTTAACTGTTGGATGTTTTAAATTCCTTGAAAAAAATCCCTGATTTGGGCTATTGTTTAAAAACACTTTTTTATGGGGCACCTGGGTGACTCAGTCAGTTAAGCATCCAACTCTTGATACCAGTTCAGGTCTTGATCTCAGGCTCATGAGTTCAAGCCCTGCACTGGGCTCCACACTGGGCATGGAGCCTACTTAAATACATACATACATACATACATACATACATATATACATCACTTTTTTAGGAAAGCCACTGGAAATTTGTAAAATGAATTTTCATTCCAGAATACGGTTACTACTAAACTTCAAGAAACGAAAACTACAATGTCTGAGATGAAAAATACACTGGATGGAACTAGCAGATTAGACATTATAGAATAAAAACTTAGTGAACTTGAGCAACAGGAACTACAAAAAATGAAATACAAAAAGAAAAAAGAGAAAGAGAAAAAAAAGAAAGTGCATCCTTGAACTGTGGGGAAACTTTAATCAGCCTAGTATTTGGGTAGTTGGAATTCCTGAAAAAGCCAGGAGGAGGTGAGACAAAAAATATCTTAAGAAATAAAGGTCAGGGGCGCCTGGGTGGCTCAGTTGGTTAAGCGACTGCCTTCGGCTCAGGTCATGATCCTGGAGTCCCGGGATCGAGTCCCGCATCGGGCTCCCTGCTCGGCAGGGAGTCTGCTTCTCCCTCTGACCCTCCTCCCTCTCATGCTCTCTGTCTCTCATTCTCTCTCTCGCAAATAAATAAAATCTTTAAAAAAAAAAAAAAAAAAGTTAAATTTCCAAAGAAATAAAGGTCAGGTGCCTGGGTGGCTCAGCCTTTAAGCGTCTGCCTTCGGCTCAGGTCATGATCGCAGTGTCCTGGGATCGAGCCCGCATAGGGCTCCCTACTCCACGAGAAACCTGCTTCTCCCTCTCCCACTGCCCCCTGCTTGTGTTCCCTCTCTCGCTGTGTCTCTCTCTGTCAAATAAATTAATTAATTAATTAATTTTAAAAAATTTTTGAAAAAGAAAAAAAGAAATAAAGGTCAAAAGTTTCCAAACTTGATGAAAACTATAAATCCATAGATCCAAGAAGCTCAACAAAACCCCAAACACAACAGACACGAAGAAGACTACACCAAGGAATATCATAAGCAATCTACTAAAACCAGTAGAAAAAGAAACTCTTAAAAGGAGTCAGAGAAAAAAAGTCACATTACATATAAAAAACAAAGGTAGGATGACATCAGATTTCTTACTAGAAACAATTCAAGCAAGAAAACAGCAGAGTAACATCATTAAAGCACTGAAAGATTAAAAACTGTCAACCAAGAATCCTATACCCTGCAAAACTATCTCTCAAAAATGAAAGTGAAACAAAAATATTTTCAAGCATACAAATACTGAAAGAATTCATCACCAGTAGATTCACATTACAAGGAATTTTAAGAAAAGTCCTTCAGGCAGAAGGAAAATTCTATCAAATGAAAACATGAATATATAGAAAGAAAGAAAGATTACCAGAAATGTTACCTACATGGATAGATACAAAAAATTATTGTTCTTATTTAAAACTCTTTAAAAAGATACTTGGCTGGGGGCGCCTGGGTGGCTCAGTCATTAAGCGTCTGCCTTCAGCTCAGGTCATGATCCCAGGGTCCTGGGATCAAGCCCCGCATTGGGCTCCCTGCTCAGTGGGAAGCCTGCTTCTTCTTCTCCCACTCCCCCTGCTTGTGTTCCCTCTCTCACTGTCTCTCTCTCTCTCAATCTGTCAAATAAATAAAAATCTTAAAAAAAAAAAAAAAAGATACTTGGTTGTTTAAATAAAAATAATAACAATGTTCAGGCTTATAACATATGTAAAAGTAAAATGCATGATAATAATATCATAAAAACCAGGAGAGGAAAAATTGAAATATTATAAGGTTCTTTTACTGTACATGAAGTGGTAAAATACAAATTAGAAAGTAGACTGTGAGAAGTTAAAGATGTATACTATAAACTCTAAAGCAAATACTAAAATAATACAGAGTTATAGCTAATAATAAAAAAACGGAGATAAAATGGAATCATAAAAAATATTCAACTAATCCAAAAGAAGGCAGGAAAAAAGTCAAGGAGAAACAAAAAACAGATTGGACAAATTAAAAATAGATAGCAAGATGACAAAATCAAGCCTAACTATATAATCACATTAAGTATAAATGGTCTTTTTTTTTTTTTTTTTAAGATTTTTATTTATTTATTTGCGAGAGAGAGAATGAGAGAGAGAGAGCATGAGAGGGAGGAGGGTCAGAGGGAGAAGCAGACTCCCTGCCGAGCAGGGAGCCCGATGCGGGACTCGATCCCGGGACTCCAGGATCATGACCTGAGCCGAAGGCAGTCGCTTAACCAACTGAGCCACCCAGGCGCCCCTAAGTATAAATGGTCTAACACCCCAATTAAAAGGCAGAGATTGTCACATTGGACTAAAAAAAAAAAAAAAAAAATTAAGAGCCAACCACATGCCACCTAAAATAAATACACTGTAGGGACTCCTGGGTGGCTCAGTCGGTTGAGCACTTAACTCTTAGTTCTGGCTCAGGTCATTATCTCAGGATCTCAGGATTGTGGGATTGAGCCCCACATAGGGCTCCAAGCTCAGCAGGGAATCTTCTTAGGATTCTCTCTCTCTCTCTCTCTCTCTCTCAATCTCTGTCCCTCCCCCACTTCCCTCTCTCCCAAAGAAGTAAATCTTTTAAAAAACAAATAAAATAAAATAAATGCACTTTAAAGATTTTATGTATATGAGAGAGACAAAAAGAGCATGCACAAGAGAAGAGGAAAATGGAGAGGGAAAAAGAGAATCTCAAGCAGGCTCTGAGCTGAGCGCAGAGCCCGAGCAGGGCTCGATCCCACAACCCTGAGATCATGACCTGAGCCAAAATCAAGAGTCAGATGTTTAACCGACTGAACCATCCAGGTGCCCCAAGAAATGCACTTTAAATATAAAGACACCCAGAGATTAATAGTAATAGGTAAAAAAAAAAAAAAAAGAAAGAAAGAAAGAAAAAAGGGTAAAAAAAGATATACCATGCCACCACTAGTCAAAAGAAAGCTAAAGTGATTACATTAGATACTAAGCAAAGTAGATCACAGAGCAAAGACTATTACCAGGGATAAAGGAAGTCATTCCAAATTCACAAGAGTTAATTAATCAAGAACACATAATCCTAAATGTTGATGCTCCTAATAACAGAACTTCAAAATTAATCAAGCAAAACTTCTTAAGGAAAAATAGACAAATGCCAATTGTATTTGGAGATTTCAATATTCTCCTCTCAATACATATTTTTTAAAAAGTAGAAAATCAGGGCGCCTGGGTGGCTCAGTTGGTAAGGCGACTGCCTTCGGCTCAGGTCATGATCCTGGAGTCCCGGGATCGAGTCCCGCATCGGGCTCCCTGCTCGGCAGGGAGTCTGCTTCTCCCCCTCCCGCTCCCCCCTCTTGTGCTCTTTCTCTCTCACTCTCTCTCTCAAATAAATAAATAAAATCTTTAAAAAAAAAAAAAAGGTAGAAAATCAGCAAGAATATAGTAGTTGTGCACAATTCTATCTATCAACTTGATCTAAGTAACATTTATAGAACACTCCATTCTTTTCAAGTGAACATGGAACATTTGCAAAGATACACCATATTCTGGACCATAAAACAAATCTCAATAAATTCAAAAGAGTTTGAGTCATACAAAATATGTTTTCTTACCACAATGGAATTAATGTAGAAATCAGTAACATAAAAATTCTTAGAAGATCCCTAATAACTAGAAACTAAAACTTCCCTTTCTAAATATTCCATGGACCTAATTTCAAGTGAAATTAGAAAGTGTACTCAACTGAATGAAATGAAAATACATCAGAATTTGTGGGATGCACTACTGAGGAGGAAAACTGTAACACTGAATACCTATATTAATTTAAGCTTTCACTCTAACAAAGTTTGTGCAAGAGTTGTATACTGAAAACTTTTAAAAAGAGGGCGGGGCACTCAAAACTGTTAAGATGTCAATCCTCCCTAAAATGATCTACAAATCAACACAATCCCAATCCAAATCCCAGGAGGGTTTTTTGTAGAAACTGAGAAGCTGATTCTAAAATGTACATGGAAATGCAAAGGACCTGGAATAGACCGTTTTGAAAAAAGAACAAAGTTGGAAAACTCATAGTACCTGATGTCAAGACTTTCATAAAGCTACAGGAATCAAGACAGCACATCTGGCATACACATAAACACGTGCATCAACAGAACAGAACAGAGACTTCATATATGCAGTCAATCGATTTTCAACAAAGGCACTACGTTTAATGGAGGAAGGACAGTGTTTTCAACAAATGTTGCTATATATATATATATACACATACATACAGAAACAAACAAAAAAACCATCTGAATTCTCACCTCACACCACATATAAAACTTAACTCAAAATGGACCTAATGTGAGAGCTAAAACTATGAAATTTCTAGGGAAAAAAACACAGAGCTTTGTGATCTTGGATCAGTCAAAGAAATTTAGACACCACACCAAAAACATGACTCAAAGGAAAAAATGGATAAACTGAATTTTATCAAAAGTAGAAACTTCTACTTTTTGAAAGATACTGTCAATGAAAAGGCAAGCCATAGCCTGGGAGAAAATATTTTCAAAACATGTATCTAATTAAAGATTTGTATCCAGAAGGTATAAAGAACTCTTATAACTTCATAAAACACACTAATAAAAAAAGTGGGCAAAAATATGAATAGACACTTCATGAAAGATATACAGAGGGCAAGTAAGCCCAATGAAAAGATATTCAACATTATTAGTCATCAGGAACATGCAAACTAATACTACGATCAGATACTATCACATACCCACTAGCAAGGGTAAAATTAAAAAGAATGAGAACACTAAGTGCTGATGAGAATGTGGAACAGCTAGAAATCTCATACGTTACTTAGTAGCTGAAATGAAAAATGGATCACCACTTTGGAAAACAGCATGGCAGTTTCTTATAAAGTCACCTATGTATTTATAATATGCTCAGCAATCTTACTCCTGGGAATACACTCTAGAGAAATGAAAACGTATGTTCACACATATGTTCACAGCAACTTTATTCATAAGAGCCAAAAATTATAGAAATAACTAAGGTGACCATCAAATGATGGGTAGATAGAAACATTGTGGTGCATCCACATAATAGAATACTAATCAACAGTAAAAAGGAAGGAACTACTGACACAGACAACATGAATGAATCTCAAAAGCATTAAGTTACGTGAATGAAGCTGGACACACCAAACTCTATACTCTGTGATTCCATTGACATGACATACTAGAGACAAAACTCCTGATTAGTGGTTGCCCAGGGCCGGGGGTTGGTGAAGGCAGACCACAAAGGGATATGAGGGAACATTGTGAGTTATGGAAATATCCTATATCTTGATTCTGATGGTGGTGAACAACTCTCTGTATTTGTCAAAACACATCAACTATATGTTTTAAAAGTGAATTTTACTGTATATAAATTATACCTCAATAAACCTGACTTTAAAAAGCAGACTGGGTAATTTTTCCTTATTTATAATTCAAGTAGACAGGAGATTGTGATTTACATAAGAACTACTTTAAATCAAGAGTAGCATTCATGTTTAGTACAGCACAAAAATAATTTGGGTCAATAAAAATGTTTAACAGGAGAGGATTTTCCAGCTCAATTTTAAAGAACTATCATTTAAAACACTCTAAATATTGGCCACCTAGGTGGCTCAGTCAGCTGAGCGACCAACTCTTTGGTTTCGGCTCAGGTCATGGTCTCAGAGTCGTGAGATCGAGCCCCGTGTTGCGCTCCTCGCTCAGCGGGGAGTCTGCTTGAGATTCTCTCCCTCTCCCTCTGCCCCTCCCTATGCTTTCTATAAATAAATAAATAAATAAAATCTTTAAAAAAAATAATCATACTGTTAAAAGAACTTTATATGTTGATACAAACAGGCATATCATCAATTCAGGAACATGAGAACAGTGAAGCAGCTCACCATTTCGACTTGGCTCATGCTGCTCCTTCTCCTGATGAGGGTTTTGTGGCTGCCCTATGCTGACAGGCGGGTGGTGCCCAAGGCCATATGGTATGGGAGACCCCCGTCCGTGTGTCTGTAAGAGGTTCATATTGTAGGCCATCGCTGCCTGGTGCGTAAGGATCCGAGGATCGACTGCAAATCTGCCCTGGTACCCTGTCCATGGTACCTAGGTTAGTACAAGAAATAAAATAACTGCATTACGTGCATTTTGAAAGGCAAGCTGCCATAGTGCTGTTGATTAGGAAAGAGCAAACACACACAGAGAGATGTTAATTTTATCAAAATGAATAACTACAAAGTCAATGCTAATTGTAACAATTGGCAGAATTACTGCTACATCTTAACTGGTCAAAAACTGGCTTCTTTAAAAAAGAAAACTGGCTTCCTGAATCTTTAGTGTGTAGGGAAAATTGATCGTTTTTCAGGTTTGGAAGAAACTGAGGACTTAAAACTGATAATTATTCCTTGACACATTACATCATTTTATAATCTTGAAACATTTCCCCCCAATATGAATGTATACATGTCATAGGTTACCAAGGAAATTATCTTTTAAATTATAACTGCATAGTTACATAGTTTAATAGACTAAATGAGAGAACGGGGAAAATTAAGAAAGAATTTAGTCTAAGGAGTCTCGACACAAAATACACATATTCCAACTTTACATGAATAACCCAATCATTTCATGTCCATTTACTGTAGGGAAAATTCAAACAGGCTATTAGTTTAATTAATGCTTTTGATTAATTCAACTCTTCCCTTAAACCACAGAAACAGAACATTTCTTTAGGTGTTATCTAAACATATAATCTCTGCGTACTAACATAAAAGGATAAATACAATGACATCTAAGCTACTGCCCCTCTTACTGTAATATAACTGTTAAATGCAGACTCCTAAAAAAATCTTATATAATAAAAGCCTCTTTGACCTAGTAAAATGAAATATAAATCCTAAAGGACTTACTATTTAAAGCAAATGATGTATAATGTTGCCAGGCTGTCTGGGAAGAAATAAGTCAGCTATGGGGAGTGGGCATGAATTACGTATTTCTTACTGACAGTTATTCTCATTGGCTGCTGTAATTGTAAACTATCGTGATCAATATGGCTGAGAAAGGTTTATACAGCTAGGCATTTTTCCATTTTGGTGGTGGGAGGTGCCAAAAATCCCTGGCAGTAATCACCTCTGCCTGAAATTATAATACTTGCCTTAAATGAAAGATATGTTTTCTAGGCTAAAATTCCCGAATTTGGAAATATTATTATATAAGCAAATTAACAAAATTACCAAAATATTAAAGAATCTTAAAGGAATAAAAATGGGCTATACACAAGATGGAAGCCCTCTAAATATCTATTGTCTTAGAAAGGATTTAATAATGTTTTTAAGTACCAGTAAGATTTCATAAGGAGTGAAATTTCTCAAAAAAATTCACAGATCCAGAGAGCTTCTTTGCCTCCTCCAAAAAACTATATTTCTTAGGAAAGGTTAATGAATTATGTAAGAATAAAAAAGTAAAAGATAAAATAGAGCATCACTTTATAAAACAAGAGAACAATTTATAAGCTATGTTAACTTTCAGCTCAATTTTCCCAGTAAAAATATTTTAAAAGAATACAAAGGCTTCTCAATCAAAACATCCAATTTACAGATTTCTTCATAGCCACTGATAACCTAGTAACAAATTGTAAGCAACAATTCATATTTCTTTGGTCATTTCAAAATCTGAAGGTTAAAGGAAGAGCTGCTATAAAAGCTTACAGGCACCGAAAAATTTTTTTAAAAAAGGTACAACACTATTTGGGATAGTTACTAATTTAATGAAACCTATTTTATTTTATTCAATAGAAAGTATCTCAAATGTCCACTTACAGGTAAAGGCACCGACATAACTACATTCCCTCCATAGACAGCAGGTACGTAAAGAATACTCGTCCCAGTGTGAGGATCTATTCTTTGAACAGGGCTTGGAGATTTCCCCAAATTTGGGTGAGGTCCAAGAGGTGGTGGAGGAGTATATGCTCTAATAGGATTGCCAATAAGTACAGAAGGATTGGGCTGAACTGAAAAATAAAGAGAGAGGGTGCACTCAGTAGTTGTACACATTCCTCTAGACAAGAATAATTTAAATCACCAACAGCAAAATACTATTTCCCAGGTCTTCCCTAAGATATCTTATAATCAAAGAAATACCAATGTGGAAGAGCAAAGCATATTAAAAACACATAACCATTTTACAATGTTCCCTAAAATTAGCTTGAGATATACAAAGTATTCCTTTTGTAAACCAGTATAACTGTAAATGTCTTCCAAGAAGCTAGAGGTGTGTCTTTCAAGAGAGAAAACCATACACACTCAGTAAACATTCTTCTAGGACTAGGAAAATAAATACAATCCTTCACAATTAAGTTTTGGCTTACAACTGAAGGTTGTACAAAATGAAGGTTAAGCAATTATTATTTTAAAAGCACAATTTGTAATATTTTAAATCGTTTAAATAAACTTCATCTTGAAATTTCAATGACCCAACATTTGTAGAATATATTTTCCCAAAACTCTTGTTGCATGGGCTTAAATGTTTTTCCTCAAAACTTCTAAATATAAATCACCTGTTTTCAGAAACAGCATAAGAGAATTCACAAGACCAGATGTGTTGAATAAAAGAGTTAAGTGAGTTCCAAAGTGAGAGTGTGTGTGTGGGTGTGTGTGTGTGTGTGTGTGTGTGTCCCCGCCTCCTCCCCATCCTCCTCTTTCTAGTGATGAAGTTTGGGGTTAAATCTCTTATACAATAAAAGCAAGTTATCTCAGAGCTAATTTTCTTACCAATTCCATCATTCTGGAAATGATCATTCTGGGTATGATGGAGGCTTTTCCCCTTTAAAGAAAAAAAACAGAAGTATAATAATTTAAACACATTTAATATTAGGAAAACAATAACCACTTTCCTAATCCTATGCAAACTGAATATATACAGCAACAATTAAAATTCAAAGACTGCAAGTCTGTAATCAATAACCATTAGACTGCTTTGAGTCAACTTTCTTTTTAAATATTAAGTCATGGGGGGGGGTGCGCCTGGGTGGCTCAGTCAGTTACGCGTCTGCCTTTGGCTCAGGTCATGATCTCAGGATCCTGGGATCGAGCTCCATGAAGGGCTCCCTGCTCAGTGGGGAGTATGCTTCTCCCTCTCCCTCCACCCCCTTTCCCACCCACTCATACTCTCTCAAATAAATAAAATCTTTTAAAAAAATAAATAAGTAAATAAATATTAAGTCATGGTGCTAGGCCTCTAATTTTCTCAGCTTCAAATTAAGGGTATCTAAAATTCTTTGTTTAAATGATTTTTTAAATAAAAAGAAATAAGCAATGTGACTGAAACCTAAATTCTGTTCCTTTGCAGCTTCTCTACAAATTTTCTATTAATTAAATGATGAAATGAAAAGTTGCTTTTCAAGGGAAAAACATCAGTCTTCAATCCCTGAGGATGAAAACCTTTAAAACAACCATGTGAACATAAACATGGTTTGGGACTTATGGTATTTCGAGCATGATTCATGGCATCTTAAAGTGTAAAATTTACTAAAGGGATAGGAAAAGACACTGACACAATCTGCTTAAGAGAATGTACAAATGTTCTAGAAAGCAATTTGGCAATATTACCAGAAGCATCAAAAATGTATATACACTTTAACCCAATAATTGCACTTTCAGGAATTTATCCAAATGAAATAATACTGGATTTGGGCACAGATGTTCATCACAGCATTGTTTATATGTATATGTTAACAACCTAAATGTCCATCAACTGAAGATATATTAAATAAGCAATGCTAGAAATGGGATGATTTTAGGGCAGAAACAACATTTGAAGAGACAATGGTTCTGAACTTCTGGACTTTAAAAAATGTCTTTCTCGCTCTATTGGCTAAATGTAACACACAAAGCCATGATGATACAACACAAGTAGCGCGTAATACAACTTAGCCTTAGACACACACAAATCTGTTATTTGTACATAACATCTGAAAATTGAAGGGGGGGTGGTAACATCTATAGCAGGGAAAAAAATTTCTTCCTGGCCAAAGCGAAAGTACAGTGACGCTTCATTTACCTCCCTATCTGTCACAATGTTAATTATTCAAGTCAGCACTAAACATCAAAGGCGTGCGGTCAGGTAGGCTGGTTATGAGCAGACAAGGGCAACGAAGCTCCAACTCTTAGAGAGTCAGAAGAAACACTCAAAAAAGAATCACAGTCGGTCCATTAATCCGGAGACTGTTCCCAGTGATTGGCACTAGCTATAAAAAACAAACTTCTGAAGAATAGAGGAGCAATAAGAAAAGCATGGCAGGAGAAAGAAGAAACCATGAAAAGGTGAGCGTTGCAGGCAGCAGAGATGGTGGAAATAGGTGGGAAGCTCAGAAGCAGAAGCAATCAGAAGTGACATCAAGAGCAGCTGAGGCACATACACTGATGGAAGAAAGGAGAGAAGACTATTCCAAAAGGGTAGCAAACCATTTCGATTCCTTAGCCTCTAATGAACCATCAAGCAGGGGTGAACGTGCAGCATGCAGAGAAAACAGTGATAGTCATAGTGTGGTATGAACAGCCCGCCAGAGATGTCCACACCCGGATCCCTGGAATCCGTGACTATGCCATGTATGTGGCAAAAGTGACTCCGCAGATATAATTAAGTGGTGTATTTGAAATAAGGAGATTATCCTAGATTATCTGGGTGGACCCACTCTAATCACATGAGCCCTAAAAGCAGAAAAATTTCCCCAGCTGGAGTCAGACAGATGTGGCAGAAGAGGCAGTCAGAGATTCCAAGGGAGAGAAGGATTTAATACATTGCTGGTCACTCTGAGACAACACAAGGGCCAAATGCAAGAATAGGAGAGAAGCCTCCAGAAGCTAAGAATGCTCCAGCAGGCAACGAAACAAGGACCTCGGTCCTGCAACCACAAGGAAATAGATTCTGCATGAACTCAGAAGCAGATTCTTCCCAGAGCCTCCAGATAAGAGGCCAGTCAGCCAACACTTTGATCCTGGCCTTGTGAGACCCAACACCAAGAAACCAACCAAGGGTTGGGACATGTGACCCAAAGAAATGTGAGATAATACATTTGTGTTGTTTTAAGTCACTAAGTTTGTGCTAATTTGTTGCAGCAACAATAGGAAACCAATACAAAGAATAACCACAGTCTAGGTTAATCCTATATGTAAAGCTGGAAGCAGGCCAGACAATATACATCAGCACTCTGGGTTGTGGGATACACCAAATTAAAAAGCAACTTGGGGTCTATCATGTGAAAAGATATGCACCTCTACAAGTATAATTCAGCACTCTGTACGGTTCAGTGCAGGAGGTACCTTACTCAGATGCTTCCACTTAGCACGCAGTTGTTGGGCAGTAAGTGTACTTGGTCCGTAGAATAATCATATGGTGTTTGGTAGCTTACAAACAAAATAATAATGTAGCAGTAGGGTTAGCACTAACTGTCTATAAAAGTCATTCCACAGTGATAATTCCAAAAGTTTGCTAATAAATCTCAGAAAGAATGTGAACCTCTAGTAGAATGTCAGGATTTTTATAAGCAAACATAGCTCACATCAACATAGTTTGTAAGGACTTTTTACTCTACCATTCGTTTATTCAAATATTTACTTTTTCACACATTGTTTTACATTTACACATTCAACAAATGTTAATGAGGCCCACCACATGTCCACCCATGCCCAGCTGGGCACTGCGGCTACTAAAGTACACAGACTGACATGCTTTCTGATGTCCGGACAGTGAGACACAACACAAGCAGCTGGAGACAGATAATGAAAACACCTCACAACTAGAATCTATAAAATAATGCTTCGGTCTTTTTAGAGGATCCATTTCTGAGTATTATCTATGCTCTGTCCGGTTTTTAGTGTGTGCGCAAATGAATCTGTTCCATTTTAGCAAAGCTTCCAAACATTGCTCCCAGCAAATGCCCTAGGAGTAAGTGGAATGAAAACAGGCAAATTGCTTTTCTCCGTGCTAATTCTGCAGGCGCCCATGAAACAGGCGCTTGGCGATAAATGATGCCTGCAGAGAGGGAGGCAATAAAGGGCCAGCTCGGACAACTGGCTCCTGGAGCCCTAACACTCCGTACCTTCGCTAACACCATCACAGAATGGACCTCTTACATAAAGTTATGTGACTGCTCAACAGCTCGGGGCATGTTTTGTTGCCAAACACAACCCTAAGCAAGCAGGTCCTGGAGCACTTAACTATCAGCCAGGCTTCTGATGACTGCATCTACATGAAATGAGACTGGGATTTAAATCGTCAATACTAACTGTATCACCAATACTAATTTTTAGTATTTCTTATGCACAGAACTGTGTTAAAAGTTAAACATTAAGGAAAACTTAAGGGGAAATTGTATGGTTTAGTATCACATTTTCAGAAACAGCATCCTTGGGGCGCCTAGGTGGCTCAGTCGGTTAAGTGTCTGCCTTCGGCTCAGGTCATGATCCCAGGGTTCTGGGATCGAGCCCCGCGTCGGACTCCCTGCTCAGCGGGAAGCCTGCTTCTCCCTCTCCCACTCCCCCTGCTTGTGTTCCCTCTCTCGCTGCTCTGTCAAATAAATAAATAAAATCTTTAAAAAAGAAAGAAAGAAATAGCATCCTTCTCTAGCAATGAAGTAAATCCCCATTCATCAAAAGACTCTAGCACATGAAATAAAATATGTGGGATTTGTTTCAAAATTTTCCAGTGTGTATATCTGGTGGGGGAAGGAGGGGAATGGTCTGTAGATGAGACAAGATTAAGTTGGTAATTAATAAACCTAGATGACAGGGGGTCACCCAGGTGGCTCAGTCGGTTGAGCATCCGACTCTTGGTTCTGGCTCAGGTCATGATCTCAGGGTCCTGGGCCTGAGCCCCGAGTTGGGCTCCGTGCTTAGCGGGGAGTCTGCCTGTCCCTCTACTCCTCACGCTCATGCGCGTGTTCTCGCTCTCTCTCAAATAAATAAATTTAAAAAAAAAAAAAAAGAAAAAGAAAACCTAGATGACAAGGAATTCATTATACTATTCTACTTCTGAATATGTTTGAAACTTCCTACAATAGAAAATTAAATAAAACAAAACTCTAGCACAAATTCAAACCTCAAAACAATTTAATGGAAGTAAAAGAAAATACTAGGAGAGAAAGGAGATAAAGTGACAAAAATAACCTCTTGCTCACTATACCTCAGTTGTTTAAAATTATTGATTATTCTCATACATGCTTTAAATATAAAAATGTGATGAACCACTGTGTTAGTGACATAGAAACAACAGACGATATGCGTTGTATCAGTGAAGAATATTTTCTAAAAAGTCAAAAAAAAAAAATCAGGGCAATGGCTGTTTTGGCCATTAATTAAAATTACACAATCCGGGCGCCTGGGTGGCTCAGATGGTTAAGCGTCTGCCTTCGGCTCAGGTCATGATCCCAGGGTCCTGGGATCGAATCCCGCATCGGGCTCCTGGCTCAGCGGGGAGCCTGCTTCTCCCTCTGACCCTCTCCCCTCTCATGCTGTTTCTCTCTCGCTCACTCTCTAAAAAATAAATAAAATCTTAAAAAAAAAATAAAATAAAATAAAATTACACAATCCTCTTATTAAAAGAGAAAAGCCGGGGTGCCTGGGTGGCTCAGTAGTTAAGCGTCTGCCTTCGGCTCAGGTCATGATCCCAGTGTCCTGGGATCGAGCCCCGCATCGGGCTCTCTGCTCAGCGGGAAGCCTGCTTCTCCTTCTCCCACTCCCTTGCTGTGTTCCCTCTCTCGCTGTGTCTCTCTTGTCAAATAAGTAAGTTTAAAAAAATAAAAATAAAAGAGAAAAGCCACACCAAAAAAAAAAAATAGAGAGAGAGAGAAGCCACGCTACACTCTACTTGATGCATCATAACCATTATTCTCTTATCAAATATTTACTGAGCACCCACTACATGCAAAGAGTGGGGCGAGGCACTAGGGGCCATAAAAAGTATATAGTAGAGGATTTTTGTTTTCAGGGAGTTTATGGTTTTAGAAAAGCAAGTGGATTGAACATATATTTACTTCACCTTTAAAATGACAACAAAAAGCAAACTGCAGGATCTTGCTTAGGGTCAGTCCACATTTGGTATCATGGCTTGAATCTAGCTGCACCTATAGTACATAAATGGATGCTTACATTCTCAAGTCAGTAAGAAGAGTTTACTCTATTGTAGTTAGGGATGTGCAAAGGGTATAATGATTTTACAACATTTTAACTAAAAAAAACAGTAAAGTAAAAAAATGTATTCCCTACTCCCCACACACCCTAAACTCCTTGCTGATCCCTGTAGAGCCTGTTCTCTCACACCTCTGGCCTTCTGTATAAGCTCTTTCTTGAGCTTCATTCATTCATCTAAAAAATACTTTTAAGCACCTATGATGAGCCAAGTGTTGTTCTAGG
Source organism: Neomonachus schauinslandi (assembly GCF_002201575.2). Taxonomy (NCBI): domain Eukaryota; kingdom Metazoa; phylum Chordata; class Mammalia; order Carnivora; family Phocidae; genus Neomonachus; species Neomonachus schauinslandi. Next base: position 46,638,629 of record NC_058417.1, on the reverse strand, counting down.
CACCAAGGCTAGCACAGTAAGTGATATAGGCAAAAATCTCTGCCCTAATGGAGCTTTTATATCCTAGTTTCTGAAATGTCCCCTCAGTCTAGCACTATCCCCATCTACTCAGTGGACTCCTAAACAAGATCTCTGTGATGGAAACTGCCTTGAATCCACCTACTTCCTCTGACCATCACCCTCCACCATCTGCTGCAAAGGACTCCGGGGGCCTAATCCGCTTATCTAGGCTTCTCTAGCACCTACCATAGCAGCTGGTACACAGAAGAAACTTAACTATCTGACAAATAAGTTGATCAATTTATTAATAGTTTAAGCTTTAGAAATCTAGAAGATTCATTTATACAAGATGCTTAATCCCCTGGAAATCCCAAATCACTAAACATTACTGCACATTCGGTCCATTTTTATTAAACTAGTAACACACAACAGTATTTTAACACAGAAGTAGTTCTCTTCTCAGCTTAATACCTATTTAGCTGAAAGATTTTCAAGATATTAAACCATTAATTACTGTTTACACATCAGGTTTTACACTTTTAAAATGAAGCCCCAAATTGAAATATTCTTTTACTTCATTCATGTCATTTAATTTAATACCATACTGATGACTATAAACACACCAAAAAAAACCAGAATACTAAACATGCCATTCTCATAACTTTCTTTTCTAGATGGTAAGTGCAAGCATATGTTTTTCAGGCACTGTAGCAAATACACCAGCTGTCCCTGCCCGAAATAACTATGGTTCAAAAGTAGACATGGCCCTGACCGACCCACCTCCACTCCTGATTGGATTACTTCTTACACAACAAATATAGGTCAAATCAATTAGAGTAATCTTCAAGTCAACCAAATTTTTTCACTGTGTCAAATATTACTTGAAATGAATTGGTCAGCAACACAGGATTAGAACTGTTTTCTACAAACACTATTATATAATATTATTCCTTGTAATAATATGCTCTAAGGGCATGCTTTTAATGAGTGTTGACAGTCTTTTAAACTGCTTTGTTTTATTCACATCTTGCTAAGAAAAGCCTATCAGTAGAGAGGACAGGGAGATATTATACAAAGGACACCAGAAGCAACCAGGTACTTGAAAACTTTTTTGAGGATGATTAGGACATTGAGCACGGCTACACACCACACTGTATTCTCACTTACATGTCCAAACTAGACAAGCTCCTTGCAGAAACTGCTTGCCGCCAAATGTAACCTTCATTTCCAATGCTTAAAGTAACTTGCAGCCCAATGAACCTTGGACCCTTCTGTGCTGTTCTCTCCCTCTACCCTCTTGGATTCCATCAGCAGGCTTTACCTTGGGGGGTGACTGCTGCAGTTTGTTGGTATTTCCTGAATGCTGCAGTCTTAGAGCCCGGGGGATAAATTCAGGTGCCAGCGGATTCAACACATACGTCTTCTTGAGTTCTAAAGCCTCTAGCTGAGCTTTGATCTGTTCAAAAGTGATTCCGTGTAGGCTATTATTTTCATGACACAGGGCAATAAACCGTTCCCAAAATTTCCTACAGAAAAGATTTAGAAGATCAGTTTACAGTATCAGTGGATAAAATCACAGAAATGAACATAAGCAACTAAAGATAGTTTCGAATTCCCGCTTCCCACCCCGAATCCTCAGATCAACATTCATCTGACTATGATTCAGGTATAATCTTTCCACCAGATCACAAGACTCCAGAAGTTTGATTCTGAAACTATAGTCATGTCAAATATTGTGGAAAATACAAATTATGCTCTCAATTAATTTTGGCTGACCAATGCAAGTAATGTGGTCAATGCTCAATTATCCACCAATCTAGAATGAGTTTTGTTATCCACATAATAAGTAAGGATTTCAAAACTGATGCTACCTCATTTTACAGATGATCTGGTACTTCAAGACATACTCACATATACATTATATACATATACAAATATAGACACATACATAAATCAGACCGATTTGAATTATGGGGCCAAAGGAGCCTGGTGCTAGATGACTAAGAAAAGCCAACTCAGGACATAAATCTGAGCCACAAAGTAGATAATCCTCATGGAAGATTCTTTTTTTTTTTTTTTTAAGATTTTATTTATTTATTTGACAGAGAGAGAGATAGTGAGAGCAGGAACACAAGCAGGGGGAGTGGGAGAGGGAGAAGGAGGCTTCCCGCGGAGCAAGGAGCCTGATGTGGGGCTCGATCCCAGGACCCTGAGATCATGACCTGAGCCAAAGGCAGACACTTAAGGACTGAGCCACCCAGGCGCCGCATGGAAGATTCTTAAATAACTAGCTATTCCTATATTTTTCTCCTACTTAACAGATGCTTGTAACAAGCAGAACATTAATTGACTAAGAGAGTTTTTAAGTAATTATGAAAAATACAGGAAGCTGGAATGTGAATTTTAATGTTGACTATTCATTTCCTAATCAAATTAATAAACAGGAAAGGAAAAAAATACATTCAAAAACTTGTTGCAGTTGGACAGCTGTTTTCCTATAGGTTTGGAAACTGATCTCCAAATATTAAAAATATTAAATACATATTACAAAAGACAACATAAAATTTTTTTAATTTTAAATGACCATTATAAATATGCATACCTATCTTTAATAGGAGGTTCAAATAATGTTTTATTACACTATAAAATGATATGGTTTCTTTCCAAGTTGGTATCCTTGTGTCCAGGTGGACAAGAAGTAATCAAGATGGCTTCAAGAAGCATAAATGAAAAGGTTTATATTATAAAAGTTAGTATATGAATGGGAATTAGGTTATTAATATATTCATAAAACTTTGCAGGGTTTAATTTTGAACTATGTTTCTCTTACATATGTCTTTTCTACTTTTTTAAAGGTAAGTTTAAGAAATGGGTCCAAAAAAATTTCAGGCCTATATGTCAACAACAGGAAAAGTACTACAAAATATTAAATATGCATTTATGACAATAAGACATAAAGGCTAACAAGATAGTCATTCAGTTACAGGAAGTACGTGTTGCTAAGAAATGCATACTTTTACCTTTTATTTCTATTAAGAACCCTTCTGGGGTGCCTGGGTGGCTTAGCTGGTTAAGCGTCTGACTCTTTGATTTTGGCTCAGGTCAAGATCTCAGGGTCATGAGATGGAGCCCCACGATAAGCTCCATGCTCAGTGCAGAGACTGCTTGTCCCTCTTCCTCTGCCCCTCCCTGCTCTCTCTCTCAAATACATACATACATACATATACATACATACAATCTTAGAGGAAAAAAAGAACCCTTCTGAAGGAATCAAGGCTTTTTTTTTTCATAGTCTGATAGCTAAGGAGGAATTACCTTTTTTTATTATTTTTTATTTATTTATTTGAAAGAGAGAGTGTGTGAAAGAGGCAGCACAAGCAGAAATTTGTTTTTATGCTAACCTTGCTTCTAGGATCACTGATAAAACACTGGAAAATCACTTGGCATCCTTAAGTTATAGAGAGTGCATATGTATACACGCACAAATACCTACATCTCTACATACATATGAAATATGATTGTATCTCACTGAGTAAATGGAATTTGCTAATGAAGAAATTCAGTTCAAAGGAAGACCTCCTCCAAACACATTGGCTTGGAGAAATGCATGACTCCTCTCTGGCTCTCCCCATTCAGTATAGATTTATATAAGCATATTCATCACTTCCTGGAAAAGGCAGGGTAACCCAGAGAGAAGAGCTTGGGTTTTGAAGTCAATGTGACATCTGTTTGAGTGAACCATTTAATAGGTATATGACCTTGGGCAGTAATTTAAACTCTTTGAATCAGGAAGCCCATTTAAAATGAAAATAAAATTCCCACATTGCAGGGTTGTTGGGATGACTGAATAAAGCTAAGTGTGCAGGGCGCCTGGGTGGCTCAGTCGTTAAGCGTCTGCCTTCAGCTCAGGTCATGATCCCAGGGTCCTGGGATCGAGTCCCGCATTGGGCTCCTTGCTCGGCAGGAAGCCTGCTTCTCCCTCTCCCACTCCCCCTGCTTGTGTTCCTGCTCTCGCTGTCTCTCTCTCTGTCAAATAAATAAATAAAAATCTTTAAAAATTAAAAAATTAAAAAATTAAAAAAAAGCTAAGTGTGCAAAGCACTTAACCAAGCACCTGGCAAGAGAAAGCTGTCGGTAAACAACAGCTATTATATTAAGATTCGTTGGTTTGGCGAGCTGGGGAGGGGGAAGTTCACTACATTCACTTCAGGTTAATAGATAAATTCTATTTAAAAATACAACAAAAAAGATTATATAACGGTTGCCTTCTAAACTGGTATACTATACACAATAATTATTCCTTGAAAATTTAATATTTGGAAATATATTAGTTTTTCGTAAATATTGAATGGGACACAGTGCAGGTGGGGCTGATTAACTCAAACTACAAAGACTTCATTCCTCTGTTATTATAGTGCCTAAGAATCATATATGTCAGAATGCCTGGGTGGCTCAGTCGGTTGGGCATCTGCCTTCGGCTGGGGTCATGATCCCGGAGTCCTGGGGTCAAGCCCCGCATCGGGCTCCCTGCACAGCAGGGAGTCAGCTTCTCCCTCTGCCCCTCACCCCGTTCTCGTGCTCTCTTTCATTCTCTCTCTCAAATAAATAAATAAAATATTTTAAAAAATAAATAAATAAAGGCCATATACAAGTCCACAGCTAACATACTTAATGGTGAAAAGCTGAAAGCTTTAAAAAAAAAAAGAGAAAAAATCGCCTATGTCCTCCAAGTTTACTTGTATTATGAGATTAAATTAATTTCTAATAAAATTAGAAAGATTAAAGCACAAATACCCATACCCTTCAACTATCAGCTCTTGGATTAAAGCCGTGATTAAAGTATCCAAATAACACAGATAATGAGCATTCTAAATTAGCTATAAGTCACATGATTTTTTTCTCCCTACACAATACAGTTAACCTCTCTGAAAATATTTTGCCTAGCTTATAAATTAATTTGTAGTCCTTAATACACTCCAGCTGAGTAGTAAGAAATAAGCAACCAATAGACCTGGCTACAAGTTAAAAATTAGCCCTAGATAATTCTGACAGCATGGCCTCACAAAGAACTATTCACCTATTTGCTCTGAGAAAAGTAACAATTTATGTCAGAGAAGGGGTAAAAAATGCTGATCTCATGGAATTCACAGCATAATACAACTCTACAGAAATGGTTTTTAAAAAAATAATATACTGATAAATGTTTGACGTTATTTATAAAAAGAGTTCAAAACAAGTTTGGCTCAAGGCTATTGTTATACCTATTTATTCCCCCAACAGTTTCTAATTTGTTTTTTTTTTCCCTAGTTTTTTTTTAATAAGTTGTCCTATTTTATGTTTTAATCTATTAAATTCTAATCAAACTGTATGTATTCTTACATTTTTCAAATGATAAATATAAACAAAAATGGTAAAATATCACAGCAATATTCTAACCAAAAATGCTTTCAATAATATTAATATTAATAAAGTAACTAAATAAATAAAGTAACTACAGTAGAATTCTTAGGAGAAAAGCCAAATTATTATACCTAGTTTTATTCATTTGTAACCTGGAATTAATATATTCCCTTTCCCAACTTTTTGTCATTAGTGGCCAAAAATGAACAGAAACCTATCTTTTTAATATGAAATTAAATATATTTTGGGGTGCCTGGGTGGCTCAGTTGGTTAAGTGTCTGCCTTCAGCTCAGGTCATGATCTTGGGGTCCTGGAATCAAGCCCTGCGTCAGGCTCCCTGCTCAGTGGGGAGTCTGCTTCTCCCTCTGCCAATCTCTCTCAAATAAATGATAAAATCTAAAAAAAAAAAAAAAAAAAAGATATTTTACAATAGGACTGTTTAGGTAATGCATAAATAAGTCATGGATCACTCAGGACCACGCCAGGTCTATTGGTTGCTTATTTCTTACTACTCAGCTGGAGTGTATTAAGGACTACAAATTAATTTATAAGCTAGGCAAAATATTTTCAGAGAGGTTAACTGTATTGTATAGGGAGAAAAAAATCATGTGACTTATAGCTAATTTAGAATTTTGTGGATTCCTTTTTAAATAAATGGTTATTTTTCATAACCTAACCATAAATTAAAACTACTTGATTCCTTTGTTAATGGCTTTCCCCTATAAAGTACATTAACTTCTTCTGGAGTCTTAAACTCTAATACATGCAGATTATTATTAAAGGTCCCAGTTGTCTCCCTTCCCATAGAATTCTTCTTCCTGCTGAAACAGGAAAACAGACAATAAAATGCTGCCATATCTATATCGCAATAGAAAACTTGGTTTAAGCAACTTCCTAGCGGCTCTGTCTACTTTAATTCTAACATATCAAAAAGAAACAGTTACCCAAGGCATATTTGGGACTGTCTACATCGCTTTCTACTATCTGAATTCACGTTGACAGGTCTTAGAATACTTCCACAACTTTAAGGAATCCCTAGTGCATTTCTTTTCCATAAAAGAATATACATTATAAATTTCTGTTCAACTGTTTTTTTGTTAATGGTAACATAATTTTCAACACTATAAAGACCAAGTCTTATATGACTGGCTTCAAACAGTTAAAATTCCCATTACCTATATATACAATAAGTGTATAAAGAGTAATTTCTTATTTTGATATTTTAACTACATTTTAGTAGAAATACTTCCTTATGACTACAATCTAAGGAATACTAGCAACACTATTCAAAGACAAGTAATAACCACTCCTAACCTCCTTAATTTTAAGACCCCTGGATTAACCAAACACGAAGAATCATTTACACTGAGAAGCCCTGAGAGAAAATAAGTAGAGAAGGAAATTCATCAAAAACAAGCTGACACAATAATGAAGGGGAAAAAATGAAATAATATCAATATAAAATTCAGTCTCCATCAAAGATACACATATACACAAAACCACCTCAGGACCCTTGCACAAGCTGTTCCCTCTTCCTGGAGCACTTTTACCCCAGATAACAGCATAGCTCACTCCCTCACCTCAAAGTCAGCTTCTCAGTGAGGGATGCTCTGACCACACTTCATAAATCACAAACCAGCCCACTGCACCCCCATCACTCCTAATTCCCCTTAATGTTCTATTTCTCTTCCACTGAACTTACCACGTGCAAGACTACAGGGTATTCTTATTTTGTTTATTCTCAGTCTTCCTCTCCTCCCCAATAAAACGTAAAGCCCACAAAGGCAGAGATTTTTAGTCATTTTTGTTCACTGATATATTCTTAGTGGCTAGAAAAGTGCTTAGAACATAGTGGGCACTCAGGAAATATCTGCTGAGTGACGACTAAATGAAAGAATACATAATTATGAACATAATGAATAGACCCAAAGCAATGTATTTTTGTGTTCCCACTGGAGATCAGGTGACTGAACCTGATTTTAATTAGCCAAGAGGTCATATAAATAAGTATATACATAGGGATGCAAATTACTCTACATTTTCCCCCTTTAACATCTCAATCAGTAACACATAATTACCTGCATCTTCCAATAGAGCACAGAGCAATGGGATCACCCACCACAGCAACCAGGGATTGTGCTCTTGTGATGGCAGTATTGAGAAGTTTGTAGTTAGATAAAAAACCATAATCTAAATCCTCTGTGGAATCTTCCAGCAGCTGCTCTTTCTTTTTAATCGGTGTCTGTTTATGTTTACAAGTATGCCTTGTACGTACTGTACTAAGAAACAAAACTCTGAACTGTTTTCCTATAAAAAAATAAATAAATAAGAGACTTAAGACAACGCATTTCAGTTTTTAAATGTTATTGCTAAGTAACAAGTGTCCGTGAGAAACTGAAACTCCTATGTCCTGCAGGTGGGAATGTCAAAGGGTATGTAAAACACTCTGGAAAGTAGTGCGGCAGCTCCTAAAACAATTAAACATAAAACTAAAACACAAAATTAAATTTAAGCATAGAATTAACACAGGATCCAGCAATTCCACTTCTGGGCATTTACCCAAAAAAAACTGAAAGCAGGATCTCAAACAGATAATTTATATACCCATGTTCATAACAGCCATTAGTCATGGGGGCAAAAGGTAGAAACAACCCAAGTGTCCATCGACAGATGAATGGATAAACAAAATGTGGTGTATACATACCATGGAATATCATTCAGCCTTAACCAACTGAGCCACCCAGGCGCCCCTATCATGCAGCCTTAAAAAGGAAGGGCATTCTGACACACGCTGCAACATGGATGAACCCTGAAAACATTACGCTAAATAAAATAAGCCAGTCACAAAAGGACAAATACCACAGGACCACACTTATATAAAGTACCTAGAGTGGTCAAATTCACAGAGAGAAAGCAGAATGGTGGTTGCCAGGGGGAAGAGGGAAGTGGGACAGGGAGTTATTGTTTAATGGGTACAGAATTTCAGTTTCACAAGATGAAAAGAGTTCTGGAGACGGATGGTGGTGATGGTTGCACAACAAGGTGAATGTCCTTAATGCCACTGAACTGTGGCATTTTATGTATTTTTGAACTGGAAAGACACTTTCAGAATGAACACATGAAAATGGTTAAAATGATAAATTTTTTAAAATTTAAAAAAATACTATTGCTGGAACCAGCCTTAATGATTATCTCATCTAAGGTCCCACTCAACACAAGGACCATTCCTTGAAGCAAGGTCATCTAGCCTCTCCCTAACCAAAGGCAGACACAGCTGATTGCATAAGGAAGGCTTACTGAGACTCTAGTTTGCACAACATTTTTTCTTCTGCTCTTTCTTTTTTTTTTTAAAAAAGATTTTATTCATTTATTTGAGAGAGAGAATGAGATAGAGAGAGCATGAGAGTGGGGAGGGTCAGAGGGAGAAGCAGACTCCCCGCCGAGTAGGGAGCCCGATGTGGGACTCGATCCCGGGACTCCAGGATCATGACCTGAGCCGAAGGCAGTCGCTTAACCAACTGAGCCACCCAGGTGCCCGCTTCTGCTCTTTCTTATAGCAACACATCTATTTCCTCATTCTGTGACAAATCTACAAATTTCTGAATACAGTTTTAATATCAATCTTCAGTCTTCTCTAGCCAAACAACCCAGGTTCTTTCAATCATTTCTGATTGCCCCCACGTGGCAGTTTTTAGACCATTACTTGTCCTAGGTCTCCTTTGGGTGCTTCTTATCTTACTGGTAATATTCCTTCTAAATTCAAGCCCAAATGTCCACTCTCACCATTACCATTTAACATAGTACTGGAAGCCTTAGCCTCAATCAGACAACAAAAAGGAAAAAAAGGCATCCAAATCGGCAAGGACAAAGTCAAACTTCCACTATTTGCAGACAACATGATACTCTGTGCAGAAAACCCACAAGACACCACCAATATAATGCTAGAACTAATACATGAATTCAGCAAAGTCGCAGGATATAAAATCAAAGTGCAGAAATCTGTTGCATTTCTATATACAAAAAATGAAGCAGGGGCGCCTGGGTGGCTCAGTTGTTAAGCGTCTGCCTTCGGCTCAGGTCATGATCCCAGAGTCCTGGGATCGAGCCCCGCATCGGGCTCCCTGCTCCGCGGGAAGCCTGCTTCTCCCTCTCCCACTCCCCCTGCTTGTGCTCTCTCTCTTGCTGTGTCTCTCTCTGTCAAATAAATAAATGAAATCTTAAAAAAAAAAAAAAATGAAGCAGAAGAAAAAGAAATCAAGAGTCGATCCCTTTTGCAATCGCAGCAAAAGCCATAAGATACCTGGGAATAAACCTAACTAAAGAGGTAAAAGATCTGTACTCTAAAAACTACAGAATGCTTATGAAAGAAATTGAAGAGGACACAAAGAAATGGAAAAGCATTCCATGCTCGTGGATTGGAAGAACAAACGTTAAAATGTCTATACTACCCCCCAAAAATCTACACATTTAATGCAATCCCTATCAAAATGCTACCAGCATTTTTCACAGACCTAGAACAAACAATCCTAAAATTTGTATGGAACCACAAAAGACCCCAAACAGCCAAGGCAGTTCTGAAAAGGAAAAACAAAACTGGAGACATCACAATTCTGGATTTCAAGCTATATTACAAAGCTGTAGTCATTAAGCAAATATGGTCCTGGCACAAAAAGAGACACACAGATCAATGGAACAGAACAGAAAACCCAGAAATGGACCCAAAACTATATGGTCAACTAATCTTCAACAAAGCAGGAAAGAATATCCAAAGGAAAAAAGACAGTCTCTTCAACAAATGGTGTTGGGAAAACCGGACAGCCACATGCAGAAGAATGAAACTGGACCCCTTTCTTATTCCATACACAAAAATAAATTCAAAATGGACGAAAGACCTAAATGTGAGACAGGAAACCATCAAAATTCTACAGAACACAGGCAGCAACCTCTTCAACCTCGGCTGGAGCAACTTCTTACTAGACATGTCCCTGGAGGCAAGGGAAACAAAAGCAAAAATGAACTAGTAGGACTTCAAGATAAAAAGCTTCTGCACAACAAAGGAAACAATCAACAAAACTAAAAGGCAACCTACGGAATGGGAGAAGATATTTCAAGCCACATATCTGATAAAGGGTTATTATGCAAAATCTATAAAGAGCTCATCAAAAGCAACACCCAAAAAACAAATAATCCAGTTAAGAAATGAGCAGAAGACACAAATAGACACTTTTCCAAAGAAGACATCCAGATGGCTAACAGACACACGAAAAGATGCTCAATATCACTCATCATCAGGGAAATACAAATCAAAACCACAATGATGGGGCACTGGGGTGGCTCAGTCGGTCAAGTGTCCTACTCTTGGTTTCGGCTCCGGTCATGATCTCAGGATTGTGGGACTGAGCCCCACACTGGGCACCGTGCTCAGCAGGGAGTCCGTTTGAGATTCTCTCCCTTTCCCTCTCCTTCCCACTCCGTCCCGCTTCCCCACTCAATACTCGCCCTCTCTCTAAAATAGATAAAATCTTAAAAAAAAAAATCAAAACCATGTACCTCAGACCTGTCAGAATGACTAAAATTAACAACACAAGAAACAACAGGTATCGACGAGGATGCGGAGAAAGGGGAACCCTCTTGAACTGTTGGTGGGAATGCAAACTGGTGCAGCCACTCTGGAGGTTCCTCAAAAAAATAAAACTGAATTATCTTACGATCCAGCAATTGCACTACTAGGTATTTACCCAAAGGATACAAAAATACAGATTCAAAGGGGTATATGCACCCCATGTTTATAGCAGCATTATCAACAATAGCCAAACTATGGAAAGAGCCCAAATGTCCATCAACTGACGAATGGATAAAGAAGATGTGGTACGCATACACATGCACGCGCGCGCGCACACACACACACACACACACAACACACACACACACAGGCCGGAATATTACTAAGCCATCCAAAAGAATGAAACCTTGCCATTTGCAATGACATGGATGGAACTAGAATGTATTATGCTAAGGGAAATAAGTTAATCACAGAAAGAAAAATACCATATGATTTCACTCATATGTAGAATTTAAGAAACGTAACAGGTGAACATATGGGAAGGAGGGAAGGGAAAACAAATCATAGAGACTCTTAACAGAGAACAAACTGAGGGTTGGTGGAGGGAGGTGGGTTGGGGAGGGGCTAGATGGGAGATGGGTATTAAGGAGGGCACTCGTTGTGATGAGCACTGGGTGTTGTATGTAAGTGACGAATCACTGAATTTTACTCCTGAAACCAGTATTACACTATATGTTAACTAAAATGTAAATAAATATTGAAACAAACGCCCAAATTCTGAGGGATCTGGACAACACATGATATAGAACTATTTTGTCCCCATAACCTAAAACTGTATTACTCTTACTATTGTATATTCCCATGAAACCTAAAACTGTAATTATACTGGACTTTTCCAGCACTCACATGATAGTGTTGCTACATATATTTAAAAGCACAAACTCGGGGCGCCTGGGTGGCTCAGTCACTTAAGCATCGGACTTCAGCTCAAGTCACGATCTCAGGTCCTGGGACTGGGACCCACATCGGTCTCCACACTCAGCAGGGAGTCTGCTTGTCCCTCTCCTCTCCCTCCACCCCTGCCCGCCCCTTCTAATAAATAAAATCTTTTCAAAAAAATAAAAGCACAAACTCTATAGCAACTAATTACATGAAGGCAATTTAAATGAGCTCCTGGTAACTATTCACTTAGGAACGTCTATAGATAAAAAACAAACTGTGCCTTTAAAAATGCATTTAAACAGAATATGCTTGACAGGTTCAAGTTTTTGAAAATCTTTATGAACAAATCAGTCTTCAGATACAGTACAGTGACAGGAGGTGGCGCACACTACTGTGATTGTAACTATTGCACACAGATGTAGTGTGTGGCATTCACACCATTATGGTCACTGAAAAAACCCATTTGTTCCTGCTTCTTTCATCTGGATATAAAAATGTAATAAACACGTAAATGAGCTTGACCTTTAATTGCCAAATTTGGCATTAACGAATTTGGTATGAAATGAATACACAACTGCTTGTCCAGAAAAAAAGATCTTGAGAATTAAGAATCAAATGTGCACACACTTTAAGAATAACTTAGTTCAATTAATACTTACCTTGAACATTTAGCACCCTTTCTACATTAACATCAGATAATCTCTTTTTTCGAAGTTCAGCACGTATCCTGAACACCTGATCAGCATATGGCGTCACCACACCAATACTGCCATCATCCAACTTCCCCCACGCTACTGGCCACTTCCTTCTCAACTCTTCCACACGTTCCACCACTTCGAACACCTTTAAACAAACACACATATGCATATTAAAGATAGCGTAACTGAAGCAAATGTATAAAGGATGCCATTTTAGCAAATGTCATTTAAAAACTACCTCTAAATAGGAGTAATGCTTTGCTGAAACAAAAGGAGAAAAATTTTATGTACATTTCAAACAGGAAAATTCTACCCAAGTAAAATGCACCCAGGGAAAACATGAATATCAGACACAATGTAATGGGCAAATGGCCTTCATCCTTCATCCAGCCTCCATTCTTAAATGGGGACAGGTTCAATTTCCTATGTGGGGAGGAGGACAAAGATAGGGCCATGAAACTGGCAACCCCATCTACGGAGTCAGGGAAGCAATTCCCCACATTCCCAGGATTTCTCAGTCCATTCACTCGATACGAGGCCAGTGAAATGAACAGCCAACTGAAAGAGTCCTAGAGTCAGTGCCACCATTAAGTCTCAGCAGTACAAGATCTAGCACTGTCACCGTCCCCCACTGATACAACTAAGCAAAGCAGCCAACAGCTAACATAACCACAGTTGGGACTAAGACAAATCTGAATTGGAGAGACACTTTGACGATTCACTGCCTCCTAGTAATACAAGTTTGCCCAAGCCATTTAATTAACCTTACAATAAAGTAACACCATATTCTACCCAACTGAATTTATTCAATCTATTTTAATACAATGAATTGATCGAAGTTTCAATGCTTGGAGCAGTGGAGGAAACAATGATTAATAAAACATGTTCCTTGCCTGCTGAGAGACTGCTGTATATTTAGAAAACAGATTCCATATATATGTATGTATATTCCATATATATATATATATATATATATATGAAAATGGTAGGCTCAACAAAGGGTCAGGCCAGACTCTAGGAGCATAGAGAAGAAAGTTGGTTGTTTTTTTTTTTGTTTTTTTAAGAGTTTATTTATTTATTTGAGAGAGAACGTGCACGCTCACGAGCAGGGGGAAAAGCAGAGGGGAAGGGGAAGGAGGGGAAAAGAATTTCAAGCAGACTATGCACAGAGCCTGATGTGGGGCTCGATCTCACAACTCTGAGATCAAGCCTTGAGTCGAAACCGAAAGTCAGAGGCTCAACCAACTGAGCCACCGAGGCGCCCTGAGAATAAAGTTTTTTAAATGTATTTTAAATAACATTATTTAATATTTGTTAATAATATGTATTTACATTTACAATGTTAAATATACTTAATAAAATTTGACAGTATTTTTATTTCTTTCAAGAACTTGAGGATTATCAGCTAGGATTCACTTCTCACTGCCAGATACAAACTCAATGAATGACAGAGGTATGTACTAGAGTCTCCCTATTGTCACAATGATTTAACATCAAGTGCTTCAGATATATAGACTGCCCAAGGGTTCTGAAGAGTAAACTGGACTGAAGGTATGGCGCTCTCACTAGAAGGAACAAGAAAGGCGGGCCTGAGTCTACTGCAATAAAGAATAAGAAAAACCTATCTTCACCCATTTTGTTAAATATGGGGGTAGATGAAAGTTGGGGAGACACCTCTACTGCCCGCCCCACCCAAACATACACACAGAGTTCCTACCACTAAGCAATACAAAACCATCTCTCCACCTCATCCCTCTGTGAAGGGATGCCTAAAACTGAAGTCAAAATACATAGACTTGGAATGGTGATATAAGGAGCTTGGGGAAACTTCTCTCCCAGACAGACATCTATTAAGCTGGTCAAAATTTGCAAAGTCTCTGGAGATTGATCAAAAACTTTACAAGAAATTGAGAAGCATTTATTCAACAAAGTGTATAGAAACTCAGTAAGAAGAGGGAGGCCAGGGCATTCAAGCTAGGTACTGCACCCATCCCCACACAGCTCTTACAGAAAGGCTATCTCAGCAGCTGAGAGGCAGTTCCCCTCTCCCCTAGCTCCCTGGGATGAAAGAGTTACTCCAGGTGGTTTGGGCAGCTGGTGAGCATCAGATCCCATTTTCCACAGCTCTATGCTGCAGAACACCTATACTGAACAGTTAACAGCAGTTGATTTTCTTATACTGCCTTCTAACTATAGACCTCTGATCAATTTTTAAAAGGAAAGATGAATTACCGTTACATAATAAGACCCATTTCTTTGTAAATAAAATGAGTAAAGCATGGGACTCAAGAGAAGAAAGGGAAATGGAGATCACAGATCAAGACCCATTCCTCTAATGACCAACCAAGCATACCCCCTCCTCTGGGTTTCCTGAAGTCCAGAACTCCACTCCCTTATGACAGCCAGAACCTAACCCCAGAGTCTCTGGCCTACTGGCCCTTAAAGACTTCACCAGGTTTTTGTCTGCTGCCTGACCATTTACCCACGTTCTCTCTAAGCTTAGAAAGTCAGAAACTATAAGAGAACCATACAGGTCATAGCACATAATGGCTTAGCCACACTGTCATCTGGGCCTGTATAATCTCTCCGGAGCACAGGATTCTGCAATTCAAGTCTTACTCATTTAAAACAATAACTCATTTGAGGGGCGCCTGAGTGGTTCAGTCATTAAGTGTCTGCCTTCGGCTCAGGTCATGGTCCCAGGGTCCTGGGATCGAGCCCCGCATCAGGCTCCCTGCTCCGCGGGAAGCCTGCTTCTCCCTCTCCCACTCCCCCTGCTTGTGTTCCCTCTCTTGCTGTCTCTCTCTCTGTCAAATAAATAAAAAATAAAATCTTTAAATAAATAAAATAATAACTCATTTGAGTATGTACTATGAAATATAATCACAGTCTATTTTAGTCAGCTAACAATAATAATTATATGAAAATAATATTGGCTTTTCTTTTAAACGAAGTAATGTATTTTGTATTTTGTCATAAGAAATGTAAATCAAGGGGCGCCTGGGTGGCTCAGTCGATTAAGCATCTGCCTTCAGCTCAGGTCATGATCCCAGGGTCCTGGGATCGAGCCCCACATCGGGCTCCCTGCTCAGTGGAGAGTCTGCTTCTCCCTCTCCCTCTGCCTCTTCCTCTCCCCCTGCTTGTGCTCTCTCTCTGTCAAATAAATAAAAAATAAAATCTTAAAAAAAAAAAAGACATGCAAATCAAATGTAATCAAAATGTAAATCAGTTTTTGTTTCCCACAGGAGACTGATCATAACAAATCAACGGAATACAAAAAGAATAAACTTTACATGCTATTTTCTGTAAATGACATACAATAGGATGTCAACCCAAAATCGTAAATGAACAGTCAACAAGAATTGACCATGTGACGGTGAAAATGTCAATAATCTGCAAAAGAACTAAGGTACCTCTGCATTATTATAAAAAGCTGTGCTATTTTTTTCTTGTACATCTTCCCCTCGTGCTGTAAAGAAAGTTAGTGGGTAGAAATCCTTGTGCGCTGGTTGCTTTCCACTGGCCATCAGTTTGCCCTCATAGAAGAGCTCAGAGGTGTAACTGCCAAAAAAAGACCAAAATAAATAAATAAATAAATAGTGATTTATCACCAAAATTAACTTTATCCATAAGAAAAAAATTATATTGACTATAAATTATAGTCAACTCTAATAATGCTGCTTTATGTCCATGATTAATTTTAATTCAAACACCTAACACCTATGAGGGCAAGACTGTCCCCAAAATTAATCACAGCAATAACAACAGAGTAGGCTCCTAGTATACCATTGCTAAATGAATCTGGTCAGATGTGAAGCCAGAATATAGAAAGAAAAGGAAGAAATGACAATAGTCAATACTAGATAAGAATCTTGCTCTATGAGGAAATTGCTAGCTATTTTCCTGGTTAATACATATTTTTATTTATATGGATCATTTACTTACACATGCAAACACAAAGATATATAGACACTGAAACACATACAACCAAAGGACATTCAAGTCTTCAGCTGCAAAAAGAATACTTTTTACTGATGAAAAATACTAAGTACTTGATTCATTACTGACTGCAGCAAATGACTGGCAACAATAAGGAGAACCACATTTTGAGAGATTGATAAAAGCCATAGTTAAATCTAAATTTATTTTTATATCTATCTTATTGTTTTCAGAGAAACCTAAAAATGGTTTTCACTGACTAATATAATCAATATTACTAAATTATACTAAACTTTAAAAAACTAAGTTTTTGGTGGGGTAGTGATGGGAAAGGAGCACAAACGGGCTTTCCAGAGTGCTGCTAATGTTCTGTTTCTTTATCTGGAGGCCGGGTTACATAGGTATGTTCAATTTGTGACTGTTCATTGAGCTGTCACTTAGGATATTTTTACTTTTATAGAGGCATACTGTATTTAATAGAAAACTTTAAAAACTTTATGACTAAGTTTCATGGTTTTTCCTTCCTTACTTGCTTCCTCCCTTCTTTCCCTACTTTTAAAACAGATTCCTTATATAACACAGCCAGACATAAAAGAAACTACTATGTGTTCTGTCAATGTATCTGTTTATTACCTCATGTAGTTTTACATATATATTACATATTTAGTCACAGGAAAACATCATAACTGGTAGAAACTAAAATTTTAGTTTCCAGGATTGCCTATTTTGTGAAAAATTGCAGCTGACCTTTGAGGTACTCTTTTTCAGAAATAAAATTTAACATAATTTGCAATGCTAGGGACACCACGTAACTGCTGGGAACAGTCTGTCCCTCGTACCAGTGCCATACAGAGTTCGCACCCACCAGACTGCAGGAAGTGTGATACAGAAGGGGCAGTTCACACCTACTTGATGATAGCTTCATGGGAGCGGTAGTTCTCACATAGGAGGATCCTACATGGAAACTCGGCAGGGTAATGCTCATAGAGTCGATCAAGTAATGAAACATGAAGGTTTCTCTCCCTGGCAAACTCGCTGTAAACAAAAGGACTGAGCTGTAACAGACAAACATACAGAGAAAATTTAACTAAATATGCAAGTAGCACTTTTTTGACCTACTTATAAAAAAAATCCACTACGCTGAAACCTCTAATGTACTAAATCTCAACATGCTGAATGCTGGAATAAGCAGAATTGAAAATACTTTCTCTGAACAATTTTACTACTATAAAGAACTAGGCTAAAATTTCTAACTTTTCATTTCAGTATATCAACAGTAGCACAGAGTTTCTACACATAGATTAACAAAGAGCTCCTCCAACATAATAATAAATAGCTATTACTTCACTAACTTTCAGAGATGCAACCCACTGCATCACTGGGAGAGTCAATCAGTTATTTCACTAAAACTGATCAACTATTTAAAAGGGTGAGCTGGAAGGATATACAGCCTATGACTAAAAAATTTAATTTAATAATCAGTAAAATAATGCTTTTTATCTCATAAAGTATAAGGAGCCATTCTTGATCATACCTTTGATGACTAAAGAACAAAATTAAACTACTTTCGGCAAAGAAACAAAAACAGAATTTCTTCCTCTACATTCAGCTCTTTCCTGGATGTCGTCAGAGCTACAATACTATATAGGTTCAATCCCGGTTACAGCAGAAGAGAAAGAACTTCAAACTGCAACTTTGTAAAACAAAGATTAATACAAAAATTCTCTCTCTCTTTCCTTATATAGGTACTGAAATACATAAAATCAGACACATTCTTTGAGATGTGGGCTATCATTTTGAATTAAGTATACTCTGTTTCCTATGATGGCAAAAAAAATCAACCCTTCATGAAAACAAATGCTAGGGACAAGAACTGGAGAACTGTAGGAAGGATAACTTAAGTTTATTTTCTAAAGAAAAGTAAAAATCAAATAGTCACACTCTAGAAAGCTCATCTTCAAATTAAAAACATGAAAATTATAACACTGACAGACTCATTCATTCCACTCCCTATCCAAAGAAGGAAAAAAAACAGTGGGATAGTAATTTTCCTTCTGAAAAAGCAGTATTTTTCATTATTAGTACAGAAATATTTAAAGTACTTAAACTGTAATACATAGCACAATCTCAGAGGACGTTTTAGAAAACAGAATATTAAACATCAAAATATAATTAGTAGTTCCTTCAATATGATGACTCAGAGGGCACATACCTGCATGTGGTCACCAGCCAAGACAATCCGAGTGTTTTTAGTTGCTAACGCTAGAGGCATAATGGTTTCACACTCCATGGCCTGGGCAGCTTCGTCTAACAGGATGTGTGTAAAAAAAACCCTACAAAGCACAGTAATAAACACAGTAAAGCAACACACAGCAGCAATAAAGGCAGCAGCAGTTCTTTCCTTTTCTGCTAAGGCAAGAGTTCAGTGGGCTCATTTCAGAGTTACGAGTACTTGTAATGCCAATCCTCAATTTAGAAAATCGTTAATTTAAATCATTATTTAAAGAACGGAGATGAAAAGAAAGAACTATTCTACCCAATAATAGATATGAAATGGCATCTGGTGCTAAGGACCCCCCAGAGGAATAGTTGACTGAGTACATATTAAAAAGATGTTTGAAGTACAAGATAGCAGCTTTTCATCAAAAAAGAAGGGCTGGCAACTAGACACTGATAGTCCTCTCATTATTTATGTGACGAAATATCAAAAATAAAACAATGGCAGTTTATAAGTAACTTTAGCTTTACCATACGTATTGAACATTAAAGAAAATCATACCTGAAATCTAATATAAGGGAGAAAGTTATAATCCAACCTTGACTGAAACAAAGAGGTTATCGATTAGCAATTCACTAATTTGATTATTTAGGGGTGTGTGTATGTGTGTATAAAATTATTTAGTCTAACAGCCTACCCTGGCTGAAAAACAGAATCACCAGTGTGCAAAAAATGACAGACAGATGTCAAGCATCTAGAGTAGGAGGCATCTCACATCTTGAATGCTATTGCCACTCACCCTGGGGCACAAGATTCTGTGTACAGAAGGGAGGAGAAAGTCCTTTTGCCCTTAAGTGGGGGGAAAGAGGCAAAAATCTCACGGTCTCAATGTGGAGAAGGAAAAAGTTCTCCCCTATGGCCAATACACCGAATTAGGAAGAAGGGGGCCTTCTTTTTACTACCATAGCAAAAGAACAAAATAGTGTCTCAACAGAATAAAACTCTCTGGATTAATTAGCCTCCTCTGAGGAGGGCCCAAGAACTGAACCTCTATTGCTATCCCTATTTCTATGAATATCGGCAAGTTCCAAACCATTTTTTATGCAACTCTGTAATGCAACTTGTTTTTTGGTTGGGAACCTTCTAAATCTTACTAACTGGCAGTAATAACCACCATCATCATCCATTCATACAAATGGTTATGGTTGATAATGTAAGTATTAATAACTGTTGTCTATTTCCTGACAGTGGCCTAAACGTGATAGACGCTTGGGCATTTTTCTCCCTGTTAATGAGACTGTGTTTTTTGTTCTACAAAACTAATTACTTAAAAACTACTGTTTTCATTAGATAACAAGTAAATAGAGCTAGGCTTGAATCAGGAACTGGATAGATCATGAAACTGTTACAGCTATTGCTTAAGCTAGTACAGGTAACTTGAATTAACCAAACGGATTCAGCCTGAGCCTTGGTTTTCTTATCTGTCCAAGAACCCTCCCTCCAGAGGGCTGATACAAGAATTAAATGAAATCAAATATAAGCAATGCCCAGAACAAAGGACATAGGCAACTTCTAAGTTGTTCTTCCATGTTCTTGCTCTTCAAAGCCATTCTTTACTTCCCCACAAAACTACCCTGTTAGGAGGTTTGGGCATTTCATCTACGTGGCAAATACGCAGAGTATAACCATGATGTAATGAGACTGATTGTTAAATAAACATACCAAAATTTACATTTCAAATAAGTGTTGTTCCATTCAAAGAAGTCAGTTGGGAGGAAATAGAACTCACTCCAATGATGCAGTCACTTGTTCAAAACATTTTTGAAACTCTGCTTTTGTAACTGCCCTCACCAGCCAGCTATGAACTGCATGCACAAGAAAATAAGTCTCATTACATGAGAGGCACGTCTCTCTCTCTCTCTTTTTTTTTTTTTTTTTTTTTTACCCCTAATGGTATTGCTCAATTTGATCACCTACCTTATTTACCAGACATGTCTCAGAAAGATTTTGAAGCTTTTCTAAAATTAAATCTACCCTCAAAAAAGAAAGTTTGGCCACCATTCATTCATTTAAGATAAACAGAGGTTTATCAAGGGCCTCCCGGTATCTATACCCTGGGCCAGATGCCAGGAATTCAAGGTGAAGAGAACAGTATCTACCTTCCAGGGACTCCAATGTTCAAAAGAATCTGTCACTGGCTCTGAAAGCAATTCCAAAAGGAGAGAGCAAAAAAGTGTTGAGCAATGTCAACCATTATAATATGGCAGTAATAAATGAATATTCTTCCAAAGCAAGTACCTTAAAGTGGTACCACTTTTTGATGGTTAAGTTCTGCCATACTTATCAGAATTACTTGTCACCTTTTATCTGTACTTCGTATTAGTTTGATTTTACAGATTCCTGTACTTAAATATAATAATCTTAATAGTATGTCTTAAAAAAACCTATCATGATTGCTGTCTCTACACTGTGTAACACAAAAGCATTTTAAAGCAAAAACTTGAGAAAATCTTAAAAAAAAAAACCAACACTATCCAAATTTGAATTTTTCACATGACCAATAGTAAGTAAATACCATCTGATAAGAGAACAAACAGAATAGTGGTCACTCAAATGTCTGAACTAGGGGTTGACTTTTTTTTTTTGGTAAAGGGCCAAACAGTATATACTTTAGGTTTTGTTGGCCATACAATCTCTGTTGCATCTACTCAACTCAGCTACTGTGGCACAAAGGCACCCATACATAATAATTAGGTAAATAAATGGGCATGGGTGTGTTCCATGCAATAAAACTTTATTTACAAAAACAGACAACAGGCCAGATTTGGCCCACAGGCTATAGTTTGCCAACCCCTGGTCTAAACTGAATGCAGAAACCCTATGCATTTAGAGACACCCTATCTGTGTCTTGAGTCAGCATACCAGGTTCAAGGTCCAACTGACAGAGGTACTGGGAAGTATTCAATGTAACAACAACCACTCGGTGTTTAAGAATATCTTCTTTCTGTGGCATCTGAAAGGTGGAATGTGCGCTCGAGATCAAACAGTACTGATGCACAACTGGGTGGACAGTCTTTACCCAGCGATTTCTGAAATATACCCTATAAAAGAAGATAATATTTCCTATTTTTATTTATTAACATCTTACCAGCATAATCAAAAAATTAACATTATTACATTAAGACTGCCATATCTGAAAATTAACATATAAATCTGGTAACCATTAACACTCTACTGAATTAGAATTTAACATACAACTGTGACTATGCCCTACCAAAAAAGGATTCAAACAGAAAGCATATGTACTATCATAAAATAAATATCTAATTATTTTTAAGTGTTCAGATTAATCTTACAACAGAATGACAAACAGTTTCATAAGCACTATAGTTTTTTCAGTTCAAAAGATTCCCATTTGGGAATTACTTTTTTTCTAGAATATTCTTACAAAAATATACTTAATTCATATTGTAATTCTCTATGCTAAAAAAAAAAAAAAAAAAAAAAAAACGTGAATTGCACACCTACAACAGAAACTTAAAAGTTATCTGCATTTCACCTCAGAATTCTTACACCCATGTTTAAATCTAAAGGAGATTTACCTAAATTATCTAAAGGAGATTTAAAAATAAATTTAAATTTTGGACAATCAGAAAAATCTTAAGAAAGACCATCTCGGGCGCCTGGGTGGCTCAGTTGGTTAAGCGACTGCCTTCGGCTCAGGTCATGATCCTGGAGTCCCGGGATCGAGTCCCACATCGGGCTCCCTGCTCGGCAGGGAGTCTGCTTCGTCCTCTGACCCTATCCCCTCTCATGTGTTCTCTCTCTCTCATTCATTCTCTCTCTCTCAAATAAATAAATAAAATCTTTAAAAAAAAAAAGACCATCTCTTCCATTAATTACAAAAGAAAAATATTAATAGGCCTCATGCAATAGACTACTAAAATGGTACAGAAACAAGGCATCCATCCATCCACCCACCCACCCATCTCTAACCCACTCACATATAACAAAGATCTACTGGGTGTCTACTATGCTCCAGCACAGAGACAAATCACATGGTTTCCCAGCTTTCAAAAAGGCTTTGATTTACTCTGATTTTAATGGAAAGCTATCAGAGAGTTCTGACAGGGCAGTCACATGATCTGACTTATGTTGGTAAAGGACCACTCTTTCTCTGGACAGAATATATAGTTTGGGGAGCTGGGAGGGGGAGGGCTGGACAGTGGTGTGCTGGTAAATGTTGAACAACCAGCTTGGAGGGTAGGGGTGGAGCAGATCCATAGCGTTTGCTGACTTCTGTGGTGTAAAATCCACTACCATGGCCAATTTCAAGCTACCAACATGATGTCACCAAACATGAACTTGGGAAGACATGTACATGATTGGTTCTCACAAGCCACTACAAGCTGGCTGCAACACACCACCGACTGGAACAGAGGCAGGGGCAGCGGAGGGAAACAGGGAGACCAGCTAGGAGGTTGTTGTAAGGGTCTGGACAAGAAAAAAATGACAGCTTGGACCAGGGGTGGTAACAGGAAAGATGTAAAAATGGTTGGATTCACTACACATTTTGAGAGTAATGCTGACGGGATTTAGTGAACCAGATGTGCAATTTAAGAGAAAGGATGATTCTGTGCCTTTGAAACTAGATGAACGACAGTGGTGTTTACAAAGATGGTCAAAGTGAAGAACACATTTGAAGTGAAAACAGAATTCAGTCGTGGACAAATTCAGGAGCAGACATCCATGTGGGGATAGTCAATAAGCAGGGGGATGTATAAGTCTGAAGTTCAGGAGAATGTCTGGGACAAGAAATACACAATTGGGATAATATTTAAGCCTTGGGACTAGATGAGAGCAGCTGGAGAATAAGTGTAGATAAAAAAGAAACTAGTTGGGAGAATGACTGATGGTTACCCCAACATTTAGAGGCAGGGAAAAGAAGGGGAAACAGTAAAGAAAACCGGCAAGAAGCAATCAAAGAAGTAAAAAAGAACTCAGGAGAGCATGGGGTCCGATCAAGGGATACAAACGTCCACGTTACTAACTCTTTTGGATATTCTCCAGGCCCATCACAGTACTTGACTATTAGCAGCATCCAGCCCTGTGGTTGTTCCCTCCTTGCAACACTCTCTGCCCTCAGCTTCCATGACTCAACCTCTCCTTGCCTTCGTTCTTCCTCTCTAGGTTAGAGTTCCCCAAGGCTTACTCATCACACTCCTCTTCTCGGGCCCTATTCTCTCCCTGCCCATCTCAGCCAGGCTCATGACTTCAATCACCACCAGTACTCTAGTGACTAACACATTTTTCTCTCTCCAGCCAAGACCTCATCTCCAGAATGCATATCAACTTTTTATTTAACATTTGTCTCCTTTAGGATATTTAAAAGGCAGCTCAAATGTAATATGCACAAAACCTAATCTAATGATCTTCTAAAATGTATTCTCACCTTTCATGATACACTTAAAAACTGGTTATTACTTTTAAGCGAAGCAAAAACATATATATATAAATTAGAAAAGTAAAGAAATATATTTTAAAAGCATTACTCTGATAGGAAGGACTGTAAACTTGGTAAAAGTAACCAATATCACTTCTAAAAGATGCCAAAATGGGGGTGCCTGGGTGGCTCGGTCAGTTAAGCGCCTGCCTTCGGCTTGGGTCATGATCCTGGGGGCCGCATCGGGCTCCCTGCTCAGCAGAGAGCCTGCTTCTCCCTCTTCCCCTATTCCTCCCCCCGCTCATGCTCGCTCTCTCTCACAAATAAATAAAATCTTTTAAATAGATACAAAAAGGTTAAACAACATGTTTTAGGTTTTAATAAAAAACAATTAGATCAGCAAAGCGGAATTTACTTTTATGTAAATGAAAACTCTCATTTTACAAATTATCTGAAAAAAATCATTTAAAATTATGATTCCATTAATATTAACTAAAATATGTGCATTTAAACACAGAAATTACTAGAAACTAAACTCCAAAATGTTAGTAGTATTTATCGCTGTGTGCTGAGATTACAGATAATTTTATTTTCCTTCTTGTTCTTTTCTATATTTTCCATACTTTCCTAAATGAAAATTTCATTGTAAAACTGGAAAAATGGTTTTTCAAATTACTCATTAATACTAATGCCAAGCACCACTTCACCCTCAAAGGAAAAATAAAACTTGAAGTTCTAAGTCTCACTACTGACTTTTTTTGCAAGTACCTTGGAAAACCACCTCAAGTTGAAGCTACTAAAAAGAAAAAGTTTGATCGTTAAGCCTATATTTCCTTAGAAGTACAATATTCTGGTGCTGACTTCAAAAAGTTTAAATATTTCCTTGGTGCTTTCATTTTGTGCAACATTTAAGGTAGACACTGTCTATAAGATTATTTAAAACACAACCAACATTTTTTAAAAACTGCAGAATAGGGCGCCTGGGTGGCTCAGTTGGTTGAGCGACTGCCTTCGGCTCAGGCCATGATCCTGGAGTCCCGGGATCGAGTCCCGCATCAGGCTCCCTGCTCGGCGAGGAGCCTGCTTCTCCCTCTAACCATCCCCCCCCTCACGTACTTTCTCGCTCTCTCAAATAAATAAATAAATCTTTAAAAAAAAATAAAAATAAAAATAAAAACTGCAGAATAGTGACAAGTGTCACCTTCAAGCTCATAGTATGAAATGTGACACCAATTAAGTAATTTACATATTTCTAGGAACAAACCATCCACAGATCCCACATGAATTATGATTGTTAGAGTAGGAGATTGCCTGAAATTTTATTCATGTATTGAATTCATATAAAATAAACCCCCCAAAATGTTATTACACAAGATACTACAGAATCAGGAAGACCTGATCCCAGAATAAAATCTATTACTCTGAAGATCTGTATAAAACAACAAATACCTTCTATTTGCCCAGAAAGCAATAAATATACACTCTCTCCATAGATAACCTCCATCTACTAAGTAATAAGTCTGCCAGAACCAGATACCGATCTTCAGAACCACACACAGAAACTGTGTTTTCCTCTCTAGTCCGTCTTAAGGTCTACTAATTTAAATGAAATAACGAAATATAATCTAAAATGGTTTCTAAAACCTCCATCCCCAAATATTTTAAGCTCAACTCCTGGCAAGTAACAGAATTGTATACATTTCAACCATTAAGTGTGTATATTTGAACATATGTACTGTATTAAACTATTGAACGTTTATGACCATTTTCACACTTTATGGCATTTACTATGGCCCACTCTAGACTACACTAAGCAGAAGGCAAACTCTTCAGCCGTCGTACACCACAGAGACAGCACATCTTCAAAGTCACACGCAGACACTTAGTGCCCCCTTGTGTTCTTTCCCCTGTATCCTGGGACAGATAAAGCTCTCCCCAGAGTGCTCAGCCATGCTAATTTCCTCTATCCCATCTCCCATACCTCTCATGTTTGTTGTCCATCAGGATAATCACAAATTAGTCTGAGTACAGATGGTACTAATAAATTTGAATAATTCAGTGCACTATCCTCCTAGGAAATACATTTACAAGTTAACACCATTCCCAAAGAGAAAAACCACGGTGAAAATACAGGACCAGAAAAAGAAAAGATGTAGTAGAAGTCAAGCCTCTTCTTATTTTATTCTATTTACTAAATGAAATAACTAGAAATTTATATGTAAATACTTTTCCAGCTTTCTGACTGAACCACTCTTAAGACTTACGGAGAGGTGAGATTTTCTGCTAAAGAGCAAGTTTCTCTATCTGGGCCACTACAACTACACACGTATGCTACTGAGACGTAACTTCTTCTTCTACACATTTAGACGCACTACCTGTTGGATTATAACCTTCAAAACATAATTTTACGTGGGAAAAGTTAAACATAATGCTAGTCACATGGTAGATGTGAATCAACAACAGTTCTTCAGGCCCAAATAACAAATGACCGATCCTAGGTCAATCAAGATGTGAGGGGGCTTTACTTCATTGCTTCCAAGCCCAAGCACACCATGACAATTGAGGCTGTCACAGTTCCTACGTACCACACACATATACAAACACAAACACACGCACCAACAACAAAAGCAAACGAAACACCTCCATTAAAGTAAGAACACTCATAGCAACACTGCCACTAGCTACTGAGCTTTTACTTATGACTAAAGAAGATTAGAATCTGAAGCAAACTAGTTCCTGATGAACTTATCCAGTGATGAATACCACATTTTCATTTATAGCGATTGCATATATGTGATATTTTCTTATTAAATACAACTGGATTCTACTTAAAACAATTATTTCTGCTCTAATTTATCTTCCAGAGTGAAAACAAAGTATGGCATAAAAACTTGTGTTAGCAGGCCACACCACCTTTTTCTCTTTTGTTCTTTTTAATGCAATTGCAAAATCATTCAAATGGCTTTGGTTGTGGTTATTAAGAATTAAATAGCGTAATCTCATTTTTCCATGCCTGGACTAAACTAGAAATAAAAAGTTAGTGGATTATGATTCAAAAGTGTGGTTAGAAATTAATTTGTAAGCAATAATTGTATTCAAACAACACCGGGCATGACATTATTAGTTTGTAAAATGGCAAAACTAAACATTAATTCATATAACAATGAAAGCAAATGGTGTATAAACAACCATTCAATGATTCTTTATTGTTTTCTGAAGAAAAGGATTTTATTCCCCCACAATCCGTATTTAAGTACATTTCATATCCATATACATTTAAGACGACCTTTCTACATCAACGTAAACTTTTGACGCTTTGTTTCTTAAATGACTGCAAAAAGTTTTAAATACCAGTCAAATACATTTTGTTGCAGAAATCATATCAATATTTCATGCTTCTCTAAAGTGTAGCTTCTATGAAATTACCTGCATGATCACAGTCAAAATTTTATATCTACTGCATGACTACTCTGCCATGCAAAATATGCTGGAATTTTAATTAAATTTGATTTAAATAAATCATATTTATATTATTTCATCATAGTATCTTTTAGAGGTACACATCAAAATTTGCTCAGATTGCAACAACATTTTTACATACAAAACTTAAAAAAGGATGTCTTTCTCTTTACTTAATGTTTAAGAAATGAATGTGGTCAAAGATTTTTAAATTTTTCCTTAATTTTAAATGACTGCTTCAAAAGGCATCACCTCCAAATGCCAACATACAGTTAAAGATTTTGTGTTCTTCAAGTTACTAAAATCTTTACAGACACCTTTTCTTAAGAATAATAAAGTATGATACAGATACATAATAAGCCTTAAAAAATACCTGAGAGGTCTTGCCTGGGGATTGCCTGCTTCTACATATGGATGTAAATAATCCTTTATGTAGAGGTCAGCAGCACTATTAGAATGGGTGCAAATGAGGATCCTGCTGAAATAAATGGTGCAAATAAAAAGAATGATAAAACACAAAACTACTCAAGCAGTATAATACCAAACAAAAGCAGTGGCCATCTTAATATCATATATTTCCCTCAACCTACTCAGCAATCTCCAACATATTACTCAATGATGTTTTCAGGAAACCATTACTCTTTAAGCTGTAAAGGAAACAAGTTCCCCCAAATTCTTTTTAAATCTATCACACAGAACATTTTTTACGCACCCAACTCTTTTGGCTATAACATATATCACAATTCCTTTTGCAGACTTGGAATTTTGATGGCTATTTAAAAGGTATCATTCTCTACACTGCCAGTTTTTAAAAACAGTATGTTTTAAAAGAATTCAAATTTCAGTCCTTTGGGGTTTTGGTGTGTGTTTTTTTTTTCCCCCACAAGCTGAATTAAAGTGGTCTTGCTAGCCTTAGCTTTGTACTCACAATAAGGACAGAGGCCTTGTGCCCTAATTATGAAATCGGAGCACACATACCACCATCTCACCTCGTCTCCTGCTGCTGGAGTATGTGCTTGACGGCCTGAGCTAGAGTGAATGTTTTGCCTGTCCCATAGGGTCCAATGATGAGAACAGGAGGCAGCTGTATTGAAAGTGGAGTTGTAATGGCCAGAACAGCCTCTTTCTGTTTTGCATTTAGCCGAGGATCCAACTGCTCATCCCACTGTCTACAGAAAATAAAAATTTATTTTAAACACATGCACCTTATAAATAAACAAAACACAACATGAGAGAATCCTAAATTTTACTGAACCATTAAAAATACTGAAGAAGCAGAGCATCTACAAAAACAAATGCTTATTCTAAAACTTCTTTTCAGAAAACTACCCAAGAGAGTCAGTGCAGGGTGCTTCACTATGTTAATCAAAACTCACTTTAATTACTTTGTCCTATTCCAAGTGCAAAAAAAGATTTTTTTTTTTTAAGATTTTATTTATTTATTTGACAGAGAGAGACACAGCGAGACAGGGAACACAAGCAGGGGGAGTGGGAGAGGGAGAAGCAGGCTTCCCGCAGAGCAGGGAGCCAGATGTGGGGCTCGATCCCAGGACCCGGAGATCATGACCTGAGCCAAAGGCAGACACTTAACAACTGAGCCACCCAGGCGCCCCTCAAAAAAGATTTTGATAACTAAAGAAAGCACACACACTTCTAGTCTAGCTGCTACCAAGTCTATAAATAGTAATGGCAATGTCTCAAAAATTTAATTTCCCTCTGTTACATAAAAGGATCAGAAAACTTTTTTTCGGGTAATAAAGAAGTATTAGTTTCTTTGCACAGCAAGTAAAATGCAAAAGGGAGACAAACCGAATTTCAAATTCTAGGCCACTGAAGCTCTCTTTAGTGAAGTTTAAAACAAGAGGCAAAGAAAAAACCTGTATGTTCCTGGTTAAGAGATATTAAACCTTTACGAAGTTCTTAAGTCAGAAAATAGCAGTTTGGTTTTTTTTAAAGGTATCAAAGAGGGGCAGGTGCCTGCGTGGCTCAGTCAGTTAAGCATCTGCCTTCAGCTCAGGTCATGATCTCAGGGTCCTGGGGTCAAGCCCCAAGGCAGGCTCCCTGCTCAGAGGAGAGCCCGCATCTCCCTCTCCTCCCTGCTCGTGATCTCTTTCACTATCTCTGTTGCTATCTCTGTCTCTCTCTCTCTCTCTCTCATATTATAAATAAATAAAATCTTTTTTTTTTTTAAGATTTTATTTATTTGACAGAAAGAGACACAGTGAGAGAGGGAACACAAGCAGGGGGAGTGGGAGAGGGAGAAGCAGGCTCCCCGCGGAGCAGGGAGCCCGATGCGGGGCTCGATCCCAGGACCCTGGGATCATGACCTGAGCCGAAGGCAGACGCTTAACGACTGAGCCACCCAGGTGCCCCTAAATAAAATCTTTTTTAAAAAAAAGTATCAGGGGTGCCTGGATGGCTCAGTCGTTAGGCATCTGGCTTCGGCTCTGGTCATGATCCCAGGGTCCTGGGATCGAGCCCCGCATCGGGCTCCCTGCTCCGTGGGGAGCCTGCTTCTCCCTCTCCCACTCCCCCTGCTTGTGTTCCCTCTCTCACTGTGTCTCTCTCTCTGTTGAAAAATAAATAAAATCTTAAAAAAAAAATAAAGTATCAAAGGCCAAACAATATGAAATGTTTTCTAATATTGTCCGCCATACACATAATGTACATATGTCCTATAACACCTGTCATAGTAGCACAAATGGTTGCTGCAGTGGGATCTATCCTTACGAGTGTCCCTTCTATGACTTGGCTAAGTTTCGAAGATTTAAATGGACAGCAGATGCTACATGGGATCAAACCAAGTGGAGAATCACCGGCATTCTTTCCCACAACTACAATTAAAATACTAAATACTGCAACAAGTATGGTAAAAATGATAGGGATGTGAACCAAAATAGGAAGGGTGTGTAAAGAGATGCTTAGAAAATTTACATTCAAAGTGCCTACAAAATAATCCTGCAAGACGAGAACGTGGTTTAGACAGGAAAATTCCATCTCTCAGCGGCTGTACTCTACAGTAATAGGAAACTAGTTATTCATGGAAAATCTTAATACTTTCAGTTTTTAAAAATTATAGCTAATGCTATATTCAGACAGATAATTTCAAACAAATGAAAGTCTCTGAGGAAATGTAAAACTATAGAAAATAAACTTTGACTATATAAACATGCCAATTCTTATTTTTTTTTGAAACTTAAAATTTTTAAGTAAAAAACAAAAGAACTCTGACCAGTGGCACAAATTTCCTGGAAACCATTCACTAAAGCTCCAACTTTTTAGTTCGAAGAATCTCTCATCATTAAACAGCTATTTACTCATAATTCTGCCAGTACCTAGCAATATTCCATTTTCTGTAAAAGAGAAATTACTTTAGGTAATCGCTAAATCCAGATCTAATATATGTGGAGAACTGTGGAACAGTTACCTCAAACCACTCATGGCATCTCCTCTGCCTTCCTCTACTACTGAGCCTAGACAGCTAAAACACTCTACTTCTCACCCTCCTGCCCCAGAGCTCCAACTCTGGTCAATGAGCTTATAGGAAAAGGTCCCTCACAAGGGCTTCTGTTACTCAATAAAACACAAACAAAGCCTCACTAGGAGAAAGCCCTTCTTGCTCCTCTGCCTTCCTCCTTCGCCTGGCTGGAAGGAGATCCTGGTAAACAAAACTGCAGCCTCCATCTTAGAATCAAGAGGTAACAGACATCAAGAAGAAAACTAGCATGCTCTAAGGTGGAGAGGAGGGGAGACCTCAGTCCTGGATGGTACTGTGGAGCCCTTGCAAGTCCTAGATGACCACCTAACCCCTGGGCTTCTATCTCTACTTGTTTAAGCCACAGTTAGTTCAGTAAACTGTTACTTGCATCCATACCAGACCCCAAGGGCTCCTGTATCTATACATGGACATAACGACATGTGCATCAGGTGGTCATTCTAAGAGCAAATGAGATAATACATGCAAGCTGTTTAGAAAAATAACTGAGCAATAAGTGCTCAATTAACGTTAGTTTCTATTACTACGTTCACTGAGGATTTCAGAAAAATGACTTATTACTTGACCAATACACACTTTCAAAAACAAATAAACGGAAGTTTTAAAAACACCTTCTAATTCTTCAAATGTGGTGACTTCAATGAACTTATAAATGAGACCAATAAGTTATATATAAAAGTATAAATCTAAGACATACATGACGAATTCATAGGTATAGCTCTAAAATACAAGATCTCTTTATTTATATAGGCCACTCTACTTATCAGCTGCTTCAGTATAAATAAGTGCTTCAGAGATCAGAAACCATCAGTGCTGATCACCTCTACAGTTTCCGGGCATGAATGAGGAAGGCCAATGAGCACAGCTGTCTTTAGTGTACCACCTGCTCAATAAGGGGAAGAGGACTTACAATACATACGCCAGTAAGACCCATCTCGAGTTTCACAGTTTAAAATAATATAGTCTCTTCAAGCTCATTTTGAATAAAAATTACTTAAACCCTGAACCACATTAATTCAAAGTCCTTTTTTCCCCTGGTCTAATGCATTTTTATAATTAATTTACAGACCACATGCTCGAGAATAATTTCTCAACTTCATTTATCTATCTATATTCTACCTTATCCCAGAAAAGATTTTATATGGCTAATGGTTTCTCAGTATATTCCTCCACTCAGACACCTTTTGGTTACTATTTAAATTACAGTGTATGGAATCTCTTCCTGCTCAGAAGTTTTCTGATGCTGACACTTTCTTAGTTACTTTTGCAGTTCACACTTGCAGTCAGTGGTGCTTGAATATACAGTTATAGACAACATAATTTTCAGAAGTAAACATATCAAATACATGCCTAGAAGTTTACTGGTATGCCCTCACATTTGAAACCGTAATTTCCTTCTTTAAACTTGAAACTCTTAGTAAGTTAAATATGTCATACATTAATAATGTGTAAGGCCCTGTTGAGGATTTACTGATAAATGAAACACAGTCTCTTCCTTCAAAGACCTCAGAGTACAATGAAAACAGGAGGGGCGCCTGGGTGGCACAGCCGGGTTGAGCGGCTGCCTTCGGCTCAGGTCATGGTCCCAGGGTCCTGGGATCGAGCCCTGGGTCCGGCTCCCCGCTCAGCGGGGAGCCTTCTTCTCCCTCTCCCTCTGCCTGCCACTCTGTCTACTTGTGCTTTCTCTCTATCTCTCTGTCAAATAAATAAATAAAATCTTTTAAAAAATCAAAAAAAAAAAAACCAGGAGAAATGTACGCAAGTGACAAAAATTAATTTGAGAGAAATTGTGTTTGAAAGCACAAAACTAACTGAATCTAGCACACAGCAGGTACTCAAGAAATTTTTGTTGGAATAATGAAA
Organism: Neomonachus schauinslandi; assembly: GCF_002201575.2. Lineage (NCBI taxonomy): Eukaryota > Metazoa > Chordata > Mammalia > Carnivora > Phocidae > Neomonachus > Neomonachus schauinslandi. The sequence goes on along the minus strand of NC_058417.1, from coordinate 46,605,608 downwards.
ATGGTAGGGTCAGGTTTCTCTCCTTGAAGGAGAGCACTTGAACTGGACTGAATCTTAAAGGACAGGGGATCAACAGATCAATACTGAGCAAAGATTATTTCAGGGAGAGAAAATCATTTACAGATAAAAATGGTGGAGGAGGAAACTCTGAGTTTAATGGGTAGAAAGTCTCAGTTTTGCAAGACGAGAATGTTCTGGAGACTGACTGCCTGACAATGTAAAAACACTACTGAACTATATAGTTAAAAATAGTTTAGGGCGCCTGGGTGGCTTAGTTGGTTAAGTGACTGCCTTCGACTCAGGTCATGATCCTGGAGTCCCAGGATCGAGTCCCCATATCGAGCTGCCTGCTCAGCAGGGAGTCTGCTTCTCCCTCTGATCTCCCCTCTCTCATGCTCTCTCTCTCTCTCTCAAATAAATAAATAAAATCTTTAAAAAAAAATAGTTTAGAGGTCAGTTTTGTGTTATGTAAATTTTACAATTTTTAAAAAATTTGTAAGAAATTAAGTGTACGGCCAACTAAAGAAACTTCAAGGTAATTCAGTATGGCTAGTGCATGGGGATTTAGAGGGAAAGGGGGGGTGTCAAGTAGAAAAAAATAAATCTGAAGCTACTGTTGGAAGCCCTGTCAATGGAACTATGTAACAAGAGGTTGGTGTTCAGCTGCTCAGACTATCCGCATATCAAGGAGACGCCATCAGAGATTTGTAACCACTGAAACGAAATGATTATTTTAGCAAACTAACTGTGGAAGAAATATGTGGGATGGACGAGAGAACAGAGATACACACTGCAGGACAGAAGACCGACTAGAAGGCTCCTTACATAGTCCAGCTCTAAATTACACACTGGCTGTAAGAACGGAAGGAGGGGAAAGGGTGCAGAGAAGGTGAATCAAATGGGAACTGAGAAGACTGGAGTTTTACAATTAGTAGATCACTGATTACTTTCAGGAGAGTGAGGAAGTGGAAAACGGCGATCACAGGATGAGTATAAAGAACAGCAGAAATACATAAACTACTCCTGCTTGAGAATTTTGGTAATAAAAAGAAGAATGGGAAAAAGTAAGGGTAAGCGAAATTAAGGAGAAATGATTTGGGTTTTCTGTTTAAGGCATCTTGTGCTTTGTTCTGTTTTTAGAACCGAAAGAAATGGAATGTGAGGGGAAGAGAATTTGCCACTTCTAGGCCTGGCCCATAAAACTTTCCTACGTGATCCCTTGTGCTCATTCTTCCCCTGCCTGCCAGCTGGATGTCAACACACAGGGTGAAACCGTGAAAACCACTTACTGAAGATACCAGGGCCTCCATCAGTGGTGGAGTAGGGCCACCCGACCATGACTGGATTGACACGAGTGATAAATAAATAACCTTCTATTGTGTAGAGCCACTGAGATTAAAAAAGAAGGAAAGAAAAGGTGCAATGAGCAGGGCAGCAGCAGGGGCCAAGAAGATAAAAACTCTGGGAAAAGGACGACAAGAAAGATGCAGTCATACAGCCTTCACAGTTAGTATGGAAACAAATCAGAAGTATCTTTATAAAGACACGAATATGTACCAAAGTGAATTTAAGCAGGAAAATATTTATACAACCATTAACCTGAGAGCAGTTTCTGAAATACTATCTTCTATGATTCTTTTTCCATTTTCCGAAATTATAAAAAATGTCTTCTATATTCAAAAATCATTTTAAATGAACTGTTTGAACCACATTAAAAGGTCCTAATTTTCCCACTCAACTTATACTCAGAAATATTCCTGAATCGCTTGGCATTCTATCAAATTAAGGCTGTTGAGAAAAGCAATAGAACTCATTTAGACTCTGAGGACAAGTAAAGAAAGTACATGATGAACCTCAAATGTTTCCTTTTAAGGGCTCTTTCACTCTCCTTTCTCCACTAACACATGGCTCCTGGAGAGTATGGCAAATCTGCTTAAAAAACTATATTAATAGCATTATTCAATTTCACATTAACATAACTTCCTTTAGTGAGACATCTCCTTTTCTGTACCTGTTGGGACTCCAAGGTATGGTTGGAGTCATAGTGGTGTCTGGAAACAAAACCCCATTGTCCTTGATCCTGTCTAGCGCATAATGCATTTCACAGAGGGGTAATCGATTTAATTGAAACTGAAGTTCAACCTGAAACACAAAATAAAATTTTTTTTTTAAATGCATGAATGCAAACATCAATGCTTACAGCTTGCTAAAAATTTTTGTGGAGATAACCTTTTGGGAAGCCAAGTTTAGAGATTCTTTTAAGTGCAGTGCTATTTTAATAAGAATTATTATGGCTAATATTTGCTTTGTTTACTTACTGTCAGGCATTGTAATATGCACTTTACATAAATTACCTCATTTACTAGTACCAATGATATATGTATCATTATTAACCTCATTTGACATCTAAAGAAAATGAAGTACTTGTGAATCACTTAATATCTAAATCAAGGTTATCTGGTTCCACCATATTCCTATGAATAATATACTTGATAAAATCAACAGAACATCTGTGAAATATCATCTCTTGAGTGATAAAAACCAGGCCTAGGACACTGTTATCAATTTACTATGAATAAATAATAATCACCAAATTTTATGTCTAAAAGGAAAAATAAATAAAATTTTAAAGAAGACTGGCTTTCCAGTTAAATATGGCAGAGTGAACACACAGTTCACCTAAGAAACCATAAAGAGAGGAGAACACAAGCAGATACAACCGGAGATAAGAACTGTCTCTGGATGTGGCTTAGTTTCCTTTAATCTGTTCTTCTATTGCTGATTTAAAATTCTAATCAGAAAGTTTGGCCTCATATAAGACTGGAACATTGTAGATGTTACTTAATTATCGAATTGGGTTTCTCTGAGAGTTACCAGGGGTCTAATTCTCCACCCACCTCTATAACACTTCAAAATCAACGGCACTTCTGATTAGAGCAGAAGCTAGAAAACCAAACCAGAACTGTATCAGCTGACAAAGATATATAGACAACCATAATTGAGTTGCCTCACTTCAAAACACACCTGTGTGTCATAATCAGGCCGAAGATTAAGTTCTTCACAGCATTCCCTGGATATCCTTAAAAATATATATTCTTTTGTTTTTTCTTCAATAGTAGCTTCATAAACCTTCTCTTTGGTTCCCTGGGTCTGTACTAACTTCTCTTTAGGGACTGGTAATAAATAAACAGCATTGACTTTGGTCATCACCAGCCGTCCAGCCAAAGTATCTTCAGAAAGCGTTTCAGTAAGCTTAAAGCGACCAAAAAGTTGTCCATTCTGAGCATACTTTGCACCTCCAGAAACTCCAGTGAGCATGAAACTTGCCAGAATCTGCAACTGCACTTTAAGGTTGAACCTAAATCAAAAGTAGAAAATGAGTCTGAATGTTTTACATCAAAAACAAAAAACTAGAAGGGCAAAACAAAATAAATCTAATTTAAACATACAGAAAATTAAAACTTCATCAATTCCACTCCATCGAGCTACAAACCATATATTACCTTTCTGCCATTAATCCAAGCTGGAAAAAACAAAACTTTTTTTAAGTCAATAAACTCTCACCCAAGTTACATAAAGGCATATAGTTAGTTGAGTTGAAGAAAACAAACATTTTTAAAACCTGAACATTTAAGGGGCGCCTGGGTGACTCAGTCTGTTAAAGCAGCTGCCTTCGGCCTGGGTCATGATCCCAGGGTCCTAGGGTCGAGCCCTGAGTGGGGCTCCCTGCTCAGTGAGGAGTCTGCTTCTCCCTCCCCCTCTCCCCCCAGCTTGTGCTCTCTCCCTCGCTCTCTCTCTCAAATAAATAAAAATCTTTAAATAATAATAATAAAAAATAAAACCTGAACATTTAAAATAAAGCTAAGTATGATATTTTAATAAAATGAAATATTATTACAGGTTAATTAATACAGAAGTCTGCTTGAACACACCCTGGGACCATTAAAACTTTACAATCCCCTAAAGCCAGAAGGAAATGCAGTGTTGAAACTACAACGGACCTTCATTAAACTGAGGCTTTCCAAGTACATCTTACCAAAAGATTCAAACTGTGAAATTTTTCCTTCAATGCTGTTAACGAATAACATCCAGAATAAACTTTTGTTCATGACTACACTGAGACAGATCCCATTCAGGAATTACGGAAAGAGAAGTTAAGCGCTAGCTTGTCAGTCAATGGCTGGTGCACTCACTTGCACTCACGCCTGTGTGTGCCCATGAGTGTGAGAGAGAATGTGTGTGTCGAACAAGTAAGGAGAATCAAGATCCACACGGGCAAGAAATAGGACGTGGAAGAAAGATTTAAACTAACGAACAGCCCTCTCCTTTGCCATTCTGAAACAGTGCTGTGAGAGAGAAGACAAAGCAGTAAAAGAGGAAAGGGAACATTTTCTACTTTTTCTTCATAAGATTTAAAATTATGTGAATGAAAACAATTAAGTTCTTTTAAAATCTAAATATCCATTTGTGGAAAAGGCTACTTTTTAACGGGACTACTGAACTGTTTTCTTTTCAAATCTTCTTTTTGTATATATGATGCTAAGAATATCTTATAAATTCTTAAGGAAAAAAGAAAACAAAACTTTTTTTAAATACTGTAAAATTCCTTAATGGAAACATCTGTTTACAATATTAGGAAAACAAATCTAATTAAAACACCGTATTAAGGGGTGCTAGGTAGCTCAGTTGGTTAAGCGTCTGCCTTCGGTTCAGGCCATGATCTCAGGGTCCTGGGATAGAGTCCTGCATCAGGCTCCCTGCTCAGCAGGGAGTCTGCTTCTCCATCTCCCTGTGCCTCTCCCCCCACCCTCATTCTCTCTCCCTCTCTCTCTCAAATGAATGAATAAAATCTTAAAAAAAAAAAAATTAAAATGTTCAATGTGGGCGCCTGGGTGGCTCAGTCGTTAAGCGTCTGCCTTCAGCTCAGGCCCTGATCCCAGGGTCCTGGGATCGAGCCCCACATCGGGCTTCCTGCTCGGCGGGAAGCCTGCTTCTCCCTCTCCCACTCCCCCTGCTTGTGTTCCCTCGCTCGCTGTCTCTCTGTCAAATAAATAAAATCTTTAAAAAATAAAAAAATAAAATGTTGAATGTCCATTTATATACTTTAAAGTTAGAAAAGTAAAAAATAGGGGCGCCTGGGTGGCTCAGTCGTTAAGCGTCTGCCTTCGGCTCAGGTCATGATCCCAGGGTCCTGGGATCGAGCCCCGCATCGGGCTCCTTGCTCCGCGGGAAGCCTGCTTCTCCCTCTCCCACTCCCCCCGCTTGTGTTCCTGCTCTCACTGTGTCTCTCTCCGTCAAATAAATAAACAAATAAAATCTTTAAAAAAATAAAAAAAGAAAAGTAAAAATAAAAAAATAAAGTTAGAGAAGTATAAGGATAGAGAAATATTGTTACAGAAATCTTTAAGGAATATAACATATCTGAATAGCTACTTACGCATGTAATAAATAATAACAGTTTACAAGTTCCATTAGGAACCTTGTAACCTAAAAATAGAACACTTAAACTCCAAAAACATGTATAAATACATACTAAAGTTAATATTTAATGATCTGGCTCAAATGAGGATTAAATGAATTCCAGCAGTATTTGCCATGTGTGTGGAATTATTAAAAATCACGTTATATTTTTCTCATTCTCTGTGCATATTTCACTAGATCCAAAATAGAAAAGTAGGATGATAATTTAAAGAAATACAGTTTGGGGGCGCCTGGGTGGCTCAGTCATTAAGCGTCTGCCTTCGGCTCCAGTCATGGTCCCAGGGTCCTGGGATCGAGCCCCACATCAGGCTCCCTGCTCCACGGGAAGCCTGCTTCTCCCTCTCCCACTCCCCCTGCTTGTGTTCCGTCTCTCGCTGTGTCTCTCTCTGTCAAATAAATAAATAATATCTTAAAAAAAAAGAAGAAATACAGTTTATATGTTATCTAGTTACATTTGACTCTTTAAAGACTGGAACATGCACTAAGATTCACATAAAAATCAGTCTTAAAATGAAAATAAAAGTATACTACACTGCCCAGTTTACATATAATCTATGTTCACCTGCTTTTTCTTTTTTGTAATAAAATATATGCTTTAAAAAAGAACAGGAGCGGGGCGCCTGGGTGGCTCAGTCGTTAAGCGTCTGCCTTCGGCTCAGGTCACGATCCCAGGGTCCTGGGATCGAGCCCCGCATCGGGCTCCCTGCTCAGCGGGAAGCCTGCTTCTCCCCCTCCCACTCCCCCTGCTTGTGTTGCCTCTCTCGCTGTGTCTCTGTCAAATAAATAAAATCTTTAAAAAAAAAAAAAAAGAACAGGAGCCCATGGCATAGTCATGCTTTTTCAAATACAGTTAAATTTTTACTTTACTCCACATACATGAGATTTAGGGTCATTAAAAGTTTTCTGACAGGGGTGCCTGGGTGGCTCAGTGGGTTAAGCGACTGCCTTCGGCTCAGGTCATGATCCTGGAGTCCCTGGATCGAGTCCCACATCGGGCTCCCTGCTCAGCAGGGAGCCTGCTTCTGCCTCTGACCCTCCCCCCTCTCATGTGCTCTCTCTCTCATTCTCTCTGTCTCAAATAAATAAATAAAATTTAAAAAAAAAAAAAGTTTTCTGACAGAAAAGAAATTTCTTACAGTGCATTCTTCATTCAGAAATGGTCTCTGGGGGCCCCTGGGGGGCTCAGTTGGTTAAGGGTCTGCCTCCAACTTAGTGAGTCATGATCCCAGAGTCCTGGGATCAAGCCCCACATCCGGCTCTCTGCTCAGTAGGGAGTCTGCTTGAGATTCTTTCCCACTGCCCATCCCCCAACCTGCGCACACATACGTGCTCTCTTACACTCTCTCTCTAAAGTAAATAAAATCTTGGGGCGCCTGGGTGGCTCAGTCATTAAGCGTCTGCCTTCAGCTCAGGTCATGATCCCAGAGTCCTGGGATCGAGCCCCGCATCGGGCTCCCTGCTTCTCCCTCTCCCACTCCCCCTGCTTGTGTTCCCTCTCTCGCTGTGTCTCTCTCTATCAAATAAATAAATAAAATCTTTAAAAAAATAAAAATAAAAAATAAAGTAAATAAAATCTTAAAAAAAAAATTCAGGGGTGCCTGGGTGGCTCAGTTGTTAAGGGTCTGCCTTTGGCTCAAGTCATGATCCCAGAGTCCTGGGATCGAGCCCCGCATCGGGCTCCCTACTCGGCAGGAAGCCTGCTTCTCCCTCTCCCACTCCCACTGCTTGTGTTCCCTCTCTCGCTTTGTTGCTCTGTCAGATAAATAAATAAAATCTTAAAAAAAAGAAAAAATTCAGCTTAAACACCATCTTATTCCCAAAAGCCGACTTGATTCCCTCCTTGACTATCCTCCTTCTCCCCACTAATGTGGGGTAGATGCTCTCCCGTGGGGCCCTTGTGCATTCCTCCATTGCAGTGTTAATTACACTGTATTATAACCCTATATATATAGGTCTGTCTCCCTTACTGGATAACAAACATTTTTCTAAGTTTTTATTTTAATTCCAGTTAGTTAACATACAGTGTTATATTCGTTTCATGGATTACAAACTTTTGAGGAAGAAAGAAATATAGTGTTTGCCTTAGAATCAGCAGTGGCTACTCTTGAACCTAACACCTTGAACACTCAATAAATTTTGTGCATTGAATTAATTTTACATTTTCATGGTAATCTGATTTTTTCCAGGCAACATATTTCCATTTCAACTACTTTATACTATTCCCTAACAAATTCTAGAAATTGTATAATATTTTCTCAACTAAGGTAATATATTAAAATTTTACTATTACATCTATTTTAGAATCTGCTATCCCAAAAAACACCTGATCATAATTTAGAAAGCATGAAAAATTCACCTCAGTCTTCAAGCATTAAGAGAATCCTCTTATGACATTTAGTTGTACCTTATAACAAAACTTTTGAGGTAGAGGCACTAGAAAATAAAAGTACTAAGAAATACGGCTTTCCCCCAGAAGATACATCACATGTTCAAGATACAGACATAATAGACTTTCTGGTATAAGTTACAGCTAGTAAATTTTAATTTTCTAAAAGATTAACAGCCCAAAACTAAATTACATTAGTAAGATTTCTTAAGTATTTAAAACAACATATATATTTTTAAGATTTAATAACTCAGAGATACCTAGGATAAAAAATTTATCCTACAATTAACAAAGATATCTCCTAATAAAAAGAAAAACCATCTTTCTATTATTGCTTGCCACATTCGGAAATCAGCCTTAAAGCTTACATAATTCCTAACCTTTTGGGAAACAGCAGAATAGCAGCCAAGCAAATTCTGACCAATTTAATATCATACTTAGCTGAAAGAAATATGGCTCTATCAATCTTAGCAATAGTTATATCTCTTGAGTGTAACTTTAAAAGAATTTCAAAGCTATACAGAGAATTTCACTTCCTACAATTTCCGACTAAATGAATGATAACAGAAATCAACCAAGGTGGGCACCTGGGTGGCTCAGTCGTCAAGCGTCTGCCTTCGGCTCAGGTCATGATCCCAGGGTCCTGGGATCGAGTCCCACATCGGGCTCCCTGCTCTGCAGGAAGCCTGCTTCTCCCTCTCCCACTCCCCCTGCTTGTGTTCCTGCTCTCCTATCTCTCTCTCTGTCAAATAAATAAATAAATAAAATCTTTAAAAAAAAAAAAAGAAATCAACCAAGGTAATAAGCCAATACCTGGGTTTACTGAGGCAGAGGAACCGAACTGAGGCATACCCAACAGAGGCCTCGCCTCACGCATCTTAATGATGAAATGTGCATCCACACGCCAGGCCTGGCATGTCAGCTGTCAGCACTGAGAAGCCACGACGACCTGAGTACTGAGTACACCTGCCACTACACAGTTCAATGGACACAAGAGCTTCAGCCAAAGTCAATTTCTTTTGAAAATGTGCATGTAAGAATCAAATAGATTTCACTTCAAAGCAGAATCATAATTGAATGCATATCAACATGTAGCTGAAGACAAGAGAAATACTTCTTTTTTTTTAAATCCTGAAAGAACTCAGAAGCATTTTCTTTTTTTTTTTTTTAAGATTTTATTTATTTATTTGAGAGAGAGAGAATGAGAGAGAGCGAGTACATGAGAGGGGGGAGGGTCAGAGGGAGAAGCAGACTCCCTGCCGAGCAGGGAGCCCGATGCGGGACTCGATCCAGGGACTCCAGGATCATGACCTGAGCCGAAGGCTGTCGCTTAACCAACTGAGCCACCCAGGCGCCCCAGAAGCATTTTCTAAAAGTTAAATGAAATGCAGTATTATCCTTACCACCCCCACACATCTCACACTAAAATTTAACATAAAAAGAAATCTTAATTTCTGGACCGCTTTGAAAAATCATCCCTTTTCTTTAAAGTAAAAAAATAAAAAGATAAACTTGATTACTACATCCAAACTCAAGCCAAAATATATTTTGTCTAATCTTGAGAGGCTTCATTCAATCCCATTTTAACGGAAGGAATGCTAAAAGGTGACCATATAAAAATATAATCCAAACCTTACAATTAAGATGTAAGAACCTTGATATTACTTTAATGATTAGCAATAATCTCCTTCAATTGTCAAAGTTCTGGGGCGCCTGGGTGGCTCAGTCAGTTAAGCGTCTGCCTTTGGCTCAGGTCATGATCCCAGGGTCCTGGGATCAAGCCCCAAGTTGGGCTCTCTGCTCAGCGGGGAGCCTGTTTTCCCTCTCCCTCTGCCCCTCTATCCCCACCCCAGCTCATGCTCGCGCTCTCTCTGTCAAATAAATAAATAAAATCTTTTAAAAAAAAAAATTGTCAAAGTTCACAAATGACTGATACATTCTCTTGATCTTAGGAAATATTCTATTAATCATGGGTAAGTCTGACTACGTCTCAAAGAGGCACATTCCAGTGCATACAGAATACATTATCACTGTCAATACACATCCAGGTCATTTAGAGGGACAACTCTGTTTACCCAACCATTGTCTTCTGGCTTTAAATTGAGTCTCAATCCACAGCAAAACATTCTTCACCATTCTAATGGTGACTTGGGTTTGCTTTGATGACTGACTGGTGTTGATCCAATCAGTCACACTAGAGCATGTCACACTAGAGCATGGCCCAAGGACCAACTCCAACCTTCAGCCTGTTTTGTATAGCCCTTAACTAAGAATGGTTTTTACAAAAACAAAAAATAAAACAAGATAAAACAAAAAAGCTATGCAACAAAGACTGTATCAAGCCCACAAAGCCTTTAATATTTACTTGCTGGACCTTTACAGAAAGTTTGTGGATACCTACACTACAGCATAGTTTAGTAGCTGCATACAGAGCCCCCTCAAATCCAGTTTTTAAATATATCTTTCACGGTATTTGTGCTTAAAGAACTAACAGTCAAATGTTGAATTAAATTCAAGGCAACATTAAAATATAGACAACTATTAATTTAAAGGGGAAAGGAGGAAAAAACAGAAAATACAATTTTTTTAAGTAGTATATAAAACTTTGTCAAAAATTTTTCAAAATCCTTCAGTTCATGTCTGTTATTTGTCCCTTGTCCATCTGCTAACAGACACCCTCTGAGAACTCCATCTAATAACTAGGAGGATTTGTTTCTTGGTATGTGCACAAACTCTATCCTATACTTCCCAAAATTTTACAAAAGCCTGTCAAATTCAGAAGTGTAATTTACCACCCTTTACATCCCGGGGGTTACCTTTGGGTGAGAGAATCACTGAAAATTTTCAGAATTCTCTGACACAGTAACTATCTACTTGCCACATTAGACATGTAACAATAAATTCTCATTTCTGTCTTTAAGATCCTTCAAACTCTTGTGTACTTGGCATAAATAACATATAAAAAGTGATCCTACAGTCTTATATTCCATTTGTAAATATCCCTCTTTGAGTCATTAACTATTTTAAAGATTTAAAAAAAGAGAAAGCTCAGATATTCCTACTATACACTGTCTTACTACAATCTTTCTTCTATCTCTAAGGGCAATTTTACACCTGGGTCATCAAGTGCTACAACTGATAATATTCTAACTTCCTTTCTATTTCTTTGTTTGCTTTTTCTTATTACAATAGTAATATGTAGTCATTTTACAACATTTCAAAAATAGAGAAAACCACATTGGGACATAAAAATCAGGGATGCCTGGATGGTTCAGTCAGTTAAGCGTCTGCCTTCAGGTCAGATCTTGATCCCAGGGTCCTGGGATCAGGTCCCGCATTGGGCTCCCTACTCAGCAGGGAGCCTGCTTCTCCCTCTCCTTCTGCCCCTCTACCCACCCCTTGTGCTGGCGCGCGCACCCACACGCACTCTCTCTGACAAATAAATAAAATCTTTAATAAACAAAAAAAACATAAAAATTAGTCATAATTTCACCAACCAGAACACATAATGCTTTAACTCTTCCCAATATTTTATATGCAAATATATCCATGTATATGCATGTACATACACACATACAAAATTAGAATTGTAGTGGATGCTTTCATAACTAGCATATTCTCCCCTTTATATTGTACCATCAGCATCTTCACTGTTTTGAAAATTCTTCAAGAACATAATTTCAATACAGAAGTTCCCCCTTATCTGCATAGGATATGATCCAAGGACCCCCAGCGACTGCACCATGGATAGTGCCAAATCCTACTTATACTATGTTTTTTCCTAACTATACATACCGATGATAAAGTTTTATACATTAGGTGTAAGAGATTAACAACAATAATAAAATAATTATAACAATATACTGTAAAAAAAAAAAGCTATGTGAATGTGGGGTGTCTCTCAAAATATCTTACTGTACTCACACTTTTTCTTGTGATGATGTGAGATGATAAAATGCGTGGGTGATGAGATGAAGTGAGGTCAACGACGTAAGCATAGTGACGGAGCATCAAACCATCACTGACCTTCTGATGATAGATCTCAAGAAGGATCTTTTGCTTCTGGACCACAGTTGATGGCAGGTAATTGAAACCACGGAAAGTGAAACCACGGATAAGGGGGAACAACTGTAGTTCTAGAACACTGGATTATATGGCTAGATCATAATTTACTTAAGTTCTCCTTCACTACTCTTTGAAAGACATTTGTTTACAGGCATCGTTAACTTCACCTCTGATTCTTTCTTCAGGAAGATTCCTCGTAAGTAGAATTACTACACCAAAAGGTTCAAACCTTCTAAAGACCTGTAATACAAACTGCCAAATAACTCTCCTCCAGAAATATACCAACTTAGTCTGCCACCCATGTTCATTTCATGTTGCAGGTATTTTCAAGCCCCTCTTAAATGGGCTTTTTTTTTAAGATTTTTTTATTTATTTGAGAGAGCGAGCAGGGGGAGGGGCAGAGAGAGAGAGAGAGAACTCAAGCAGTCTCCACTCAGCACAGAGCCCGATGCAGGGCTCTACCCAACGACCCTGAGACCACGACCCACGCCAAAACCAAGAGTCAATGCTCAACCGACTGAGCCACCTAGGTGCCCCTTATATGGGCTTTAAGAAGCCCTTGCAAGGTGCTCTTAGAGTGAACTTTCATCCACTTAGTTTCTTGATCAGTATCTGACCTCTGCAATATTGTAGGGTTTTCTTTTATCTATTCAAATTTCCTTTTTTTTTTTTTTTTTTCTTAAGAGAGGGAGAGAGCCCAAGAGCAAGTGGGAGGGGGCAGAGGGAGAGAAAAAGAGAGACTCTCCAGCAGACTCCATGCCCAGCACACAGCCCAACACGGGGCTCAATCTCACAACCTTTGAGATCACGACCTGAGCTGAAATCAAGAGTCCAATGCTTAACCCACTAAGCCACCCAGACACCTCAAATTTCCATTTTTTAAAAATTATTTTTAACGTAATAATCCATAAGCTTATTGATCTTTAGTTATAAGTTCTGAGGTAATGTATATGGAAGGATTTTTAAACCGGAACAAACAGTATTTGTTACATTTAAACAAATACGAGTTAATACATAATTTCTTCTGAATTTCTATTATGGTACTCCAAAATAGTCTCTTAAGATTCTGGTAAGCTTTTAAACTCTATTTCATCCCAATATTTATGATTTTTTATCAATGTTTTCTTTACTAAGAAAAGGAACCTATGACCATGTAAATAACATATATGCATATTAATATGTGAATATACATTATATAAGCCACTGTCCTTGTTATTTTTTTTTAATCAAGGTTTATTGAGCAATAGCAAAATGAAAGTACAAAGCTCCCAAGGAGGGAGGGGAGCCGAGAGGGTTCCTTGTCCTTGTTATTTAGTGACTATTTCATTAGAACTGTATATGGACACAGTTAATGAAAGTCTTCTAAGAGACCATCAATGGCCATAACTTGAAGTCTTAAAAGAGTAATGAAAAATATATTCTATCTAACTTTGTAAATCTTGCAAGCATTTAATTTGAAATTAGATATGTTCCAAAAGCTACATCATATTTAATCTATAAATAAAGTAACACAAAGTATGTTTAAGTTTTTACTTTTCTTTTTCTGAATATATCCCTTAATGAGTGTTCAGTATCTACTAATATTAATGATAAGGTATCAATAAAGATACCTTAGGAAAAAATAGGTTGTTTAGGCTATATCTAAAGGGAAAACTACTTATAAAAAATGTATTTATGTCTCATAACTATGGTTCGGTATTTTTTTTTTTTTGAAGATTTTATTTATTTATTTGACAAAGATAGACAACACAAATAGGCAGAGCGGCAGGCAGAATGAGAGGGAGAAGCAGGCTCCCCGCTGAGGAAGGAGCCCAACGCGGGGCTCGATCCCAGGACCCTGGGATCATGACCTGAGCCGAAGGCAGCCGCTTAACCGACTGAGCCACCCAGGTGCCCCTATGGTTCAGTATTTAAGGCTTGTTCCCATTTTATCTAAAAAGTGGAATGCTACTACCAAATATAACAACAATTTCATTAATATCTTCCTTCACTCAAACTTGCATTTTTTTTAATCTTTGTTTTATTTATTTATGAGAGAGAGAGCACACGTGCAAGAGAGGTGGGGGGCAGAGGGAGAGCATCTCAAGCAGCCTCCACAGTGAATGTGGAGCCCAAAGCAGAGCTTGATCTTACAGCCCCGAGACCATGACCAGAGCCAAAATCAAGAGACAGACGCTTAACCAACTGAGCCACCCCAGTGCCCCAAATTTTCATTTCTAAGATTATTTTTCCTATAATGACTCAAATAAGCTTTTGTGATTGTTTTGTTTTGTTTTTAAGATTTATGTATTCATTTGAGAGAGAGAGTGCGAGTGAGCAAGAGAACACAAGCCATAGAGAGGGAGAAGCAGGCTCCCCGCTGAGCAGAGAGCCTGATGTGGGGCTTGATCCCAGGACCCCGGGATCATGACCTGAGCCGAAGGCAGACACTTAACTGACTGAATCAACCAGGAGCCCTCAAATAAGCTTTTGTATTTACTCTTGGTCTTTACCTGTGGCATATGGATAAAATGTAAAGTATGTTAAAGCATATATAAGTGACCAGAAAGGTTTTGTGTTTTTTTTAAGATTTGTATTTATTTATTTGACAGAGAAAGACACAGCAAGAGAGGGAACACAAGCATTAGGAGTGGGAGAGGGAGAAGCAGGCTTCCCACCAAGCAGGGAGCCCAATGTGGGACTCGATCCCAGGACTCTGGGATCATGACCCGAGCTGAAGGCAGACACTCAACGACTGAACCACACAGGTGCCCCTAGAAAGGTATTTTATTATTATCGAATAGTTTTCCTGAAGATTTAATTCATTTCATTCTTTTTTTTTTTTTTAAATATTTTATTTGTTTGATAGAGAGCGTGAGAGAGTGAGCACACAAGCATGGGGAGGGGCAGAGAGAGAGAAGGAAAAGCAAGACTCCCAGTTGAGCAAGGAGCCCAATGCAGGACTTGATCCCAAGACCTTGGGATTATTACCTGAGCCAAAGGCAGACGCCCAACCGACTGAGCCACCCAGGCATCCCAAATCATTTCGTTCTTAAAATTACGTTCCAAAATATGTGGTCTCTTTCAGTTTTTGTGCATTTATTCAACAAATATTCATTGAGCACTCACTCTGACTACCATTGAGAGAAACCTCCTGTACAACGGGGACCACATATTTACACACCTAGCACGTGGCAGTCTTGTGGAAATGAACTATATACTATGCACTAGGGAGGCCGAGACGAACAGGACACAGCACTGAACAACAGCTATTGAGTAACAACCTTTACTACCTATCTTCACCTAGGCACACCTCCATTTTAAAAATAAAAAATAACCATCGAAAGGGGAGTTTTTAAACAAAGTGTTTCTAAAATAACTTACTTGCTAACTTCTTTATACTGGGCTATCTCCTCAATATAAAGAAGGTCATGCAGCCGTGACTGATAGTTGGTCTTGGTCAATGATTTGTCTAAAACGGACTGGGTAAACAGCTGGTCAGCAGAGAGAGGAATTTGGTATCTGATAAGAAGGCTCTTCTCCAAATCAGTAGTTTCATTAGGTTCAAAATCTATAATAGTCTTAGAGGAAGAATCCCAACGCTTAGCTGTGGTTACTAGCTGTTGTTTTGCATGCATCAGGTATTCAAGATCTAAATGGAAACAAAAAACACATTTATAAAGGAACACAACATTAAAATTCTCAAATAATACATTACACACTTTGGTAGGAGCATTTTATATGCTAGAGCTAATAATTCTTAAAAATAAAACAATACAAAAACCCATTTGACAGAGAATCTTCCCCATATCAGAAATCTTTTGTCTAGCTTAACAAAATAACGTAAATAGGAGCCCATGTAAAAAACACCTTTTTCATCAGGATAGAACATAACAAAAATAGTTATTTACATACTGAAAATACAGATTAACATTTAAAAGTTAACTCGCAGTCAAAAGAAATCTGAACTGTAGGATAAATTCCTCATAAGATAAAATCTATCAGGTGATAATCACTTTTCTCCTCCTACTACCAGTACCTGCCCGTTATAGAAAGAGATCAGAAAACTGTGTCTTCTCTTCTGTAGTAAAGCACAGAAAGCAGCAAAACTCTCTGAAAGTCAACTTACGACAAACAAAAATCTTTTAGAAAATACTCATGTAAAAATACTGCTAATTCCTCATTAAAATGTGATACGATGTACCATTCAAATGCCATTTCAGAAAAATCCAGTTTAGCCTCAGTTAAATTATACTGTAAGTAGGGCACAATGTCAAAATGAATGACTGTTCAAGTTCTGACATCTCTGGAAAAAAAAATGTAGCATAGTATCAGCACAGGGTGAAATATATCGTAACATAATTTCTGAGCACTGGGTAGGCTCACTCTATCTGCAGTGCACATTACTTTTCTCTTGGGTGGAGCATACATATACCTATAAATATGAAGCTTAACCAAAAGGGGGGGAAAAAAGTTGCTTGACTGACTCATTAGGCTGAGATCCAGTTTTAATACAACATAACTGAAAAGACGGTTACACAAGTCAGGTTAAATTTTGGGAAGATATAATAAGAAGTTTAAATGGAGATCAGCTATTCTTCAAAATACAAAAATAAGTTACCCTGTACTACCTTTGCAATGAGAGAATAATGCATAATTGCCAAGTACTGCTTAGTGAGAGATTTTCCTACATTTAAATGTTATATAAATTACAAACATATAACAGTCACCCAAAAGACATTTCTCAACACTAGGAAACAGTTTACCCTAATATCTTATTAAAGATTCAAATGTAAAGGACCTAATTTCTTGCCTTTGCTCCTTGAACAGGTATTTCTACATGCCAGTTTTATTATTTCTCAAAGGGTAAAATAAATACAACTATACTCATCAAGCTATAAAGATGGCCTGCATTCTTACAATACTCTGGATGAGACGAGGATGGTCTGTTTTTGCAATAGCTTCAAAAGTAGAAGTTTCATAAAGTAAACTAACCACATTTTCTCCCTAAATCATCCTAAGATTGGGCCCTGCCCTTTCATTCATTAAATCATAGCTACAAAAAATATTTAAATTACACAAATGCCAACATTCCTAAAAGAGATTATACCATCACTAAAAATCAAATGATAATCATTATCAAAATAACAAGGATGTACATAAAAATGTATTTTCTTTAATTCAAAAGTCAAGAGAAACAGTAATAGTACAGTGACAAACCAAATAACCAGCTCTTTCAAAATAAAAACTAAACTCTACATACTATCAAAGAATCACTATAATATGTCTTAAAGGATGTCTATTATTTGGAGATAGGGCAATTATATTTCATAATTTTATTTTAAATAAGATATTGAATCAGACTATGCCTAGGTCAATATTATGTTCACATTCTTTAAAAAGTCACTAATTATTTCTAACTGATGTTTAAGTAACTGGGATAATAAGAAACCTAAAAGAGGGGCGCCTGGGTGGCTCAGACATTAAGCGTCTGCCTTCGGCTCAGGTCATGATCCCGGGGTCCTGGGATCGAGCCCCGCATTGGGCTCCCTACTCGGCAGGAAGCCTGCTTCTCCCTCTCCCACTCCCCCTGCTTGTGTTCCCTCTCTCACTGTGTCTCTCTCTGTCAAATTAAAAAAAAAAGAAAGAAAGAAAGAAAGAAACCTAAAACAATAGAGCTTTCCTTTTAAAAAGATTTTTTTATCACCTATTTAATATGCAAAGCAAATTATACAGTCATTCTACTCTAGACTACAAGTCCTCAGGCTTTCTGGGAAAAGTGGCATGAGAAACATTATTTGTTTTTCTCATCTTATCTAGACAGTACCATGATTCCCACCCTGATTTTATGAAATTATTAAAATTAGTGTCTTCAGCAGACAAACAACAATTTCAAAACAATTCCCAAACAATGTTAAATTTTATTTTGTTAAATGACTACAAACATACTACAGGAGAGGGGAGAGTTCGGGGAACAGAAAAAAGAATCTTAAAAAACATCCATGTGGGGGCGCCTGGGTGGCTCAGTCGTTAAGCGTCTGCCTTCGGCTCAGGTCATGATCCCAGGGTCCTGGGATCGAGCCCCACATCGGGCTCCCTGCTCCGTGGGAAGCCTGCTTCTCCCTCTCCCACTCCCCCTGCTTGTGTTCCCTCTCTCACTGTGTCTCTCTCTGTCAAATAAATAATAAATTAAAAAAAAAATCTTCAAAAAAAAAACATCCATGTGTGCCAACATCAGAAAGTCTGCAAATTACTAATCTCAGTCATTAATTTAGACATCAAAAATGAATTGTGGCCAGTGACTACTAAGGACATATTTTGCCAAAGCTGCTTCTCTTTCCCTACTTCATCTGAACTTGAGACAAGCTTCTGCCTCCAATCCTCTCACTTATAAGAAGCAGCTTATTAAGCCTATTCAAACATCCACCTAACTTCCAGTCCTTCAGGGTTGTTAGGTCTTAAGAGTCCCTGTTCAAAGATTTTTTTTCTTAAAGATTTATTTATTTATTTTAGAGAGAGAGGGAAAGGGAAAGGAAAAGAGAGAGAGTAGGGGAAGGGGGTGAGGGAGAGAGAGAATCTTAAGCAGACTCCCCGCTGAGCACAGAGCCTGATGCAGGGCTCGATCTCACAACCTTGAGATCATGATCTGAGCCAAAATCAAGAGCTGGACGCTTAACTGACTGAGCCACCCAGGCGCCCCTTAAGAGCCCCTTTTCAAATAGAGGAGGGAGAAGACATTCCCCATGGGGAACATGACTATCACCGGGCCTCATTCCAGCTGCACCTGCAGCACATGGTAGCAACTGCTAACGTCTAAACCACACATGTGTGCTACTCGGGGAGCTGAGCCAGTTCAGCCTTAGTAAGTACTCTTCTTCAACCTAGATTAGGCTAAAATGAAAAACACTCTGCCAAGATGAAAAGTGAATAGGTTAAGGATCAATACTCCTAAAACCATACAGGGAAGAGCTTAACACTGACTTCTTAATCAACTCTAACAATAATAAGTCTCAAAGCAAATCAGGCAGAAATTATAAACCTGTAGGATCTGCTACCCTGAGATGTGGTAGGCAGAAGCTATAAACATATTTTAAGAGAAATTCACAAGAAAAAGTTAAAGATAATTAGAATATACCTAATTTTTTGAAGATAACATAAGGGCAAAGCTGCTACTGCCACAAACAGAATTCAAGGTTGGAATGACTAGTCGGACCCAAGCTATGCTTCCCAACTTCCCTGGTCCCGCTGACCAAGAACAGCAGTGCCCTCCTTGTTCAGCCACACAGTTACTATGCTAACAAAGCAGCGAAAGGGTCGGTTTGCTTTATCTTGAAGAATATAATATAGCAGACTTGAAAATTATCCTTAACAGAACCTAGAGAGTAGACAAGAAAAAGTAAGGAGAAAAAAAAAATCCAATGCTCTACGCGTCTAGCGCAAGGGTGGACGTAGAAGAAGCATGCAATAAATAAATGTGTGCCAAATACTGAATATATTCAAAACAGCTCTACTTATCTAGGAGTTAAAGAGAAGGAGATGAAGTGATTCTCAATTCCAAAATCACAGGTAAACACTCTTCCTTAGGAAACATTTTGGTTGTGCCTTTACAAGTCTGGACTGCCCAAAGGAACAATAAAATTACAAATCTGAAAGTAATCCCAAACTATCATTTCAGCTATCCATTTCAATATCATTCCTTTCCCAAAAACTGCTACATAGAAACAAGAGTAGCATCGCTTGGCTTACCTATATTGTCTGTCCCTATTTTCCATCTTTTAAAGAAACCGATAAAAAGTTAAAACAGCAAAATAGCAGCATAGGAGTACCTCATTACTTTTTACATGCTTCTACTCAACAATATTTATCTTCTACTGACAAATATACTATTTTTTAAAATCTATTTTTCTATGACTTTTCATACTATCAATATCTATATCGATATTGATATAGATACATCTATATATACCCTGCCCTTAATTTACCAACAACTTTGGCATCTGGAGATAATTTTTGAGTCGTACTAAATTTTAATGTAAATGTTAACATACACTGCTAGATTCAAAGTAGGGAAATGTATACTATCAAGTTTTCAAATTTAAATATAAGGATTAATTTTCAACACGTAACTTCCAGATGTTCAAAGCAGAATTCCAAATCAGTTTTGCCAAGCAAAAATTTTCCACTACTCAAAGTCGTGGGATAAAGTGTATGATGCAGTTTGTTTTCTAAGCAAGGGGACAACTCACTAACTTCCTTCTTTTATAAGTGGTCTTTTGCCACACATTTTTGAGAGTCACATCTTTAATCCAAAACAATTTTTTGGTGCATACAGTGTCTCTTGCTGAACCTAAATCTCACCAACAAGGGGAAAGCACTGAAAAAAGCAAAGTTAAAGCTATACCTATTTCCTGAACAGTTCGCAGAATTGCCATTTACAACTAGAAGAAAAAAAATTCACTCATGGCCTACAAACAGAAAAGGTTTGGATGCTTTAGATATCATGAAAATAGGGGTGCCTGGCTGGCTCAGTCAGTAGAGCATGTGACTCTTAATCTCAGGATGGTGAGTTCAAGCCCCACGGTGGGTGTGGAACCTACTTAAAATAAAAAAATTAAATAAAAGTAAAGAAATAGATATCATGGAAATAGTATTTTTAAAAATGGGGTACCTGGGTGGCTGAGTCAGTTAAGCATTCAACTCTTGGATTTTGGCTCAGGTCCTGGTCTCAGCATTGTGAGATCAAGCCCCCATGGGGCTCCACGCTCAGCAGGGAGTCTGCTTAAGATTCTCCCTCTCCCTCTCCCTCTGCCCCTCCCCCCACTCACGCTTGTGCTCTAGACTGCGCTTTCTAAAATAAAAAAAGAGTAGGGAAAACACCAAAGAACTAAAAATTACCACAACAGGTCAGCTAATGTCAGTAATGACCCAAAAAAGTCAGCCAAATGTCACCTAGCTTGCCTAAACTGAAATTTAAGTTTTTCTGTTTATAATATTCAAAATCTCCTATCAGAAAATACATTTTGTACATTCTATATAATTGTCTTCTTGTAATAATTATTTTTCCTGGCCCTGGAAAACAAATTTCACTATGGCAAACTGTATTGTTTCCAAATTAGTTCAAGAAAATGCTTAACTGTTTTCAATTATTTTCTACAACGTAACTACTTAGAAGTAAAACTTTGAAGA
This sequence comes from Neomonachus schauinslandi, assembly GCF_002201575.2. Lineage (NCBI taxonomy): Eukaryota > Metazoa > Chordata > Mammalia > Carnivora > Phocidae > Neomonachus > Neomonachus schauinslandi. The sequence continues at coordinate 46,584,511 of NC_058417.1, read as the reverse complement.
AAAATAAGCAAAGATAACAAACTGCAAAGTGGTCATTAAAAAAAGGATATAAAGTATCACAAAAAGGGGGTAAGGCATGGTATTAGTTCCAAATGGGAGGATATCTTTGTATTCCTTCTACCATATCTGAATGAAATACAAAATTCATTATATTTTTTCTGATATTTTATTTATTTGAGAGAGAGAGAGCACGAGAGAGCAGAGAGCACAAGCAGGGAGGTGCGGAGAGGGGCAAAAGGAGGGGCAGAAGCAGACTCCCCGGTGAGCAGGGAGCCCGATGCAGGACTCGATCCCAGGTCCCCAAGATCATGACCCGAGCTGAAGGCAGACACTCAACCAACTGAGCCACCCAGGCACCCCAATTCATTATATTCTCAAACCGATATATTAGAAACCAAATAAATAAAACTATTTCTTCCAGTCACCACACTCAAAACATGGGTCATCCTGAACAACTTCTCTTCCACCAACTTCTCTTGGCATTCTCTTGCCAAGATGCACAGGTGCCATGGTTTTAAGGGCTCAGGTCTTTAGGCTTCTCAGCCCCTCCCCTCTGCATGCACCCTAACCCCAGGCCTCCCTTTTCTAAAAAATTCTCCTTCTCTCTTCCTACTTTCTTCATTCTCTTTGTAAGCCAGGAATTATCCTAGTCATGGCTCATGATCAAACCCGACAGCTACCATTTACTGAATGCCCACCTTGTGCCAGAGACCAGACAAGGCTTATTTTTGGTCTCACAATGATCCTCTAAGATAGACAGTTGTAGCCCCACTTTACAGAGGTTTCCACATGAAGTTCAAGAATGTCAAGTACCCTGCCCAGGGTCGCACAGGTAATGAGAAAAATCAAGATTCAAATCCAATTCTATCTGACTCTGAAGTCTGTTTACTGCTCGCTCTTTCTCCAACTAGAAAACTACCATATACCTGAGGCAAAAGTAGTCAAAGTACCCTTAATCTCTCAAGCCCATGAGTGTGCCCTGAAATCCTCATCATCACCTCCTTCCCTCATCTGTCTTAATAGTATCATTTTCTCTTACTTTTTAATACAAACATGTTAACACTTTATATTATTAACTAAACAGACTTTCATTAACAAGATACAGATTCTTGACAACACAAACTTCTTTCTATGGGAAAATGAATCATGAGTTACAAATCACCCATCTAAAAGTGAACTTTTATAATAAAACCCACATGTAAGCCAAGAACATCCTATGAGAGTACACTAGAAAGCGGGAAATGCGTGTTGGTCTCTCTTGATGATTTAAAAATGGTGCTTCCTAGTAGTTCTTCAGTTCTAGTCTCTAAAAGCAACTTACTAGGGGTAGGCAAACCACAGCATGCAAGGTTAACTCCAGCCTGCTGTTGTTTTTGAAAATAAAGTTTTATTGGAACACAGTCATGCCCATTTGCTTACAGATTGCCTATAGGTGCTTTATCATCATAGTGCAGAACAGAGTAGTTGCAACAGACACCATTTGCCTGGCAATAGGCAAAATAGTAGAAGACTATCTGGCTCTCTGCAGAAAAAAAATTGCCAAAGAACTCCTATACTAACAAATACAAATTAAATATTCTTATTTCATCAACTATATATTTGGCTATAGGAATTAACATATTCTGATTCCAAAGAGTACCGAGAAGATGAAAAAACAGAACACAACAGAAGAAAAACGGGTATAAGGAATCAAAGTAAGTAAAAACTAACATTTAAGTGAGGTTTAAATAAGTCTGGGTAATATTAGCACACATACTAGAAAGTAATGCCTAATTCTTCAGTCTGGGCCCAAATGTTGCTTTAACTTTACCAGCAGCTAAAATAAAGAAGGAGACAGAACTAGATCCACTTGTTCACTGTGTCCAAAAAATAAAACCCTAGCCTTTGCTCATGAACAAAAGTTCCAGGTTCTCATAAAGGGGACACGGTGGTACATAGTGAGCAACGTCCTCCACAATATGGTTATACTCAATACAACAGCAAGTTTCACATGAAGTGCTTGTTAAATAAATACTTAGTGTTCATTAAAAAAAATAAAGCACCTATAATCCAACCAAGAGCCAAAGAAATGCAGGGAAATGTGCCCTTTCCTTGTCCTGTTGGATCTTGGCATAAAACTTAGGAACAGGCAGTCATGTAACAACGTACAAAGTAATTATCATTTTCTGAAGGTGCTTACATGTTGAAAGCAGGGACCTCTTCCCAGGAACAAAGAGCAGATCCTATTAAGGCACCATGGTCTCCTTTACTAGTGAATGTACAAAAACCAACTTATGAAATCTTACATTTAGGGTTTTTCATTCAACGGTACTAATGTCAGCAAAGTTAACTGGAGACTCAGTCAGACACGGAAATAGACAGTGGAGGTGTACTCACGATCACCACTGAAATAACAGTCTACCCAAATTAATACTGAAAGGTTTTACTGTGCTAAAATCATCTTACTTTAAAAACAAAGCTAGCAGACCAAAACAGACCTGATCATCTCCTCATACAAGTTTGAGGAAGCTCAAAGCAAGTTTGCCTGATGACTATATAAAGAGAACAGGGCATAATGTGAACCATTCTGATCCCATTACACAGTAAATGAGTTGATTGCTTTGGATTTTTCCTTATTATTCCCTCTCTATCCATGGAATATTTAGGGGCCAATACATATCTTTCAATGCTGCTATTACAGTGCCTTTTAATACATCGTAACAGGGGAAAAAAGTCTAAATATTACCTTCTGTAGAAGCTGCATCAATCATTACTCTTTGCATGAGTACTGGTTCCAATCCAAAGTCGAAAACTATGGTTTGGCGAAAAGTTCCAAATATTTCTGTGTTAAATGCTATCCCGACTTTATACACGTAATGATCTAATCCATTTTGGGCCATCTTTCCTCCTATCCATTCTTGACAGTTTTCTGGGACTTCTTGTGATACCTGGGTAGTACTATCTCCGGCAGATATTGCAATGATACTAAAATGAGGACGATGAGCATCATAAAGCAATGCTACACGATACAGCATTCTTGCAGGCTACAAGGAAGTTAAAATAATTCATTGAGTACAAGGGGGTGAAAAATCCAATTGTAATTGGGCTCTTCAATGAAAATATTCCCATAAGGGACTTTTACTTTCCCATGCTTCTAAGAGGTTATGTTAAAAATAGAAATTGTGCTCATAAGCCATTTAAGAAAAAAACGAGAATGGTTAAAAAAAAAAAACAGTTGTTAAAATTGTATACGTATGATATCATTTTTAACTCAGTAAAGCTGAAATTTTTAAAAATTATATATTTATGCTACATCTCTAGCCTCCCTGCTCTTTCTAGGATAACCTCATCTTTCTTTGTGGCAAAAGCTGTACCACCCTGTTAGATCAATGACCTCCAACTTTCTATATCTTTGGCCTAAAAAAGTTTTATCTAGCTTTAAGTAGGAAGTCTTCATAGGAGTGCAGTTACCTCTGAAGGCACTGGATTGGGTTCAAGGCCGAAGCTAAATGTTCCCAGATTTTTCATCCCAAGATGCAGATGATACAGTGGAAGAAATGCCACCAAAAAGTACACAAAACTTTCCACTGCACATATCCACAAAAAAGTTTGACTGCTTCATTCTTAAACTTTGAATATTATATTCAAGATGGGAGGCACTGCAGAAAATGTCTCATATTAAAAACCCATAATTACAGAATCTGTGACTTCATCAAATCAAATATAAAACCAAGCTGTTACTGTCTGTTTAAGTATCTTAGAACTGCCAGATTAAACAATTCAATTTTTAAATAGTTAATTATAAGCCATGAACCCCATCTTATGTTCCAACTTTGGAAGAGAATATATCAAAGACCTCTTTATCAAATTAATAAATTAGCAAACATCTAAATATCTACAAAGACTTTTATCTCAAAATCTAAAAATATTAGACCATTAACGAACAAAGTACAGAAATACACTTTAGCACAATATAGAACCTACTTAAGATGTACTCAGATTAAAACATTTTCAGTGCTCTAACACAGAGATTTAAAGGTCAAAAAAAGCCTTAAGAAAATCGAAAAAAAATTACACTCTTTAATTAGCACAAAATTCATACCTTACAAGTAAGAGCAAAGGTCCATGTCTGGTGAGATTTTTTGGTGTTGACAGTAACCGACAGATCAGGATTATGCTCTACTTTTACTCCTTCTATACATTCACTAAGCTGAAAATAGAGAGCAATTAATGTTATATTTTTAGTCCCAAAAGCACAAAGAGAAACTTTTGGCATGGTAAATAAATATCAACGGTAAAGATGTTGATGGAACTGTTTACAAAGCAAGATATTTTTTATATATTAATTTTACAAGAACAAAATATAATAAAGCTTAGGCAAGACAGAAGAAAATTAATAACAACAAAATGGCAGTAAACACTCCCTGAATGAAGATTAACGTAATACCTGCAAATCTCCAAACAAATGGCTTCGTTCTGCTCTTTATTTTAGCCAAAGGGTCTACTTTTGCTACAAAAACACTTTATCAGAATCAAGTTCTTCATATAGAGGATAAGGAAATAAACCAAAATAGCACAAAACAAAGTCAAGACTCAAACAAGGTCATCGTTTAAAACAAACAAACAACAACAACAAAAAATGCAGTTTATTTTCCTCACCACTTTCTCAGGAGATAATGAATTCATCCACTTTTCTATCAAGGTTTCCATGTAACTGCCTGAGAGCTGTTTATTCTCATTTTGCTGTTTCAATTTTATCAAGCGTGAAGCATATCTTTTCTGCCATTCTGCTAGTTCTTCCTGGGAATGTGCTGAAGTACACTGCGCACCATACCTACAGATTCCTTGCTCTAAAAATCTAAGTAGAATAGGAAAGACTGTTTTATCATATACTTTGTTGGACCATTTAAAAGATAAACTTCCAGCATTTGCCCTCCGACTCTTCAATAACAAAAACAAAACTTCATCTCCTGAAAGGCCATATTTATCACACCGACTTGCGCAGAGGAGGAAAAAGAGGTTTCGAGAACATTTACGACAGTTAATCACTACACCAACTTTCCATACTCAGCGGCTTCTTTTTTGGAATAAGGGGATGCTAAAGCAAAGCATAATCAATCATAACCACCCCTCACCCACAAAACCGACATTGAAAAGGTAGCTTCCTTCATGATGTAACAACTCTATTTAGACAATTCTTCTCAGAGCAGAATTTTCCTAAAGCAACACTGACATCAAGTGGATCGGTGCATCAAACACAGGTGTGCCCTACTTCTCAAAATGATAGGACCTAAAGACAATTCTCCACACACTAGGAATTTCATTCTAAAAAAAAATATTACTATATCATTAAATTATCATCTTAAGGCTTCTACTTTTCACCTTCAAATGTAAGCCTCTACTCTTCTCTATATTACTATTACCTATATTTCACTGAAAATACTGGACTATATTCATTTGCTTGAAGTTTTAAATAAATTAAGAATAAAAGTTTTAGGGGCGCCTGGGTGGCTCAGTTGGTTAAGCGACTGCCTTCAGCTCAGGTCATGATCCTGGAGTCCCTGGATCGAGTCCCACATCGGGCTCCCTGCTCGGCAGGGAGTCTGCTTCTCCCTCTGACCCTCCCCCCTCTCATGTGTTCTCTCTCAAATAAATAAATAAAATCTTTAAAAAAAAAAAAAAAAGAATAAAAGTTTTATATTAGAATCTCAATTAATTCAATAGATTAAAATCTTCAATGGTAAATTCCTAAATGTTCACATTAAAGGACAGAGTTAATGGTTTCTCAGTGTTTACGACTCAGAAAATTCAACTGACAATTCAGTGGTCAAAACAGATAACGCAAAACTTTATTAATTTTTTTAAGTTTTAAATATCCTACAAAATTATGGGTCTAGCCAGTTTTTAAACAACTGAAACATCAAAAAATTAACAGATCTTCTGAGAGAAAAAATGAAAATTAAACTATAAATAGCAAAATAGAGATGAGAGGTGTTATATTATGGATAATTTTTCAACTGAAAAAATATGGACCTTATAAGAAATATAAAACGAACCACAGCACAATGTAAATTATCAAATGGTTCACCCTATTTGCAAAGATGACTGTATTTAAAGCTTTTCTTAATGATACAAAGTACTTGAACTTAAATTATACGACTTACTAAGTTCTCTTACGCTCTGGAAGACACATTTAAAAATCATGCATTTGTTTCTCTTAAGTATGTCTTAATGAGCCAAATATTTCTTTGTCTATTGCTTTAATTATTTCTTTAAATACTAAAGGTTTGGTATTTTTATCTGGCCTATAAATTTTCTCACATTTCCTCTGCTTAGGATTGTGTTCTACCTCTACCACAACATGATGCCACCAGGATTTTTGAAATTTACTACTTAGTTTCTTTATTTCTACTATAAAATCATATCTGATCTTGACTATTCAATCATCAAAACTACATATCCAATTTCCTTCATTATCAAAAACAATCTATAATAATGAGACTTTAAATCTAAAATCCCTCATTACTAGTTCTTATAAAAAGAACGAGTTCACCTTTCGAAATGTGACTTTAATAATTCTTTCCAGCTTAATAACGATTTAATTTTGAAAGGTTAGCCCTTCAAATAGAAATTACTCATAAATTATATATAAGGATAACATGAAGGTAATAGATTTTCTTTTTTTAGGAAAGTTATTAAAATAATTTAACATTTCTTCATCTATTTTATGCTCTACGTCAGTATATATAATTTCAATTCAATCACCATAAGTTAGAGGTACATTTCACATAAATAAGAGACCAGAATTAAATTCAGTCATAATAATTCAACTGGTATCATAAAAGACTTCTACACAAAGTCTTAACAATCCCGATTTAGATCACTGTTGTTTGTAACTAAAAGAAGGCTCACTGATATGGCCTTGACTTTTATTATTTAATGATAATGACCATTAATTATGGCTTCTGTTTCAAGTTGAAAATGAACCATTTTACTCAATCACTATACTTCTTCCCTCACATATTATCTTCTTTAAATTGGAATTACTACTTTTCAGAAAGTGAAGGAAAATCATCTATCCTTTGAATAAAGACATGTCATTGGTTTAAAAAAAAAATTCACGTTACCTTTTACACAAAGTATATTCCTCGCTGCTTGTGATTCCCCTAGGTGGTGGGCGGAAATGCCAACCATTACAAGATCCTAGAGAGTAATCAGGATATAGTCTTATCATTTGAGGCTTGCTAATAATTCTGATATTTTAATGTGTAAGAAATACTATAAACCCTCCACACACATCATCCTAGATGATGTAAAAAGGACATGACATACTTGCCTCCACCAAAAAAGTAATCTACCGATCAAATGAGTTAAATTCAATTAACCACAGGAAACTTAGACATCACTGAAGTAGTTGCCCAGCAGCTAAATCAGGTCGATGACCCTGACTCTATCCTAGCAACTGGTGGACATATTTCCAATGCAGTCTCTTCCCTAACAACTAAAGGGGGAAATGTTGGCATGCCTGTCATTTCTTAAGTATAAAATGTGTCTCTATTAGGATTATTTCAGGAATGAGAAAATTATCATATCCTGAGAGGAAATTTTGTAGAACAAATTCAATACTACATATTGAGTGCAAAGTTCCACATTATTACCCATGTTCCTTAGCATTTGTCTGGCACATGTCATTGTATCAAGTAATCCTTTTTTACAATTGAAATAAAGTTCAAAAAGTTGAATTCTGACATAGGAGCTAAAAAATAACATTTGTTTACTTCTGAATACAATGAGCTTTGATTCATTTAGGTAAAGGTTCCAAATAAACCAAGGAAAATAAGGCTTAAGAAAGAAAAGGCCAGAGCAACAGAGGTTGAGCAGCACCAAATTTCCAAGGACCTCAAAGCCATTTTCTATTTCCTCACGAATCGTGTGCTACCACCCACCCCCCAAAAAAGATATTCAGCCAGATTGAGTTTAAAGCCGTGTCTCATCCCTTTCCAGCTGTGTGCCTGGAAAAACCACTGACCCTGCATAAATATCAGTTTCATCCCCTATCAAAAAGATGGAGAAGCCAATACATGTTTTTGTGAAAGCTGCTACCACAGTATACAGTATCCAGCAAGCACTCAATGAATGTTGGTCCCTCTTCCCTTTCCTCTGGCAACAGAAGAAGAGGTCACGGATTTTAACTGTGGCAGGAACAACTGAGCTTACAGATCAGGACTTCCAAAAAGTAGTAATTGGACTAGCCTGGGACAGAAAAAGAGAAAGACTCCCCTCTACAATGTAGAATGTAGCAACATGACATTGCTAACAATGAGGTTTACTTAGACTCAGAGCTACATGGAGGCAAGAAAATGATACTTCCTACCTCCATGACTCCATTATTCTACAAAAAGGGGCCAGTGAAAAAAATGTTTTCATCCACACCTACTTCTTAAAATTAAATTTGTATATTCTCTCCTATACCTCCACTTACATGTACTGTAACTCAGTAAATGTCCTCCCAATAATCAGTAACAAAGCGATGCCTGCAATTACAGCTAACAGAAGTAACAGAGAATGGTGTACTTACCCCCTTCCAAGTCTTCCACGTGATATCCAGAGAGGACGTTACTAGTTGCTGTCTGAAATTTTTCAAATGAAAATGTTTTTATAATAAGAAATAACCAATTAATGTTGAATTAAACTTGGACATTTTCAACATTTTTTTAAGGTTGAGTTTGAATACTTAGAAATTTTAATAAACATTAATATTGTAAACAGTATTTTTTGCATCCATCTCTGCTCTATGTTAAACTATGTTTAAATACAGAAAAGAGGTACTTATGTGGCCTTCATTAAGGAAACTGATAGATTCCCTATATAAAAATTACCTGGTAGTAAATGATAAAGTCCATGGAGTAGTGCCTCCATCCATTTATTCATTTCACTCTCCTCTTCCTAACACCTAGAGAATGACCAGCTAGAGAGGTGCCTTTCTCCCGCATTGAGTGCAACACCACCACTTTGGGGCCTGGAGCACATCCTGCCAGGTCCTGCTTACTCTGGGATGAGCCTTTCTCCCATGATGAAGCTGAGGACCCACTCACTCTGACTCCCTGGTTTTCTTGACTCAACTCCCTTGGTGTACATAAATCCCCAACCTGCTCCTTTGGCTCTAATTTTACTCTAAACTCTACACCTTCCATTTCAACTGAGTGCCAGCCATAGCACTTCTTATTTTTCTTAACTACCGACAGCATTTTATGTGCCAGGTCATTGTCAGCCATGTACGGATCCACTGCCAACAGCCTGACTGCCTTTCTACATTCTCACAGCTCACAGAGGATCAGGTACATAATGGGTGCCCAGTAAATGCATCCAGGATGGGATGGGTGGATGGACAGATGATCATCCAAGCACTTCAAACAAATATGCCCAAAATTAAATTCGTCATCTTTATACCAAATCTCATCCTCCTTTTCATGCTCCTTATCTCAGGCTAATGCTCCCAAAGAGAGCAAGACTAAAATCCTGAAAGCCATCTTAAACTCTCCCTCTTCTGTCCCACTCTGAATATTCTCCAAATCTTGCCCAACGAGGTCTACAGTGTCCCTCATATCTGTCTCATACTCTTTACTTCCACTGCCACTCTCCTGGACAAGGACCTCATCTGCCCCTGAACCAAATGACCACCAATGTTACCCTGTACCAAGTCACCTCTGGGTCTTTACCTAGCACCCCCATCCTTTAATCTCCTGCCTTCCTGGTCTCCCCACAAACTGTTGATCTCTCCTCTCCCTGCTCATACTTCCACTGCAGCACTTCCTGACCACAGGTAGCCTGCCCCGTGGGTACATCAGCTATGTGCATCTCCGACTGGCCCACCAGATTGTTCTTCACAGACAGCTCAGCTTTCCAAAACCCAGAGAACCTTGAATAGGAGCTCAGTAAATTTTGAATTGAATCAGAGGAAATGGTATCCCAACATGAAATTTGGAATGTCGTGTACTGCAGAAATAATGTCTAAATGCTAACTGGGTATAACTGAAACAATAATACCACTATAATTTATACGTCATTAATTAAATTGGACTTTTCAGGTTGGGCTGGAAGTAATCACTATAAGACTGTTTCTATAGGAAGATGCCTTCTGATTCTCAAACTACTTACTAAAAATTTTTAAAGACAACTCATTCTTTCTGTAAAATGAGGACTGAATATAAGAATACATAAGCTAAATCAAGAGTAATTGTTTACATTATAAGGATTCTATGTTCACAAAAAAGATACGTTAAAAAAAAATCTCTTTAAATTCTACAAGCAAGGTCTAAGTGCCACAGTCTCACACTAGCCTTTAAAATATGATCTCAGGGGCGCCTGGGTGGCTCAGTTGTTAAGTGTCTGCCTTCGGCTCAGGTCATGATCCCAGGGTCCTGGGATCGAGCCCCGCATCGGACTAGGGAAGCCTGCTTCTCCCTCTCCCACTCCCCCTGCTTGTGTTCCCTCTCTCACTGTGTCTCTCTCTGTCAAACAAATAAATAAAATCTTTTAAAAAAAATAATAATAAAATAAAATAAAATATGATCTCAGGGGCGCCTGGGTGGCGCAGTCAGTTAAGCATTCAACTCTTGGATTCGGCTCAGGTCATGATCTCAGGGTCGTGAAACTGAGCCCCACATCAGGCTCCACACTCAGCATGGAGTCTCCTTAAGTTTTTCTCTCCCTCTCCCTCTGCCCATCTCCACGCTCTAATAAATAAATCTTAAAAAATATATATTTCAGCATCGAATTTATAAATATAATAGCTAAAAGCTCACTTCATGTGTGAATTTAAAAAACTCCTCTAAAAAATTTATCAAAATAGGGGCACCTGGCTGGCTCAGTCGATGGAGCATGCAGCTCTTGATCTCAAGGTTGTGAGTTTAAGCCCCACGTTAGGTGCAGAGATTACACAAATAAATAAATATTTAAAAAACAGTCTTTAAAAAATTTATCAAAATAAATTTACCAGATATGCAACAAAAAATGGGAATAAAATGTTTCAGTCCTATAATAAAGTTGAAAGCATTTATAATTTTTTTTTAAAGATTTTATTTATTTATTTGAGAGAGAGAGAATGAGACAGAGAGAGCACATGAGAGGGGGGGAGGGTCAGAGGGAGAAGCAGACTCCCTGCCAAGCAGGGAGCCCGATGCGGGACCCGATCCTGGGACTCCAGGATCATGACCTGAGCCGAAGGCAGTTGCTTAACCAACTGAGCCACCCAGGCACCTATAATTGTTAAAAGGGAGAAATACATGGTGTGTTTCACGAGTCAGCATCTGCAGTGATGTACAAATGAGCGGGGTGCCTGTACGGACACTCAGCTCTCAGGCTGGCAGGGTCTGGAGAACAGTACATCGCACCAGAAGGGCTGGTAAAAATGAGAAGCTTTACCTGAGCTTAGGATTTGGCCACCATGGCTTTTAGGTCCAAGGTATTGTGTTTCAGGGTTTTTTTTAAAACACCTTTTCATATGCTCAGACCCCAAGATGGAAGGGCAATATCAATTAGTTTATGATCAATCTTCAGTTTGTACTGACACCTTCAGGAAAAGCAGCCAAATTTCATATTGCTAGGATTTCTATAAATTTACAATCAAGTCTGTTAATTTGATATTTTAAATCTTTATATTCTATTTTGTTTCCATCAGTCAGCCTTGAGTTCCATGTCTTTATCCTTATCCACTAGTACTTAAACACCAGCTCAGTTCAATCTTTAAAACAAATTGTTTCTATTTTTTAATACGTCATGCATAATAATAAGGGTATCATTGTTCATTAGCTTTTTCTAAATGGATTTTTTTTTAAGATTTTATTTATTTATTTGACAGAGAGACAGCGAGAGAGGGAACACAAGCAGGGGGAGTGGGAGAGGGAGAAGCAGGCTTCCACCGAGCAGGGAGCCAGATGTGGGGCTCGATCCCAGGACCCTGGGATCCTGACCTGAGCCAAAGGCAGGTGCTTAACGACTGAGCCACCCAGGCACCCCTAGATGGATTTTTTTTTAATAATATCAGTTCACATACTACTTTGGTTACAGAGAAAAGTTAATCATAAACAAAACTTAAGTAACTTCTCCCAAAAGTACAGTCATCAAAATAGGAATCAAGTCATACTTGTGGCCTTACGTGTGAGAGCATTATAAATATTAAAAATTAAAATTCACATATATATAAATACATTAAATATATACCTCTCTGTGTGATTATCAGGTGTAAAGCTGATAGTTCAATTAAGGCAATAAGAAAGAAGCAAGCCAAAAATTTTAATAAAATGAAAGGTCATCTTATTTTACATTCCATGTTAAAAGTCTAAAACATTTATAATTGTCTTCCTTTAATCCTTAGAAATTAAAAAGACTACATATATACAAGAAAGGAAATGGCCCTGAAGTTAATTAGAGCTTACTGACACTCGGTTCATTCATAGTAAGACAAAGAAAATAAAATTTTTTTTTAAAGCCTATATAATTGTAGCAAAACAAATAGTATCTTTACCCAGCTCGTGCAATTCATGATGACTGCCTTCTTTGCTTAATGTCTGTCGATATGTGTGACATGTTATTAGATTTAGAACTGGAAAGTAATCTACAGGAGCTCACAGTTTACGCCTGGGCCTCTGTTCTTTCTCTCCACCCATGTGGAGCACCCTCTATCTCACTCACCATGGGACTGGCACCTTCTTAACCCTCAGTTCTTTGCTTAGCTATCTCAGCCTCTGACCAACCAATCCAGTTATTTTTTCCATCACAGAAAGCTTACTTTTTTCCCCTCATACCAGTTTCCTCAATGTGAATTATACCTATAGTTGTCTAATTTATTTGTTTGTTGTCTATCTCTACCCCGAGACTTTAACCTCCCAGACTATGGGTATCTTGGTCAGTGCTGTATTCCCAGCACTACATATAGGACCTAGAACATAGTAGGTGCCAGTTTTCTTAATAAATAAGCCAATCAGAAGGCGCCTGGGTGGCTCAGTGGGTTAAGCATCCAACTCTTGGTTTTAGCTCAGGTCACGATCTCAAGCCTGTGAGATCAAGCCCCGCGTCAAGCTCTGCACTCAGCAGGTAGTCTACCTGAAGATTCTCTCCTTCTACCCTTCCCCTCCCCCTCACACACACGTGTGCACCAACCCCCTCAAATAAATAAATAAAATCTTAAAAAAAAAGAAAGATTCTCTCTCTCCTTCTCTCTCTGCCCCTCCTCCCGCCCCCTCCTGCACTCTCTCTCAAAAAAAAAGAAAAAGAAATAAATAATAAATACACCAACCAATCACTTTACAAGGCTTCCATTTATAATAAAAGCTGACAAAAATAGCTGCTTTTAAAAAGAGACATCTAAATAAAAATACTTTTATATGCCTGTATGAGGAACAGAAATTTGAAACTTACAAAGCTATGGGCCTGTTCCATGCCACTGCTGTCCCCTGGCCTTCCATGTGCCCTTCAAGTGCTTCACCAGAGCACGTTTCTGTTCACCAGTTACCCTGATACACATTATTTCCACCTCCTAAACTCCATTCTCTAAAAACAGTCCTTAAATCACCGACCTCTTTAGTTGCTTTAAAAAGAAGGCTTGAGGGGTATCTCATTTTTAAGGACAGTATATTTTCTAACAGCCAGATGTAATTAAACACTAAAATTTCCCAATCATCTTTCCACTTTCCAACCATCTGGACAGAGACCGCTAACAAGAATTAGGAACAGAAGGCCTAGGGTGCAGGGGAGACATGAGAAGAAGCAAGGTTTCTAGGATGGGACCAAGATGGGTTAGAAAAGAAGGCCAGAAGTTCCACTACCGGGCGCCTGGGTGGCTCAGTTGGTTAAGCGACTGCCTTCGGCTCAGGTCATGATTCTGGAGTCCCTGGATCGAGTCCCGCATCGGGCTCCCTGCTCGGCAGGGGGTCTGCTTCTCCCTCTGACCCTCCTCCCTCTCATGCTCTCTCTCATTCTCTCTGTCTCAAATAAATAAATAAAATCTTTAAAAAAAAAAGAAGTTCCACTACCCCACCTTAACAGCCTTGCTTTCTTCGCTGATGCCCAAAGATTTTCCAATATTAATACAGAACACTTACTATAGCCAGATTGAGTTAAACTCTTTCCAAAGAGATCCACTGAAATAGTCTTACCTCTGTTTCTGTGAGAAGTGTTTTTAGTCTTGTCAAATCCTTTGTTACCATCCCATTCTGAAAAGGGTGGATGAAAAAGGCAAAACCCAGTTAGTATATTAGTTCTTTGCTATGTGGGCATAACTCAATTCCTCCACTTTTTCTAAGGTTTATCTATAAAAGGACAATGCTATCCTCATCTCCCATCCCACTACCATTAATGGTGATAATAAAGCTAATCATCTGTAAGAAGGACAAAATACACAGTGTGGCCTAAAACACTTTATTCACCTTGTGTAAGAGTTTAGAATCAATTCAATAAAATATTCACAACGGGTGTTGCTGAAAAGCAAGATAGGATATGCAAAGAGAAAAATAAACCTACACTTATTTTGAGCTTCCCCCTCAAAAACTAATGGGCTTATATTTACAAAATGGTGAACTCAATCAGTTATCCATGATTCAGATTAACATAAGATGATCATTGCACTTTAAAGATAGCTCATTAATAAAGCAGTTGAAGGAAAACAGGCAAAATAGTCACTCTTCTGAAATTCAAATTTCACTTGAGATTTAAAAGCAAATACTTCTTCCTAGTTTTAAATTAAAAAACCCAACAGGTAAAACTGTGTAATATGCTTAACTTATACTGAAAACTTCCTTAAGGATAGAATTATTTTAATAATAAAGAAGAGGGGTGCCTGGGTGGCTCAGTCGTTAAGCGTCTGCCTTCGGCTCAGGTCATGATCCCAGGCTCCTGGGATCGAGCCCCGCATCAGGCTCCCTGCTCGGCGGGAAGCCTGCTTCTCCCTCTCCCACTCCCCCTGCTTGTGTTCCCTCTCTCGCTGTCTCTCTGTGTCAAATAAATAAAATCTTTAAAAAAAATAAAATAGGGGCGCCTGGGTGGCTCAGTTGGGTTAGGCGACTGCCTTCGGCTCGGGTCATGATCCTGGAGTTCCGGGATCGAGTCCCGCATCAGGCTCCCTGCTTGGCAGGGAGTCTGCTTCTCCCTCTGACCCTCCTCCCTCTCATGCTCTCTGTCTCTCATTCTCTCTCTCTCAAATAAATAAATAAAATCTTTAAAAAAATAAAATAAAAAATAAAAAAATAAAATAAAGAAGAGATAGATTCTTTATCATCTATTTAGAACTAAATAGCTATCCAATTTTGCTATATTAGTAATACAGTTTAGCTTTATATTCACTTGTAAATTTGGTGAAATCAAAAACCAATTATTAAACCAGGGTGCCCGGGTGGCACAGTCGGTTAAGCATCCGACTCTTGGTTTCGGCTGAGGTCGTGATCTCAGGGTGCTGAGACAGAGCACTGCATGGGGCTCCACACTCAGCGGGGAGTCTGCTTGAGAATCTCTCTTTCCTCCTTCTGCCCCTCCCCGTGCTTTGTCTCACTCTCTCTAAAATAAATAAATAAATCTTTAAAAAAAACAAACACACACAATGTTAAACCAATTAAATAATTCACTGTACAGTAATCCCTCAGAAAATGACTAAATTACCCCGAGGTGGGTCATTACATTACACTCAGCTGTATACCAAGTACTTTCCTAATTTCTTTTTTTCCCCAACCAAATATATTTATTTGCAGTGAAAACACTCCAGATTTTCACAGTTTACATCGACTCAGAAGACTAAGTGAGGTGCAGGGAATTCATGCTATATAGCAAAGTAACTACAAACACTTTCTGGCTTTTCCTATTTTCCACTGATTCCTCAGAAATATCCACAAATTTTTTAACAGTAACCAACTGGTGAAAAAAGTTTTAACATCTTTTCTTCTCATTTCTATAGATTGCCAATTCTAAAGTTCCAAAATGTAGTCCCTCAATTATCTCAACCAAAACCAAAAAAACTACAGAAAATTAAATGCTACATACAAAAAATTATTCCAAAATCTGAATAGAATTAGGTCATTCCATCAGAGTGGTGAGAGTGGAATATTAATTTACACCGATAACATCTTCAGAAACAGAAGTAATTACTACTTAGTTTAGGTAACTTTAAACATTTTATAAAATAAATGACTGGACTTAAGAACCCTATACAATCATATGTCCACAGGAGCATTTTAAAACCCAAAACTATACGGGTGCCTGGGTGGTTCAGTCGGTTAAATGTCTGCCTTCGGCTCAGGTCATGATCCCAGGACCCTGGGATCGAGCCCGACGTGGGGCTCCCTACTCAGCGGGGAGTCTGCTTCTCCCTCTGCTCCTCCCCACTCCCCGCCCCCTGCTCCTACTCTCTCACACTCACTCCCTCTCTCTCTCTTTCTCTCAAATAAATAAATAATAGTAAATAAATAAATAAATAAACCCCAAAAATAAGGAATGCACCTGGCTGGCTCAGTTGGTAGAGCACACTCTTGATCTCAAGGTTGTGAGTTTAAGCCCCACATTGGACCTAGACCTTGCTTAAAAAATAAATAGCGCAACCATGTCAGGACCCCTCTCACTCTTGAGAGCTTTTTCTGGATCTTCACTGAATAAACTTCTACGCTTTACTCACAAAAATAATTAATTAATTAAAACCCAAACATATTCCCAGGTTCTATTAAATGACATCTTTATTTTTTTTTAAAGATTTTATTTATTAGAGAGAGACAGAGAGCACAAGCAGGGGGAGCAGCAGATAGAGGGAGAGGGGGAAGCAGGCTCCCCGCTGAGCAGGGAGCCCAACGTGGGGCTCTATCCCAGGACCCTGGGATCATGACCTGGGCAGAAGGCAGACGTTCAACCGACTGAGCCACCCAGGCGTCCCTAAATGACATCTTTAAAGAAAATCATTTAGTTATCCTATACTTTCAAAGTTCTAAAAAGTACCTGCTATTCTTATATATATTATCACAAACCATAAGAACCCAGTGATTAAACATCAGGTTGTTGAAGAGAAATGAGTATCTAAAGATACTCACGAACTTTGATCTCTAATAAAAGGAAGTAAAAGGAAAAATGCAAACTTAATTACTTTTCCCCCACAATATGCATAAGGAGTCAAATGAAGGAATCCATTTTCACACATTCAGAATTAGAGCTCATCAACGTACCAGGGACTCTCCTGTCAGTGACTTGGCAAGAATGCTGGATACCAGTTGAAGCTTTCCTTTCAGTTGCATGCAGCAAAGCACTGCCTGAAAGGCACCATCTCCCTTGGCCAGGCCTTCTCCCAGCACTGTCAGGAAAGAATAGCCAGCATTAACCATGTAACATTAGATGCCCATTTTTCTTGATTATAATATTAGCACACTATCACAAAGATGAATTCTTACACACTAAAAGAATTAACTTCAAGTACTAGTAGAAAACAGTGATGTTTCAGTTCTGTCCAAGACATACATAAAGACAAGAAAAAACATGGTGGAATCCACATATCTAACCCACTAGCAGCCTACAGTCAGGTAGGATCACATCAAAGTCACAGGAAGAAGAGTTCATCTTAAAGCTCTCTCTCCAGTGAAAAATACCAGTCAGCCTATAATTCTGGGTAAATGAGGGCTATTAACTGCAAAGATATTTTCTGAATAAAGTTCCACATTTTTAACAGTGAAACAAGAGATCCAGTGCCATTAAAATGCAAAACAATAGAAGCTGCAAATCTCAACATGTGGTATTCCTAAGCAGCTAAAAGTTAGCTTTTATCAAAAACAGCAAGATTAACTAAGAACCTAATTGTCACATGGCCACAGAAAATGCTAACCTAATTGTTTGGAAGTGTTTACAGACTTAATACAATCACAGGAGCACATATTTCTAAAAACACAGAATATACTCATTTTTATGCCGTGTCATTTGAGATGATTTCTCACAGCAACTGCTAATGGCTCACCTAGTAAAACAATCTGTATCTTTCTCTTCACTGCTAAGTCCAAGATTCTATTTTTAGTTTGTACACACTTTAGCTTCCTTTGCAAGAAAATAATTTGCTGAGAGAAAATAGTTTGGAAATTGCATTTTTTTCTAATTATTGCCAAGGAAATGTGTAAGTATCAGTATAATATACTGCATATTTAAAGTCCACTGGGTCTGTTCATAATGTATTTATTTTAGTTGTACTGAACATATCCTTTCATTATGTTGTTCAATTTTTCCATTACATAAATAACATTACAAGAAACCTAATAAAATTCTACATAAAAATTCCCCATAAGTTCATCACTCAACTAAACAGACTGTCTTCACTTATTCATTTTCTCTTCCAATTTTTATCAATATTTACATAATTTTTACATGATTGTAACTGATATAAATGCAATAGTTTGTATTCTGCTTTGTTTTCCCTTGGCACATTCAGTATCTTCCATGGTTCTCAGAGTGTTTATGCTTATCGTATTATTGCCATATGGCGTTCCATCAAGTGGATACATCAATTTATTTAACTACTCCCTAGCTCCAGAACAATCCCAATTTTTAACTATCGAAACTAACAATGCAATAAACATCTTTATGTATATATCCTTTATTGAAGCAGATTACTAAATTGAAAGTTGCAGTCTCTCTGTATTTAAGAAGGTTTTATTCAATTACTTTTAGTTTGGGACAACCTGTTGTCTCCCTCCATCCACATTACAGATCTACTCAACTGTCCCCGGATAATTCCAGTAAGTGATTAACTCCAATAGAGTATCATTAAGAATGTCTTGAACATCTTATAAAATTCCCCAGTAAGCCCACATCTCCCTCAGCTCTTACTATTCCTAAAACTACTCAAATATGACCTTTGGCAAATCACTTTATCTCTCTGGCCCTCAGTGTGGTCATCTGTAAAATAGAAACACATATAAATTTGTTGTAAGGATTGAATAATAAAATGCTTTAAAGAAGAAACGATAGTCCTACTAAGGGCTGGACTACTTACATTCACTAAGCCTGCTTCCTCCCCTGTAAAATGGAGGTGACAGAAGCTACCTAATAAGGTCGTGGTAAAGATTAATTGTGTTAATTATGTGAAGTATCTAGCACAGTCTCCTCATAAGAGTTCCCTAGATGTTACCTTCCCCTTCTAAAAATTATACACCAGTATTGAGAACTGCTAAGGAAATATCCTAATTCCTTTTCAGTAACTGGAATATTAAGAAACTAGCTGTCAAGCATTAAAGAATGTCTCAGGGAAACAAAAAAAAAATCTAAGAATATTTCAACCTCAGGTGATTATGTCATGTTTAAAGAGTATTAAATCACACGACAGTTTACAAAAACACCTCTCACAGATCTTTGGTTCTGTACAAGGTATTTGCCAAATTTTATTTTGCAAAAGTTCTTGCATTACATTTATGTTTGAAGGCCTGAATATTTGTCAAAATTATGTTTCCTTTTTTTCTCTCTCTCCCTTTTTTAGACAAGAATCAGTACTGATATACTTTATGCCAACTGTTGCCCTAAAATGCAATTCAGTTTGCCTAATAGGATCCCATATGAAGAAGTATCAAAAAAGAAAAAAAAAGTCAACATTTATAGATAAAAAGCTCTCCTGCTATTGCATCATATAACAAAATTAAATTGCGATATTGCCAACCTGGTCCCTTATTATCTGTAATATCTTGAAAAAGCTTGAAAGAAAATAAAGTACAACCCTGTCTATTATTAAACTTGCCTTAGCTATAATAATGAACTTGCCAAAAGAGAGGACATTAAAAATATAATCTAATCTTGAGCATTGTAAAAATGTTACAATGCCTTGCAGAAAAATTCTCTTCCCACCAACTATCTGTGAGATTTTACTGTGAGCACACAACTATTCCCAAACTGAACAGCGCCTTCCTGTCTATTGGGAGTTACTAAGGAGGAGACCTAACACCTTACCTCTGTTGCTATATTCAGGTCTCCATCCCTTCTCATTCTTCAGTTTTTGTAATACGTCTTACTTGAAATGTTTTAGACTAGAAACTAAGTAATATTAAAGGAATATTTAGGGCACCTGGGTGGCTCAGTCGGTTAAGCCACTGAATTGGGCCAATAAGGTCCTTAAGATCACTGGGTATATAGAAACTGTCTAGAAGATGAAATGAGAAGAATGACAATTTCAGGGGCACCTGGGTGGCTCAGTCGGTTAAGCGTCTGCCTTCAGCTCAGGTCATGATCCCAGGGTCCTGGGATCGAGTCCCGCTTCAGGCTCCCTGCTCAGTGGGGAGTCTGCTTCTCCCTCTGCCTCCACCTCTCCCCCACTTGTGCTCTCTCTTTCTCTCATGCTCTCTCTCTCAAATAAATAAATAAAATTTTCTTTTTAAAAAAAGGAATATTCATTCAACTATTTCAACAAAATAGCCTCTCTTAGGGTCTGATAGCCTCTGGCTACCAAAAGGAGACAATCAACAATTAAAATTTAATTCCCCTTACTTGTAAAGAATTACATGCAATAAGAAAGGTGATTTAAAATAAGCCTTAAACACAGTAAATGTTGAGTGTAACTGTATTTTTTTCAGTGACATCACTATATTAGATTATTTCTTTCATCAAGTCCTGAGTTATGTCTAAAATCTTTCATTGAAAAGCTAAGCTGAGGCGACTGGGTGGCTCGGTCCGTTGGATGTACAACTCTTGGTTTCAGCTCAGATCATGATCTCAGGGTCCTGGGATCGAACCCTAAGTCAGGCTCTGTGCTCAGTGAAGAGTTTACTTGAGGATTCTCTCCCTCTGCTCCTGCCCCCTTCTCTCTCTTGCTCTCTAAAATAAATAAATCTTTAAAGAAAAGAAAGAAAAGCTAAGCCTAATCAAGATATTTTTCCAAAATTTTCAATCTACAACAAACAAGGCAATAATTATTCAATGGAGAAAACAGGCTCTTCAATAAATGGTGTTGGGAAAACTGGACAGCTACATGCAAAAGAATGAAACTGGACCACTTTCTTACACCATACACAAAAATAAACTCAAAACAGATTAAATACCTAAATGTAAGAACTGAAACCATAAAACTCTTGGAAGAAAACACAGGCAGTAATCTCTCTGACACTGGCCTTAGCAACATTTTTTTAGATATGTCTCCTCAGGCAATGGAAACAAAAGCAAAAATAAACTACTGGGACTACACCAAAATACAAAGCCTTTGCACAGCAAGGGAAACCATCAACAAAACAAAAAGACAAACTATGGGGCACCTGGGTGGCCCAGTTGGTTAAGCGACTGCCTTCGGCTCAGGTCATGATCCTGGAGTCCCGGGATCGAGTCCCGCATCGGGCTCCCTGCTCAGCGGGGAGTCTGCTTCTCCCTCTGACCCTCCCCCCTCATGCTCTCTCTCTCAAATAAATAAATAAAAATCTTTAAAAAAAAAAAAAAAAAGACAAACTATAATGGGAGAAGATATATGCAAATAATACATCCAAAAAGGGCTTGATACCCAAAATATAAAAAGAACTTATACAACTCAACACCAAGAAAATAAACAACCCGATTAAAAAATGGGCAGAGGACCTGAATAGACATTTTTCCGAAGACATAAAGATGGGCAACAGACACATGAAAAGATGTTCAACATCACTAATCATCAGGGAAATGCAAATCAAATCTACAGTGAAATATCACCTCATACCTGTCGGAATGGCTACAATCAAAAAGACAAAAAATAATAAGTGTTGGTGAGGATGTGGAGAAAAAGGAACCCTTGTGACCTGTTGGTAGAAATGCAAATTAGTGCAGCCACTGTGGGAAACAGCGTGGAGGTTCCTCAAAAAATTAAGAAATACCATACAATCCAGTAATTCCACTACTGGCTATTTACCCGAAGAAAATGAAAACACTAATTTGAAAAAATATATGCACTCCTAAGTTTATTGCAGCATTATTTACAACAGCCAACATATGGAAGCAACCTAAGCGTCCACTGATGGATGAATAGATTAAGTAGATGCAGGGGCGCCTGGGTGGCTCAGTGGGTTAAGCATCTGCCTTCAGTTCAAGTCATGATCTCAGACTCCTAAGATCATGCCCTGCATCGGGCTCCCTCATCAGCAAGGAGCCTGCTTCTCCCTCTCCCTCTGACTCTCTCCCCTCTGCTTGTTCTCTCTCTCTCAAATAAATAAATAAAATCTTAAAAAAAAGAAAAAAGATGATGATGATGATAATGTAGTACAAGGGTTCCTAGGTGGCTCAGTCAGTTAAGTATCTGACTCTTGATTTCGGCTCAGGTCCTGATTTCAGGGTCGTGAGATCGAGCCCCACATGAGGATTCTTTCCCTCTTTCTCTCCTTCTGCCCCTTGCCCCCCTCTCCCTCACAAGCGCTCTCTCACTCTAAAATAAATAAATAAAATCTTTTAGAAAAAAAAAGATGCAGGGCGCCTGGATGGCTCAGTCGGTTAAGCAGCTGCCTTCGGCTCAGGTCATGATCCCAGGGTCCTGGGATCAAGCCCCGCATCGGGCTCCCTGCTCAGCGGGGAGCCTGCTTCTCCCTCTCCCACTCCCCCTGCTTGTGTTCCCTCTCTCGCTGTCAAATAAATTAATAAAAAAATCTTAAAAAAAAAAAAAGATGTAGCACACACTGTGGAGTATTACTCAGCCATGAAAAAGAATGGGATCTTGCCATTTGTGACAACATGGACGGACCTAGACAGTATTATGCTAGGTGAAATGAATCAGAGAAAGACAAATACCATATGATTTCACTTACATGTGGAATCTAAAAAACAACAAATAAACAAAAGCAGAAACAGACTCTTAAATACACAGTACAAACTGATGGTTGCCAGAGGGTCGGGGGGTGAGAGGAGATGGGCAAAACGGGTGGAGGGGTGTGGGAGCTACACTCCAGCTTTCCAGTTACGGAATGAATAGGTCACGGGGATGAAAGGTGCAGCACAGAGAATACAGTCAGTGGAACTGTAATAGGGTTGCATGGTGACAGATGGCGGCAACACTTGTGGTGAGCACAGCATGATGTATAAACCTGTTGAATCACTATGCTATATACACCTGACACCAATGTAACACTGTGTGTCAGCTATACATCAGTTGAAAAAAAATTAATGACCGGGCACCCGGCTGGCTCAGTCAGTAGAGCATGCAAATCTTGATCTCAGGGTTGTCAGTTTGAGCCCCACATTGGGTATAGACAGTACTTAAAAAATAATAATGACATTCTCAGCTAGGGTTTAAAAATCTGGCAGCCTTATGAAAAATATTCATTGATGTTTATGATGACTGAGTTTGATCTACATACTACATGTAGCACAATACTCCTTTAGTTGGTAATATTTTCTTTTGATTTCACTTTTGCCATTTATCTCATTCTATTTTGTTATTTTTTAAGTCTTAGTTTTAATTCCAGTTAGTTAAAATACAGTGTTATTCTATTTTGTTAATGTAAAAACTGTAAGTTTCCTATATAATCAATATTTCAAATGCAGAGAAAAATAATTATTTCAGGAATATGTTCCTGTTATGCCAAATACAACTTAGGTTCAGATAATGAAAACAGAGTTGCCCACCTCATTTATCCAGTGCTCACGAGTGTGACAACTATCACGACCTACAGCACACCACCAAACTGAGAACCAAGGTCCATGAACTTAAAGCCTATGTAGTTAATTTTTAAGATCCCTTCAAGTCCTGGAGCACCTGGGTAGCTCAGTTGGTTAAGCAACTGCCTTCGGCTCAGGTCATGATCCCAGAATCCTGGGATCAAGCACCATGTCAGGCTCTCTGCTCAGCGGGAAGCCTGCTTCTCCCTCTCCCACTCCCCCTGCCTGTGTTCCCTCTCTCGCTGTCTCTGTCAATTAAATAAATAAAATCTTTAAAAAAAAAAAAAAAAAAAAAAGATCCCTTCAAGTCCTTACTCACAGTCTATTTATTCTTTTTGAAATAAAATTCCAACTTTAAACTTTGTGATTCTAATTAGTTCCTGGCTTGAAAGAAATCAGCCATAAAAAACATTTTGGGGACAACCAAGTAAATTTGATTATAGACTGGGTTTTAGGTAATATTACAGAATCACTGTCAATTTTATTTGGTTAATAAAAAAACTGTGATTATGCAATTATGGCCTTATTTTCGAAGATGCATACTAACGTATTTAGGGGTTAATTATCATGATGCCTGTCATTATTTTCAAATATCTCAGAAAAAAAATGAATACGGTAAAATCTCACAATCTAAGTTTTGAGAATATGAATGTTTATTAAAAACACCTATTTTCCTACAGGAAAATATCGTAATTTCTTCATTAACAAAAAACACTTTTAAAGTTTTTTAATTCTGTAACAACGATTGCCTGTCTGATATCTTAACCCTGCCTGAGAAAGTGAAATCAGAAAGTCAGAAGCAGCAAATGGAAAAGAGGGAGAAGGTAGTTACAATGAGGCATGTTGAGCGTTGCAAGAAATGCAAACTGACAGCCTGACAGTAAGGGAACAGATGTCAAAACAATACAGTATGGAAAATGCAAACCTAAGGTTGGGGCCAGTAGGACAGGAGCCATTCCATAGCTCTCCATCATTACAAAGCAGTATACTAATTAACAGGCTGAGATTCTTGACTTGCTTTTTATTACTAACTCACTGCCTAACCATGGTATTTTCTCTTACATTAAAATTACCAAAAGTTGAAAAGAAAAAAAAAATTCATCTAATAGCAGAACTCTACAACTAGCAATACATACATATAAACTTGGCCAATATTCCCAACTATCTATTTCAAATAAACAACTTTATATACACTGCTTTTGCATTTAAGTAAGCGTTTTCCATGTTCTTCCATATCACCTACATGGTAACGAGGAATGCACAGAATTTAAAGAAGTCCTCCCTTACTGGAAGCGGATTTTTCACTTTTACACGTAGCACTGCAATGAACACCAGTCCACATACAATTTCTTCCTTCTTTTGGATTATTTACTTGGGAAAGCATCCCAGAAATGAGATTAATGGGTCAAAGGGTATAAACATATTACCATGCTGCATTCTCCCTCATACTCCACCAACACAAGAGTATACTTATTTCATTAGAACTTTATCCTAGACATTAAACTTGTTTTTCCCCAACATTATAGAGGTATAACTGGTATACAAAACACTGCATATAATTAATGTATAAATTTGGTAAGTTTGCACATATGTATACACCATGTTACTATCATCACAATACAGGTAATGAACATATCCATCACTCCCAAAAGGTTCCTGGTTAAACATTTATTTTAGCAATTCAGTAGTTGTAAAACAGTATCTAACTGTAAAAAGCTAAGTAAAACAACAGAAAAATATTCCATATGCTCCTTCACTAACAGCATTTACTCTCCTGTGATTTTTCACAAGTCATTTAACCTTCTGAGACTTTGTATGTCTCCAAAATGAGAAGACTGTACCAACCTCACTACTACTCAAGGTAGTGAAAAGTGAAGAAAGAGGGTCCATTTCTCACACATGAGATTGGCAAAATGTCAAGACTGACAGGCTCCAGTGTTACTGAGATTATGGGGCACAGGCATTCTCATGTACTGCTGCTGCGTGCGTGCATCAGAAACGAATCTGACAATGTCTGTTAAAACTGTAAGCATATATTCGGGCACCTGGGTGGCTCAGTCATTAAGCATCTGCCTTTGGCTCAGGTCATGATCCCAGGGTGCTGGGATCGAGCCCCACATCGGTCTCCCTGCTCAGCGAGAAGCCAGCTTCTCCCTCTCCCTCTGCTGCTCCCCCTGCTTGTGCTCTCTCCCTCTCTCTCTCTCTCTCTCACTGTCAAATAAATAAATAAAATCTTTAACAAAAAACTGTAAGCATATAGGGGCACCTGGGTAGCTCAGTCAGTTGAGCATCTGCCTTGGGCTCGGGTCATGATCCCGGGGTTGTGGGATCGAGTCCTGCATCGAGCTCCCTCTCAGTGGGGAGCCTGCTTCTCCCTCTCCCTCTGCCTGCAGCTCCCCCTGCGTGTGCGTGCACACACTTGTCAAATAAATAAATCTTTAAAAAAATTTTAAATAAATCTTTAAAAAAAATTTTAAATAAATCTTTAAAATATACACACACACACACACACACACACACATAATTTCAAGCCAGATATCCAACTTTTAAAACTCCTTCACCCAGGAGCGCCTGAGTGGCGAAGTCAGTTAAGTGTCCAACTCTTGATTTCGGCTCAGGTCATGAGCTCAAGGCCAGGTTCATGCTCAAGAGGGAGTCTGCTTGAGATTCTCTCTCCCCCTCCCTCTGCCCCAGCCCCTACCCCCACCCCCACTCTCCCTCTCTCACTCTCTCTAAAAACAAATATGTCTCTTTTTAAATTTTTTTTATTTTTTATTTTATTTATTTGACAGAAACACAGCGAGAGAGGGAACACAAGCAGGGGGAATGGGAGAGGGAGAGAAGCAGGCTTCCCGAGGAGCAGGGAGCCCGATGCGGGGCTCGATCCCAGGACCCTGGGATCATGACCTGAGCCAAAGGCAGACACTTAACTGACTAAGCCACCCAGGTGCCCCTAAATACGTCTTAAAAAAAAAAAGGGAAAAAACAACTCCTTCACCTAAACATCCTTTTAAGACTATCCTACAGAAACAAACAACAGTAAGAAAGAATATATTTTTATTACAGGATGGATTATAATGAACAAACTAGAAAACTAGAACCACCTGAATGCCCAATATGAAACATTTATAGTATGGAATATTAAGCAGTAATTGGAAGTGGTAGAACTTAGAAAGATATCCATGATCTGTTGGTATGGAAGAAATATGCTTTGTAGTGATCATATAAATCTTTTTTAATTTTTAAAGGAAAACCCCTACCTACATTATTATAAGCATTTGTGTTTGTCACTGTGGAAAAAGGTACTAAAGATACAGAAACTAGTAACAGGGATTTCTTCAGATGGGCTAAAACGGGGAAATGATTCCCTTCTTCATATTCCACTATATCATCTGACTTACTATTATTTGGCTTGTGGGTAACTTTAAATGTCCACATGTAGTAAAGATTTTATTAAAGGAGGTTCACATTCTTCAATGAATGGTTATGTCCAATATGCCACAGGAGTTAATAGTTTTTAAGGTTTACAACAAAAACAGTTAATATTTTCAAAAGTTCTGATACAAAAGCGTAATAAAAAGCTTTTAACTTCTGTTTAACACCTCAGCACCCCTCCCCCAAATTCTGGATAAATGACACATTACAGTACTCAAATCACTGAGCTGTGCAAAAAATCCCACCAAGGGTGTGTGAGAATGCACGCTGAGCCCCTTCTCCCACTCACTCAATTCATTCCAGTGAACTGGCAGCAATCACGAAGAAAAGGATTCCTATTCTATGAGTACCCAAAGAGCAAGAATCTTTTTAATTAATTTCTCGCCCAAAGAAAACAGGAAAAAGCACCAAGGAGCACCCTAGACAGTCTCTCCTCTCTAAGGGAAATCTTCTACTGAAGGGATAAAAACATTTTAGGAAGAACAAGCAAGCATTTCAATTGACCCAAGCTTAACATTTAATCAATGTGTGTTACAGTTCTTAAAATTTGGCTCTTACTGACTGAAAATACACAAACGTGAAAAGGACACTATCAATGTTCTCACTCGTGACTAGGAACCATGTTCAAGTGTACACCCATCAAGGCAAGGAAGGTGTCATCTAAATTAGTTACTAGTCATCACTGTAAGGTGGAGTGTTTAAAATACTATAATCTCTCCTGAAATTAGCATATAAAAAAATCAAATCTTAAACATTGCTCATTTAAATAACTCAAAATTTTCAAAGTAGAAAACAGTCCCATTTTTAAACATACCATGCCTACAATCTTCATCAGCTTGCCCATAGTTTTTCTGCAAAATAAAAAGATACAAGATTAAATTAAGTAGTTCAAGGGCTGCTTAACACAGATTTTATCCAAAAAGAGCTCTGCTTTGTTTCAAAGTTTAATTATTAATGTTTCAAATGTAATATTCACAGAGCACAACCAACTCATGTGCTCTCTGAGGATTACACAGTACTCTACAAATAAACATTATAATGTACTTCCCTGTCCATTTACTCACTCGACTTCTCACTTTCTCTAGCTCCAAATCACCAGAGCCTCCTCCTTCATGATCACCCTCGGCTAACGACTTCACTGAAGGAAGGAAACTCCACTTTCCAATTGCTCAGACAAAACAACATTGAAGTAAGGAATCTGTGACGGCTCCCTCTCTTTCACTCCCTGCATTCACGGATTAAGAAATCTTACTAGTTCTATCTTCAACTTAGAACCAGAACCAAAGCACTTCTCACTCTCTCCACTGCTACCATTTTGTCTGAACCACTATCATCTCTGGCATGGATTATTCCAACAGCCTCCAAACTAGTCCCCCTGCCTCTACACTTACCCTCCTATAGCCTATTCTCAACAAAAAAGCCAAAGAATTCCTGCCAAATCAGATCATACCACCCCTCTGCTCAAAACCCCACAAGAGGGGGGCACCTGGGTGGCTCAGTCGTTAAGCGTCTGCCTTCGGCTCAGGTCATGATCCCAGGGTCCTGGGATCGAGCCCCGCATCGGGCTCCCTGCTCAGCGGGAAGCCTGCTTCTCCCTCTCCCACTCCCCCTGCTTGTGTTCCCTCTCTGGCTGTCTTTCTCTCTGTCAAATAAATAAAATCTTTAAAAAAAAAAAAAAAAAAACCCACAAGAGGGACGCCTGGATGGCTCAGTCAGTTAAGCGTCTGCCTTCAGCTCAGGTCATGATCCCAGGGCCCTGGGATCGAGTCCCGTATCAGACTCCTTGCTCAGCGAGGAGCCTGCTTCTCCTGCCTGCCGCTCCCCCTGCTTGTGCTCCTCTCTCTCTCTGACAAATAAATAAAACCTAAAAAAAAAATTTTAATTTAAATTTAAAAAACCCACAAGAGCTCCCCATCTTAAGTAGAAGAAAAACAGGTCCTTACAGGGACCTGGATGACCCCACAGGATCTAGTTCTGTTACCCACTCCTTGTCACATACTTTTCTCCAGCACAGGGGCCATCTAGCTATCTCTCAAACATGCCAGGCAGGCTTCTGCCTCAGGGTCTTTGCACTGTTTCCTCTGCCTGTAATGCTCTTCCTCCAGATCTTGACATGGCTCACTCCCTTACCTCTTTCATATCACCTGATCCGTGAAGCCAACCTTGACCACTCAATTTAAAACTGCAACTGCATCCCTAACCCTAGTATCCCCAATCTCCCTTGCCCTGTCCGGCTTTTTTTCATGCAGACTGCTACCTTCTCACAGTCTAAAGTGTCTACCTATATATAGTATCTATTGTTTACTGTCTGTCCCCCTAATAGAAAAAATACCATGAAGGCTCTTCTTTTTCACCAATGTATACCAAGTACCTAGACCAGTGTCCAGCACATAGTATACACTCAGTAAGTATCTGGTGGATGAGTGAATAACCCAAAATGTTATACATTAGTGCAATTTAAAGGCTTAAAAACAGTTGTTGCAATTAAACATATTCAGCAATCACTAGCCAGGTCACTCATCTCCTCAGCCCAGAATTAGGTGATTATGACCAACAACTGTCCCCACTCAATGAAAAAGTCCCTTTTACATGGTTGGGCATTGGCTTATCAACAGTGTTTACTCACCAGTTGCAAAAATGAGGCAATTCTGTAAAGAAGACTCTCAATTTTGATGCTTTCTATCTCCAGTGGACATGGCCCTGTGAAGTCAGCCATGGAGTACCGGCCAAGAGAAAGGAGGGCCTCTGTGCAGTGCTTGAGGGTCATTTCATAGTCCTGCCTCTTAAGTGAT
Source organism: Neomonachus schauinslandi (assembly GCF_002201575.2). Taxonomy (NCBI): domain Eukaryota; kingdom Metazoa; phylum Chordata; class Mammalia; order Carnivora; family Phocidae; genus Neomonachus; species Neomonachus schauinslandi. Next base: position 46,554,707 of record NC_058417.1, on the reverse strand, counting down.
TCGCACGCTTGTTCACATGACTTCTCAGCTCTTCTGTCTTCCATGACTCAGGGACAAAAATCCTAAAGGCAGGAAGAAAGAACAAGTCAGAGAAAGTTTTAAAATCTTACTAAATTCTAGCCTCATTCCTACCTCAGCTGGTTTAATTATCTATCTGAATAGTTACTCTCAATCAGCCTTCTGACCAAGCTGCAGCTGAGCAGTGGCTACTGACGCTACAAAATCTATACTTCTCTTTTATATTCTGTGAAATCTTTACTAAGATCCGAGCAAAATGTCAACCGTAAGTCAGTATCATACAAACAACACATCAAATGTATAAATGAAACATGACTTTGAATATTGCAGGGTGCAACAAACCATGAAGGCTTTTTTTTTTTTTTAAACCAGACAGTAGAGAAATGTTTCATATCCAAACCTCCCAAGTTCAGTCTTATAATTCTGTGACTGTGATTGCAGAGAATCGAAATCTATACCATGCAGGATTTTTCCCACCAACATAAAAAAAATGGCTAAAATCCAACTTTGAACTGCCTATTAATTCAATTCAACAAAGATCTCCCGAGGCCAAGCCCTGTGCTAACAACACTGAAATCAAAGATGGAACATGGCATCACTGCTTTCAAGAAACTCCGATTCTAGCAAGAGCAGCCAAGCACAAATGAACAATTACAAGAAAGACTTATTCCATCTGCCAAAAGGCATGAGCTGGCCTCAAAAGGTGAACAGAAGTTCACCACGCAGAGATGATAGGGAGAGCATATGTGGGCTTTTCAGAGAGAGGAGTTCAAGTGAAATGACGGAGGAGAAACTATGTGACTTGAACTCCAGCTGTGTCAGGGAAAAGAGGAGCAGGAGAGACGAATGACCTCACATGCCACAAGAAGTGAGAGCTTTATTCCACAGGTGATGGGGCATGATAGATTTTTAAATAAGGAAAAGAATCTGGGGCATCTGGGTGGCACAGTCGGTTAAGCGTCCAACTCTTGGTTTCGACTCAGGTTGTGATCTCAGGGTCATGAGATCAAGCCCCGCGTCAGGCTCCACGCACAGTGCACAGACTGCTCAAGGGTCTCTCTCCCTCTCTCTCTCTGCCCCTCCCCAAATAAATAAATCTTTAAACATAAAAATAAAAGTAACTAAATAAGGAACGACTCTCTTGTATAGAAGTCCTGTGAAGAAGTGCTGAGAGGCAGGCATTGCTATTAATAAGAGACCACTACGGTGGTCCAAGGAAGAGATACTGAGAATTCAAGCACAGCCTCTGCCTAGCTGGATCACTCACACAGCAAGAGCACAAAACCTACGCAGAGAAGACCTAAAATCCTTTGACCTGACGATCACAATACTACTTCGGAGGATCACTCTTGCTGACCTCTAGTCACCAGCTCCGTCAAGCACGCAGATTGCTTTTCTTGCCTGCTCCCACCTTACTCACTCTCCTACTCTTCCCTACTTTCCACCTTACCCACTGGCCCCAGGTACTTCTCTGTCCCTCTCGGCTCTCTCCAGCCCACACGGACACTCCTGCCTGGCCTCTCCAGCTTTGATGACAACCTGGCCCCACGCTCTCCCAGCTGTTCTTCAGCCATCTGCTGCCTCTGCCACCCGCAGCGAAAGCCAAAGGGAGACACCTGCGGATAGGCCCCCAAAACACAGTGGCGGGGGGTGAGGCAGAAGGACAGACTTCAGCAGAGGTCCAGGCCCCTTCAACTTCGTGATACTTGTATGTCAAAAAATGTAGAAATTTCTAAGGAATGGACCAAGAAAGAGTCAAAAAGGACTTCGGCCTCTGTCAGCATTTGTTAAACTGGCTGGTATGCACATGGGTACAATATTCTCTACTTTTCTCAGTTTGAAATTTTTAATTAAAAGAATACCAAAACACGGTTTTAAAATTACAGGATATTTTAAATGTTTACATTTAGCAAATTTTAACAAGAACCACAAAAACAAAAACAATAAAAAAAAAATCTGTTATTCACAAGATAATCCAACAAATAGGGGCGCCTGGGTGGCTCTGTCGGTTGAGCGTCCAACTTTTTTTTTTTTTAAAGATTTTATTTATTTATTTGACAGAGAGAGTTAGCGAAAGAGGGAACACAAGCAAGGGGAGTGGGAGACGGAGAAGCAGGCTTCCCTCGGAGCAGGGACCATGATCTGAGCCGAAGGCAGACGTTTAACGACTGAGCCACCCAGGCGCCCCCGAGTGTCCAACTCTTGATTTCAGATCAGGTCGTGATCTCAGCATCATGAGATCAAGCCCCTTGTCCGGCTCCACACTCAGCAGGGAATGTGCCTGAGGATTCCCTCTTTCCTTCTCCCACTCTCTCTCTCTCTCTCTCTAAAATAAATAAATAGGGGCACCTGGGTGGCGCAGATGGTTAAGCATATGCCTTCGGCTCACGCCATGATCTCCAGGTCCAGCGATCGGGGCCCACATCGGGCTCTCTGCTCAGCAGAGAGCCTGCTTCTCCCTCTTCCTCTGCCTCTCCCCCTGCTTGTGCTCCCTCTGTCTCTCCCTCTCTCAAATGAATAAATAAAATCTTAAAATATCTCACTTTAAAATAATTAATTAAATCTTTAAATAAATAAATAATACAACAAATATCTAGAGTACTGTGTACTCAGTCTCTCCATGGCGTCCGTTTCAACTTCCTCAGCCCTCCTTCAATGGGCCACAAGACCCAGTTTGACTTAGTGAAGCTTAAATATGTTAGGTATAGTTGGTATTCATGCCCCTTATACAAACATGCATCAATGTGGATGAAATCAATTACCAAACAAAAATCAAAAATGACGACTTCCATATTACTACTGTGACTTTGCCCCTTAGGCATAAGAATGGCATTAGAAGATAATCACTAACTTATTACACAGGCCTCAGCTGATGCTCCTGACACTACGGACCAAATACTTCTTAGTTTGGGGAGGCCGTCCCGTGCTTTGTAAGATGTGTAAGAGCATCTCTGGCCTCTACCCACTAGATGCCAGTAGTATCTCCCAACCTGTGACAACTCAAAGGGGCTGCAGACATAAGCAAATGTCCCCTGGGGGGTAAAATCATTCCCGATTGAGGATTACTGATACAAACAAGCACACAGTATTCGCTTGGCAGGTAACAGCAACAATAGATAGATAAACCCACGGATACCAAACACCCCAGAATGAGCAAATCTTTCCTATAAAACTCTGAGCCCACATCTAGAAAATATTACAAGAAGTAAAAAGAAAAGAAAAACCAAGAATGCACAACCTACAATCTTCCTTAGGGACAGAATGCAGCACAGTGATCCAAGCATAGGCTCAGAGCCAGAGAACTTGCATTCACAACTCACCAGCCCCCCGCACTCACCAACCCCCTCACTCACCATCAGCCCTGTCACTCAGACACTCGCCAGCTGCATGGCCAGGGCAAGTGACTTAACCTCCTGTATCTCGACTTACTTCTAAAATGGCAAGACAACTAATGCCTACCTCCTATGATTAATGCAGGCTTAGGTAAAATAATATGTGTAGAACACTTATAAGAATGCCTGGCACACAATAAGTGCTCAGTTAAGTGTTAGCTATTGTTTTTCCCTAAAATTCCAAATCTGCAATTTATATAAAGTAGAATCACTGCACTGATCTCAACATAAAATAATGTAATTATAGAAAACAAAACAGCACTCTACATAACTACTTTACTTACTTAACAGAGGAATTATTTTCATCTATTTTATCCACCTCAATAAACTGATAATGATTATGGAAGAACAGCCTTTGGAGAAGTAAGTACATTTGTCACTGATCTAGACAAGAAAACCCCTAAAAGTGGCTATAAAGGGAGATCACAAGACTCTTGTCAACATTAGCCACCAAACATATTCGCCAGGGGAATCTCAATAACAACATATAAGTAGAGATGAGAGGCAGAACTATTAATGTCAGGAGATCTGTGGGTAAATGACTTAGAGTTAACATCTGATTCATTAGGTTCAAGAGCCTACCTCAGAAGAGGATGTGAAAGTTTCTACCCCAATTACCTTTGCTAATCAGGTCCTGAAAATTAGTTTCTACCTAAGTCCTACCTGAACCTCACTAGGGGTACTTTGCTGTAGTGTGGATCACAGTACGAAACAGGTCTTATTCAACTGTTTTCTCTGGTTTTTCAGAAAACCGCATCACCTCGCTACACATACTCCTGAAGAAACTAAAGTGCTTTCTCACAGGTAAAATAAAAACTGCCAGTCAAGTGAGATGATGCCGCAAGCCATGCTAAAATGGACTACAGAAAACACAGAGTAAGAGATCTAGAACTACTTCTCCTAGAAGAGGCCAGCACCCAGATGCACCTCACTGTGGGGCTGACAGACACTCTGGACTAGGATACAGATACAGCCATATCGATAGCATATGATCCCGCTGCCTGGCCAGAACAGCCGGATCCAAGGGCAGACACTGACCATGCTGGGTCTAGAAGAGCCTCTCCTGTGGGACAGGGAGGTCCAGGGAAAGGAGATGAGTCACATGAATCACATCAATATAGGAAGAAGCACCATATCCGCCTATTGTGAGATGTACCCTCTATCAGCCTTGATTCTTTCTCTTCCTGTTAAAAACATTCAACTTGCATAAAAAGAACATAAAACACTGTAACTTTCTACAAACACCGACCCCTGTGGGGAACATGGGCTTTGGAATATGTAACTTCACAGGCAAGAAAGCAGGCATCAGAAACCAAGATTCCAATCCAAATCCATGAACTCCGGCAATCTGCTGCTGACCTATAGAAGAGACTAATATCATTAGTTATTTGGCCACCCAGTATCCATTCCTCTTCCTGGTAATAAAAGCCCATACTTCCCCTTTGAGAATTCACCTCTGCCCTACTCTCAGTCCATGTGGTTCCTGAGGAGCAGACTGCACCACGGAAAACAAGGCTGCCATGGCACAACCGGCCAATCCAAGTCTCACAGCCCAGAACACAATGATTGGCTCAGGGTGAGACATGTGACCCCATAAGAGCCAATGAAACATGAGACTTTTGCTGAGGCTTCTGGGAAAGAGGTGTCCTTTCCTGCTAAATCTAAACTCTGAGAGACTCCAGGGGTTGAATATGCTGCGGCCATTTTTCTAACATATAGTGCCTACAACTGAAGTCTATACAGGAAAAGGCAGAGTTGATTCATGGGGAGAAACTGAGTCCTGATGTCACTACTTGAGCCCTGACTCCAGCTAGCTATGCCTGGACCTTGCAGTTACGTGAGCCAAGAAATTTCTTTCTAGTTTAAGACAGTTCAGGTTGATGTTTCAGGCAGTTGGAACTAATTGATATATATGTACATCTAATTTGTACCTCACAGGAAGTGAAAAACAGAAGGGGCTGGTGACTGTCTCATAAAACAGTATCTACACACGATTGCTAATAACACTGGCCACAATTACTGATTACTAATAACAGAAAGTGTAGAGAGGGAAAAAAGTGCGGTATTTGGTTATAATGCCTGTTGAAAATATAATTCTAAAACATTTGTTTAAACGACTTCACCATAAAGCTACTTCAGCAGTAATAAGAACCATTTACTGAATGCTTATTTTGTGCTGGATGTTGTTGAAAACACTCTATGGAATCTAATTTAATCCCTATAATGACCTTATATGGTGGATATTATTATTTTTTCCAATCCCATTTACAGAGAAGGAAACTGAAGCACAGAAAAGTTACTTAACCACAGCTATACTGTAAACAACAGAGGCAGGATTCAAATCCTGCTTTTAGCCATGACACTGACTCTGAACCCACAATCGAGGTTCCAATGCTGTTCCAAGAGTAGAAACTCAAACCCAGGCACTTCCAAAACCATCAAACGTGAATCTAAGTATCACCATTTTAATTCTAAAACAGTCTTAATGACTGATTTCCTACATAATTCTGCATTATAAAAGTATCCGTGTGTTAACCATGTTAGAGATTACAATTTAAAAGTAAGTGGGAAAATCCTCCCAAATCTAAGCCAATCATCTTTTTTGGTTAAGCAAAAGTCCTAGGAGTCCCTAAGACTAAGGAGTATTTTAATTAGCACCACCTTTCCATAAAATGATAACATTTGCACCTTCCACAAAAGTCAACTTTATGAGAACATTCCTATCACTAAGTTAGTTTTCATTGCTTTTTTTTTTTTTTTAAGGATTTTTATTTATTTATTTGACAGAGACACAACGAAAGAGGGAACATAAGCAGGGGGAGCGGGAGAGGGAGAAGCAGGCTTCCCACGGAGCAGGGAGCCCGATGTGGGGCTTGATCCCAGGACCCTGGGACCATGACCTGAGCCGAAGGCAGATGCTTAACAAATGCCACCCAGGCGCCCCTTATTGTTTTTATAGGAAAGAAACTTGTTTTAAAATCTATCTATCTTGCTCTCTGGGCTCAGACCTAGTTTGCGGCGACATGGCTAAACACACCAAGAAGGTCGGAATCGTGGGTAAATATGGGACCCGTTATGGTGCCTCCCTTAGGAAAATGGGGAAGAAGATTGAAATAAGCCAGCCTGCCAGGTACACTTGCTCCTTCTGTGGCAAAACCAAGATGAAAAGACGAGCTGTGGGGATCTGGCATTGTGGCTCCTGCATGAAAACCGTCGCTGGTGGCGCCTGGACCTACAACACCACTTCTGCTGTCACAGTAAAGTCTGCCATCAGAAGACTGAAGGAGTTGAAAGACCAGTAGAAGCTTCACCATTTGAAACATTGTTAGCCTATAATAAATGGGTTAATTTATATAACATACATACATACATACATAAAATCTATCCATCTTGGGGCACCTGGGTGGCTCAGTCGTTAAGCGTCTGCCTTCGGTTCATGATCCCACGGTGCTGGGATCGAGCCCTGCATGGGTCTCCCTGCTCGGCGGGAAGCCAGCTTTGCCCTCTCCCACTCCCCCTGCTGTGTTCCCTCTCTCGCTGTCTCTTTCTCTGTCAAATAAATTTTTTTTTAAATCTATCCATCTTCGTACAATTCAAAAAAAGGAAAAAAAAATGATAAATTAGACCTAATCAAAATTAAACATTTTTGCTCTCTGAAAAACACCGGTAAAGGAATGAAGAGAAAGCTAAAGACTAAGAGAAAATTATTTGCAATCACATATCTGAAAAAGGGTTTGTATCCGGACATAGAAAGAACTCTCAAAACTCAATAGTAAGAAAATAACCAAATTAAAAGCTGGATAAAAGATTTCCACACAGGGCGCCTGGGTGGCTCAGTTGGTTAAGCAACTGCCTTCGGCTAAGGTCATGATCCTGGAGTCCCTGGATCGAGTCCCGCATCGGGCTCCCTGCTCGGCAGGGAGTCTGCTTCTCCCTCTGACCCTCTCGACCCTCCCCCCTCTCATATGCTCTCTCTCTCAGTCTCTCTCTCTCAAATAAATAAATGAAAAATCTTTAAAAAAAAAAAATTTCCACACACACTCCACAAAGAAGATAGGATGATGGCAAATTAGCACATGAAAAGATGTTCAATGGCTTTAGTCATCAGAGAAAGGCAAATTAAAACCATGACCAGACATACTACATACCTATCAGAATGGCTACATTACAAAGATTGATGATATCAATGATGTGGAATAACCAGAACTCTCATACACTGCGAGTGGGAACATAAAATGGTACAACCCGGGGCACCTGGGTGGCTCAGTTGGTTAGGCGACTGCTTCGGCTCAGGTCATGATCCTGGAGTCCCAGGATCGAGCCCCACATCGGACTCCCTGCTCAGCAGGGAGTCTGCTTCTCCCTCTGACCCTCCCCCCTCTCGTGTTCTCTCTCTCATTCTCGCTCAAATAAATAAATAAAATCCTTAAAAAAATAAAATAAAATAAAATGGTACAACCCCTCCAGAAAAAGGGTTGACAGTTTCTTAAAAAGTTAAACATATACTCACTGTATGACCCAGCAATCCCCTCTCCCCACAGACAGCTACCCTGGAGAAATGAAAACGTATGTTCACACAAAAATCTATACACAGATGTTTACAGCAGCTCTACTCATAACTGCTAAAAAGTGGAAACAATCCAAATATCCTTTAATAAGTGACAATGGAAAACTACTCAGCAATAAAAAAAGAATAAATTTGCAATACATGTAATACTTTAGATGAATCTGAAAGAATAAAAGAGCCCAGTCTCAAAAGCTTAACAGGGTATGATTCCATTTGTATTATATTCTCAAAAAGCCAAAACTATAGGGATGGAAAAAGGTCAGTGGTTGCAGGGGTGATGGAATGGGGATGGGTAACTACACAAGGAGCGCATGAGGGAGTTTTCTGGGATGACGACAGTGTGTATCCTGACTGTAGGAATGTCTGCAAAAACTATACATGTATGAAATTGAAAAATTTTTTTTTTTTTAAAGATTTTATTTATTTATTTGACAGAGAAAGACACAGCGAGAGACGGAACACAAACGGGGAGTGGGAGAGGGAGAAGCAGACTCCCCGCCGAGCAGGGAGCCCGATGCGGGACTCGATCCTGGGACTCCAGGATCATGACCTGAGCCGAAGGCAGTCGCCCAACCAACTGAGCCACCCAGGCGCCCGAAATTGAAAAATTTTTATTACCAAAAGAAAAAAGCCACTTTTACAGTATGATAATTTCAAAGTAAAATTTTAAAATTACTTTTAAAATATAAATCGCAATGTCACAATTAACATGTTTTTTAAAAACTGGAAATAGATACAGAAGGGTAAGTGTTGTTAATAAATGGAAAACTTCTACACATTTCCCTTTCCATGCATGTACGTTTTAGAGGCAAGAATGGAGGCTCAGAAAGAATATCTCCAAATAGAGCAATCACTGAGTTCACTTGGCACAAAATATAGGATACTTCTGAAGAATTCCAACATCGCTAAGTAATCTGTTCAGGACCAAAAGTAAATATTAGAAGAAAAATGCAATCAACAGTGCACCACAAAGGTGGTAGGTAGACAGGCCTGGACTAAGACATCTTCAGTAACAGATGATAAAAAGGAAGGTGATTTTTAAAAGCATCATTCTTTTCCCACTGTGGACTTCTTTCTGTAACAGTATAAGAAAGACCACCATGAAATCAAGTCATGAAATGTATTTTATTGTTAAAAAAAAAAATCAGTTATCTTCCCTAAATTAACTTTTCTTGTTAATGTAGTTATGTTCCTCCTTCATTTCAAAAGAGCTAAAGCTTATTTGACTACAGACAGACTTCAAAAAAAAATAAACTGTGACCAAACAGCAGGAGCCAATGGTAGTAAATAAAATTTCCTCAATCTAAATTGAAGATGATTTCTATACTGTCTTATACATTTGTTTCCATCAGAAACAAAAAAATTATCTTCCTCATAATTAACTTAGGTGGAATGAATCGGACGGCATTTGTCAAGATTTGCGAAGACTGATGATGAGTTTTGCTGGACATTAGAACTATCCACTCACTAACAGCCATAATCGGGTCTTGATTAGACTCCAAGTTGTCCTTAATTATTTTTTTTTTAAAGACTTTATTTATTTATTTGAGAGAGAGAGAATGAGAGAGAGCAAGCACATGAGAGGGGGGAGGGTCAGAGGGAGAAACAGACTCCCTGCCGAGCAGGGAGCCCGATGCGGGACTCGATCCAGGGACTCCAGGATCATGACCTGAGTCGAAGGCAGTCGCTTAACCAACTGAGCCCCCCAGGCGCCCCAAGTTGTCCTTAATTATTAAGTTACATAAACAATAAAACCATAGGAAAACTTAAAAGACACATACAATAAAATACATAAGTTTCTTTACATGACTAACAAAACAAAAATTTAAAGGAAGAATTGCTAGGAAAAAATTAAGAGATTCACTTTTTTTTACTAAGTCAGTAACTTGCCTTTAATCTGCCTCATGCATTGTTATTTTCCCTGTGGAAACTCTATTATTCTGAAAACAAGACTCTTCTGGAAAGTAAATGTATTGTGACAAAAGAAGAAAAGCCAGATTGATACATTATTAAAATAACCCATATGACCTAGCCCAGTGGATTAAGGAAAGCATATCAGAGCATGCCCTGTTCTCCAGACTCAGCAGCACAGCTGTGGGGGGACAGTGACGCCACTAGAAGGGTGTCATGCTTCCTCAGGGACACAAAAAGTTAAGAACCATTACTCCAGGGCGCCTGGGTGGCTCAGTCGGTTAAGCGACTGCCTTCGGCTCAGGTCATGATCCTGGAGTCCCCGGATCGAGTCCCGCATCGGGCTCCCTGCTCGGCAGGGAGTCTGCTTCTCCCTCTGACCCTCCCCCCTCTCATGTGCTCTCTCTGTCTCATTCTCTCTCTCTCAAATAAATAAATAAAATCTTTAAAAAAAAAAAAAAAGAACCATTACTCCAGAGGTGGCACGGTGGTCCTGAAATGCCTATAAAATAATGTCCAGGCTCATTACCAGACGTCCAGGCCACCCACAGCCTGGCTACAGCCTAACTTTCCCACCACTCCCAAAGGACAGTCAGGCTTCTGAGTCTCTGACAATGCCCTTCCCACTGCCTGAATGTCCTTTCCCTCCTGTCTCTGAACCTAACTCCTACTCAGCTTTAAATGAATGCTCCCAGACTTAACTTTCCTAAAATGTTCTCCCTCCCAAACCAGCACTACTTCCTATAGAATGATTTGGCCTCTTAATCATTTATTATTTTGAATTAAATATATAAGATGTTTTATCTGCCCACACAACCATCCTATAAATAGGGGTCATATTTTATATCATTTATATCCCCAAGACAACAATTCAATTCACTAAAGCCATTCAGTAAATACTTTAATTGAATTTCCCAAAGAGATGGCCTAAAATAACCTGAATGCCAAGCATTCCAAGAACTGTCCTGTACAAAATTCAGTACTCATTAGAATTCCAAGTCATAAAGAGGAATATTGTGTTATCTTTAAATTTATCTGCTTTTATCCAAAACTGGAATCTGTCATGGTTCTATGGGATACATAGGCAAAATATTCTGCAAAGTAAAGAAAATTTTATTCACTGTACTGTATTTAATATTTACCCAGCCTTGCATTTCTCTCTAAAACTCTTATAAAATCTCTGAGCATGCAAGAAGCATTAGATGAGAGACTAAGCCCACTGAGAAGAAAACTAGAAACTAAAATCACTCATATTCCATTTTGAATAATCTCTTTCATAAAGAGGTAAATTCTCTTTATGAAAATTATGAAAATCTTTATGAAAAATTGCAGAATGCATGAAATTCAATAGCAAAGTAAAATGTTTTAAGTACATAAAAGAAATATCCTAATGGACCTTCCACCATCTGTCTTAGTAACTAAAATGATAAAAACAAGAAAAACTAAATTTTAAAAGTTGTATCAACAGCTAAAATTGAGGGGTTTTTTCCATCTATTAGTCTGACTTTTCCTGACCCATAGTTTAGAATTGCCAGCAATGCTGGAAACAGCCTTCTTTCAATAATTCCAAATTATTTCTTGAAAAGTTTGAGTCTCCTCTCAAATCATCTAACATGCCTACTAATCTATAAAAAATATATATATTTAAAAACCCATATTTATGAAGCAATCAAAAGACTGACTTTCTAGAAAAGGTTGCTACTTGCAAAGAAAATTTTTTTACTAAAAAACTTTTTCTATTCTTTGTATTTCTTTATTTTCCCTTTTAGATTATCTGTGGAGACTTGTAAACACATCATAATCCCAAACAGTTCAGCTTTTTAAATAAAACATAAATCAATTTTAAAAAAAGCCAACTGCATAATTAAAACAAAATGGTACTACCACCACCACCACCACCATCATCATTCTTAAAAGCTGTCTTTAATTTACCAACAGTCTATGTTCTAAAACTGTATTTTCAAATCAGCGTTTGAAACTCGGTACAGAGTTTCCTACTCCCATATATAAGTAAAAACAAGTTTTGGTAAAGTAAAAAAAAAGTAGATTATAAAATAATACAATATATAATCCTACTTTATAAAACATATATGTATTGAATGTTACATAAAAAGCCAAGATATGAAACAAAATTTTTTTTTTTAAGATTTTATTTATTTATTTGACAGATAGATAGAGAGCACAAGTAGGCAGAGAGGCAGGCAGAGGGAGAGGGAGAAGCAGACTCCCCGCTGAGCAGGGAGACCGACGCAGGGCTCGATCCCAGGACTCCAGGATCATGACCTGAGCCGAAGGCAGCCGCTTAACCGACTGAGCCACCCAGGCGCCCCAAAACAAAATATTAAGAGTGAGTATTCCTTCCCCAAAACCTGTAACTCCAGTCTAATCATGAGGAAAACATCAGACAAACCCAAACTGAGGAACACTCTATGAAATACCCGACCAGGGGTGCCTGGGTGGCTAAGTCAGTTAAGTGTCCGGCTCTTGGCTTTGGCTCGGGTCCTGATCTCAGGGTCGTGAGATGGAGCCCCACAAAGGGCTCTGCGCTCAGCGTGGAGTCTGCTTGGGATTCTTTCTCTTCCTCTACCTCTGCCCCTCTCCTGGCTCACTCACGCACACTCTCTCTTTCAAATAAATAAATAAATCTTCAAAAGGAAGGAAGGAAACAAAGAAGGAAGGAAGAAGGGAAGAAGGGAGGAAGGAGGGAAGGAGGAGAGAGAGAAGGAAAGAAGGTAAGAAAGAGAAATACCTGACCAGGACTCTTCAAAATTGTCACAAAAACAATGAAACTCTGAAAAACAGTCACAGCCCAAGAAACATGAAAACTATATTCAACATGGATCCTGGATAGGTCTTTGACAGAAAAAGGGCTTTAGTGGAAAAACTAGGAAAAACCAAATAAAATCTGGATATTACTTAACACTAATGTTCCAATGAAGGTTTCCTAGATTTGACAAATGTACCATAGAAATGTAAGGTATTAACAATGGGGGAACTACTTCTTGAGAAAATTTTGACTTGCAAAAGAGGAGTGACAGGTATGGTGACTGTGAATTTTGACCCTGATTTTAGATAAGCTGCATAAATCAATCTCTGCTCAAGTGTAAACTAAAAAAACAACAATAAAAAAACCAATGGGGAAAACTGGGTGAAGAGTACATGAAAACTCTATACTACATTTACAACTTTTCTGTAAATCTAATATTATTCCAAAATTAGAAGTTTGTTTAAAAAATTAAAGTGGAGGGGCGCCTGGGTGGCTCAGTCATTAAGCATCTGCCTCCAGCTCAGGTCATGGTCCCAGGGTCCTGGGATCAAGCCCCACATTGGGCTCCTTGCTCAGTGGGGAGCCTGCTTCTCCCTCTCCCACTCCCCCCCTGCTTGTGTTCCCTCTCTCGCTGTGTCTCTCTCTCTGTCAAATAAATTAAATCTTTAAAATATAAAAATAAAAAATAAAGTGGGTATCTCTGAGTGGTGGATTATGGATTTTTTTATTCACCTGCGTTTTTCAACAAGCAACATGCTTCACTGTCATGAAAAACAAAACGGGGAGGGGGGGTAAGTATTCTAAATTTTTAAAAAACTAAACAGGGGCGCCTGGGTGGCTTGGTCAGTTAAGCGTCTCACTCTTGGTTACGGCTCAGGTCATGATCTCAGGGTCCTGGGATCAAGCCCTGCAATAGGCTCCGAGCTCTCCTTGGGATTCTCTCCTCTCTCTCTCTGCCCCTCCTCCAACTCTCGCACGCTCTCTCAAATAAATAAAATCTAAAAAAAAAACTAAAGAGACATAATAACCTAAAGAAATAAAATACATTTTGGAGAGAAATGGGGAAACATATATATAGACTTGATATTTGATAGTAAAACCATTAGTATTACTGAATTCTTAGGTGTGATAATGATATTATGTTTACGAAGAAAAATGTCCTCATACTTAGGAGATACAGTTGACCCTTAGGGTGCTGACCCCCGTGAAGTCAAAAATCTGTTTATAACTCTGACTCCCCCAAAACTTAACTACTAATAACCTACTGTTGCCCAGAAGCCTTACTGCTAACAGTCAATTAACGCATACTTTGTATGTTATCTTATACAGTGTATTCTTAGAATTAAGTAAACTAGAGAAAAGAGAACGTTATTAAAAGAATCACAAGAGGGACACCTGGCTGGCTCAGTACAGCATGCAACTCTTGATCTCAGGCTCCATGTTGGGTGTAGAGATTACTTAAATAAATAAATCTTTTTTTTTTTTTTAAAGATTTTATTTATTCATTTATTTGAGAGAGTGAGAGAGAGAGAGAGAGAGAGAGAGCACACGAGAGGGGGGAGGGTCAGAGGGAGAAGCAGACGCCCTGCTGAGCAGGGAGCCCGATGGGAACTCGATCCCGGGACTCCAGGATCATGACCTGAGCCGAAGGCAGTCGCTTAACCAACTGAGCCACCCAGGCGCCCCTAAATAAATAAATCTTAAAAAAAAAAAAAAAAGAAGAAGGAATCACAAGGAACAGAAAATACATTTACTGTACTGTAAACACTCCATGTATTAAGCGGACCTGCACAATTCAAACCTGTATGAATGAAGTACCATACAATATGTCTGCCACTAACTTTCAACTGGCTCTGGAAAAAAAAACTCTATTTAGAGAAAGAGAGAAAGAAAATTATGGCAAATGCTAACAACTGAGTGTTGATTATACTAGTCTTTCAACTTTCCTATAGGCATAAATATTTTCATAGTATAAACTAATGGTTCTCTTTAACTTAAAAAAGTGATTTGAAACCCAAACTAATCCAGCGGTGCCGGGTGGCTCAGTCAGTTAAGCATCCGACTCTTGGTTTCAGCTCAGGTCAGGAAATGATCTCAGGGTCATGGGATCAACTCCACGTTGGGCACTGGGCGTGGAGCCTGCTTGAGATTCTCTCTCTCCTTCTACCCCTCTCCCCCTGCCCACTCTCACTCTCAGTCATTTTGTAGGTGCATGCTCTCTCTCTCAAAAAAAAAAAAAAAGCCCAGAAAATAACAAGTGTTGGTGAGGATGTGGAGAAATACATAGCTAGTGGGACATAAAATGGTGCTACTACTATGGAAAACAGTATGGTGATTCTTCAAAAAATTAAACACAGAATTACCACAGGATCCAGCAATTCCACTTCTGGGTTAATTTCCAAAAGACTTAAAAGCAGGGACTCAAACAAATACTTGTATACCCTTGTTTATAGCAGCATTATTCACATCGGCCAAAAGGTGGAAGCAACCCAGGTGTCTATTAACAGAGGAATGGAAGGGCGCCTGGGTGGCTCAGATGGTTAAGAGGCTGTCTTCGGCTCAGGTCATGATCCCAGGGTCCTGGGATCGAGCCGCATGTCTGGCTCCCTGCTCAGCGGGGAGCCTGCTTCTCCCTCTCCCCCTGCTCATGCTCTCTCTCTCTCAAATAAATAAATAAAATCTTTTAAAAAAAAAAGATGAGGGGCGCCTGGGTGGCTCAGTCGTTAAGGTCTGCCTTCGGCTCAGGTCATGATCCCAGGGTCCTGGGATCGAGCCCCGCATCGGGCTCCCCACTCCACGGGAAGCCTGCTTCTCCTTCTCCCCCTCCCCCTGCTTGTGTTCCCTATCTCGCTGTGTCTCTCTCTGTCAAATAAATAAACAAAATCTTTAAAAAAAAAAAAAGATGAATGGATTAAAAATGTGGTACTTACATACAATGGCATATTATTTATCCTTAAAAAGGAAGGAAATGATGACATAAGCTACAATATAGGTGAACCCTGAAGACATTATACTAAGTGAAAAGAGGCAGACACAAAAGGACAATGTATGATTGTACTTACATGAGGGACCTAGAATAGCCAAATTCATAGAGAGAGAAAGTAGAAGGCTGGTTGCCAGGGGCTTGAGGGAGGAGGAAATGGAGTGTTGTTGTTTAATGGGTACAGAGTTTCAGTTGGGGCAATGAAAGAGTTTTGGAGACGGAGAGTGGGGACAGTCCCATAACCACGTGAATGTACCTACTGCCACTGAACTGTATGGCTAAAATGGTAATTTTATGTTATGCCTATTTAACCAAAATTTCTTAAAAAAAAAAAAAAATACAGAAGCCGTGATACCCTCCTTATAAGCAGTGAGGCCCATGTCCTAATCCAGATGCAATCTTAAAGACTCCTTATTGCCCATTTCCCAGTATGCCCTACTGGTGAAGAACTGAGAGCTCACAGAGCCAGAGCCAGAGCCAATGGCAGAAAACTAGTCCCACTAAATAAATTTAGAAAAGCCAAAGCACAAGGCCAAGTCCAGAGTAGTTGGCGAGAGGCAGGCTAGGGAAGAGAAGGCAAAGGCAGAAAGCAGAGACTCTCCCAGGACAGGGGCAGCTGATGAGACTGGTAAGGACAGCACAGTGGTGAGAACAGGGAAGAACAGAGAGCAGGAGAGCTCAGAGAAGGCAATTCACCCGGGGTTAAGGGTGGGGAAGTGGAGGAAAAGGTAAAAGAGAATTTTAAGAAGGGGATTCACTCAAGAAGGGATTCTGCCCAAGTGTCAGCAGAAAAATGACTTCCTTCCACTGAGGCAGTCATTTGTATCCAAAGAAACCAAGAAAATTGATAAAGCCTATGGAAAGTTAGGAGGAAAAATATTTTCCTATGAAAGACTACTACTATGGGGCTCCTGGGTGGCTCAGTTGGTTAAGCGACTGCCTTCGGCTCAGGTCATGATCCTGGAGTCCCGGGATCGAGTCCCACATCACGCTCCCTGCTCCGCAGGGAGTCTGCTTCTCCCTCTGACCCTCCTCCCTCTCGTGCTCTCTGTCTCTCACTCTCTCTCTCACAAATAAATAAATAAAATCTTTAAAAAAAAAAAAAAGATTTATTTATGTATTTGAGAGAGCAAGCCCGCGCACAAGTGGAGCCCGACACAGGGCTCGATCCCACAACCGCGAGATCATGACCTGAACTGAAATCAAGAGTCAGACGCTTAACCGACTGAAGTCACCCAGGCACCCCTGGGCCTACCTTTTTTATTTGTATCAAACACCAGTATGCCATGAATGACTTTTAAATGTTCTATGGGATAGGGGTTAAGAGTATACAGGCTTAAAACCAGATCTGCCTGAATTTCAATCCTGGCATTGCAACCTGAGACAATTTACATAAAAATTTGCCTCGATCTCCAAATCTATAAAATTGGGATAATAACAGTATCCACCTCCCAAGACTCTTGCAAGAATTAAATAGGTTAAATTTAAAAAGTACTTAGAACAGTGTCTGGCCCACTGTCATAAAAGCATTAGCTCACTATTATCCTCCAAATCTAGAATATGAGCTCCATGGAAGCTGGGATTTTGTCCATTTTGTTCACTGTTGAAGCCCTAGGTCCCTGACGTATGTGCTGAAAAATAAAAATTTGTTGAATAAGATAAACTTTATGCCAGCAACACAGAATCCCAAAGTTGAATAGCACTACCTTTTTGTTATTACCGACAACTAAAATCTGCATCATAGTTTAGCCTCAAAGTTTAGAGTATATACAGCATTTTTTACCTATCTTATGTCAAGTGATGCTGCAAAGCTGCTATCATTTATCTCCATCTCAGAGACAAACTAAGACTCAAAAGACTTAAGTGGTTTGCCCAAAAACACAAAGTCTGAGGCAGAACACGATTCTGGAAGTTAATCCTACTTCTCTTCCCTCTGCACTATACCCAGACAGCTCAAAGCATACCCTACTGAACTGTTCAAATTCTCCCTACCTGCCAATGAACCAAGTTTAAGGTCACCAACACACTTCATCTTCCCATTTGCTTTCAAGTAACTGATGGGGAGGGAAGAATCAGATGATACAACACGAACAACCGTTCAAGTCGGACAATGGGTACAGCAGGTAGTCTTTTTCCACTCTCTGTGGAACCTCTGAAAGGTTCCATAATAACAAATTTTAACTAAGGGGCGCCTGGGTGGCTCAGTCAGTTAAGCGTCTGCCTTTGGCTCAGGTCATGATCCCCGAGTCCCGGGATCAAGGTCCGCCTCAGGCTCCACGCTCAGCCAGGAAGGAGTCTGCTTCTCCCACCCCCTCTGCTCCTCCCAGCCTCCATGCTCATGCTCTCTCTCTCACTCCCTCAGATAAATACATAAAATCTTTTTTAAAAAATTTTACTAATTAAAAAATAAAGTCCTCATTCCCCAACTGAGCACACCTGGGTGTGAGGAAAACCCCCCAGAGGAGAACCTTCAACACTTCGCAGTGAGAGGCAGGGAAGAGAACAATGGACTGGGAATCAAGAAGTTTCATCCGTGCTTGGCTTTATTAAGTGTGAGACCTCACAAATCTCCTCCTCTGTTTCTTCTAAGATTAAAATTCTGATTTCAGCTTTCTACTCGCTCCCCAGACTCAACAAACAAAACCAAATATATCTCTCTTCTATTCCAAACCCCTAAGACCTGTTCTCCCCTCCTGACTTCCCTATTCCCGATGCCTATTCTGCCAGCCACCCAAGCATGAAAACCTCAACACCACCTCTGACTTGAGACATCGAACTCTACTGTTCCCTTCCCCTCCTACCTAATCCGTCACCACGTCTCTCTGTTCAACCTCCAAAATATCTCCTGAATGCACTGCCATCGGTTCAGTTCAGGCCCTCAACATCCCTCCCTTGGACTATTACCACGAATTGCAACTAAAGTCCCTCTCTCACGAGCCTGGGTGGCTCAGTCAGTCAAGCGTCTGCTTTTGCCTTGGGTCATGATGCCCCAGGATGGAGCCCCGCCTCAGGCTCCCGCTCAGCGGGGAGTCTGCTTCTCCCTCTGACCCTCCCCCATCTCATTCTCTCTCTCTCTCACTCACTCTCAAATAAATGAAATCTTAAAAAAAAAAAAGCCCCTCTCTCTCTTTCTCCTCACTGCCAATCCATCCTATTCATCCTCGGTCTGGCATTTAAGACCCTCCAAAACCCAGTCCTGACCTCTCAGCAGCCTCACCTTCCACTATGTTCCTTTATGTCTCCCAGGGTCCAAGTGGTTTGGACATGCAGTTTCCTGATGTCCACCTCATTTCCGACACCACTGCCCCACCTCTGCTCAAGCTATCCTTCCTTCCAGAATGCCCTCTTCTTTCCATTGCTTCTCACCTTCCTGATGGTGCCATTTAAATACCACTTCTTCAGTTGAAGTGTTCCTTGATATCCCCAAGGGGGCAGTATCACACCCTCTACTTAACCACTAAGCACCTTGGCTGAACCTCTTTTATAACACCTACCAAACTCCTAATAGTCCTTTCTTTTTCTGGTGCCCCTATTCTCCCTACTAGATAATTCATTCCTTGTCAGTAGGAAATAGGTCTTATTCCTCTTTGTATTCCTCAGAACAGAGCTTCTCAAAGACTGTGCAAAGGCACAGTGGCATGCCATGAATGAGTTAAAGATGTCCCAGACAGTAATCCCCTCAGCCCTCCAAGCAGTCACAAAGGGAATTCAGCAGCCAGAGTCCCCACTAGTCAAGTCTCAAGCATTCTCACGTAGCCTCCTCCTTCAACCAGGTAGACACCACAATGATAACTTGGAGGCACTCAGAGGACACAACACAGCACACGATACACAATGGATGCCCAATAAACATTTGCTGAACTGAATCTGAGAATAATCTACCTGTTCCCCTTCAACCACTATCTCCAAGATCACTTACCATCTAGACCTCTTTGAACATTTCCTCTGAACGTGTGCTGGTTATCTTTTTAATAATCACCGGTTTATTTGCTGGCTATACTTGCCTTACTATCCAAAGCTCACATCAATACTGTATTGCATAAAATAGCAGATATGCACAAACAATTCACCAAAGAGACTGAAAGAGTAAAATTCAACATTACAGAACAAAGAAATGCAAATGCCACTTTACACTACTAAATGAGCAAAAACTTTTAAGTATTTCTGTCCAGCTATGGTAAAACAGGTATATCCATGTATCTGTTAGAAGTACAAACTGGTACAACATTCTTGAGAAGCTATACGGCAATATATACAAAAAGCCATAAAAACATTCATTCCATTTAACACAATACACTCAGAAATGTACCCTAGAAATATAATTAGTCAAAAAAATAATACCAATAATATCTATGATAATGTAAAGTCCTAAGTGAAAACCAGGGAGCAACATAAATACCTAACACTGAAAGATTTAAGTAAATTATGGGAGCATGACTTGATGAAATATTTTGCAATATATAAGCATACAGGGGCGCCTGGATGGCTTAGTAATTTGAGTGTCTGACTCCTGGTTTTGGCTCAAGTCATGACTCCGGATTGTGAGATCAAGCCCCATGTCAGGCTCCACGATCAGTGGGAGTCGGCTTGTCTCTCTCTTCCTCTGCCCCTCCCTTCACTCATATGCACGCACTCTCTCTCAAATAAATCTTTTTAAAAAAATGTAAGCATATAAATTAAAATTGTGACATCTATAACATGGAAATGTTCCATGATCTAGTAAGTAGAAAAAATTCAAGTTACATGCACCATAATTAAACATGAGTAAAAAATATATTATGTGTGGGGTGCTTGGGTGGCTCAGTCAGTTAAGCGCCTGCCTTCGGCTCAGGTCATGATCCCAGGGTCCTGGGATCGAGCCCCACATCAGGCTCCCTGCTCAGCGGGGAGTCTGCTTCTCCCTCTCCCTCTGACCCTTCCCCCCACACTAGTGTTCTTGCTTGCTCTGCTCTCTTTCTAAAAAGAAAAAAAGAGGGCGCCTGGGTGGCTCAGTCGTTAAGCGTCTGCCTTTGGCTCAGGTCATGATCCCGGAGTCCCGGGATCGAGTCCCACATCGGGCTCCCTGCTCGGCGGGAAGCCTGCTTCTCCCTCTCCCACTCCCCCTGCTTGTGTTCCTGCTCTCGCTATCTCTATCTCTGTCAAATAAATAAAATATTTTAAAAAAAGAAAAAATATGTATGTGTGTGTATATACTTACATATATATACATATGCTTACATACAAAAATATATATTTTAATGGAACACCAAAACAAAAATCAACTATTTTAGGGCAATAATCTAAATATTTAACAATTTATTTAATATCTATTCTTCTTAACATAAAAAAGAAAGTTCCCGCATACTGAGGAAACAGAGGGGTTCCAGGATATAAGCTCGATAGAGCCTCAAGAGTCTCAAGAAAAGGTCCACCCCTCCCTTCCACTGCTCATTTTGGCCTTAACTGAGAACTCTCATGCATTCCTTATCACAATGACCTCTATATGACACCCCAGACCCCAGCTTTCCAAGGCCAACAAACCACTTCAACTGTTTTGAACTCCCAAATCATGCAAAACAAACATAAACTCTAAAAGAAAGAATGCCTACAACTGTGTGTTACTTTAGCAATCAGCAAACAGCCAAGCCCAAATTCAATTATAAACCCTGAAAGTATATAGTATTGTCACATTAAAGTTTCTGGGATTCTCAAAGCCAACTTGCTGACTCAGTAGTGGACTGTATCACAGTTAAAAAAAAAAAGCAGTATGGAATCACGGACAAATCAAAGAACTAAGGGCCAGGAGACCAAGGTACAGTTAAAAAAAAAGAAAAGTTACTTTAAGAACAAAGAACTGAAAACTAAAAACTCCAGCTTAAAGCAGATGGGTAAAAAGTAGCTGGCCATGTCTTAAAAATCTCACTCAGCCAGAGTCCATAAGGCAGGATGGCAAGTCATTTTATTAACAGATGAAGCTTTCTTGAGCTGGTGAAGTCTAACAAAAGACTAGGACTGAATATATCAAAACATAATTTTTAGCACTGATGCTCCACAAGGATAAAATTAAAGCAGTCTTCTAATTGTTTTTTCTGTAATATCACCACTGTCTAATAATGAAAGACCAAGATACAGGGGCGCCTGGGTGGCTCAGTCATTAAGCGTCTGCCTTCAGCTCAGGTCATGATCCCAGGGTCCTAGTATCGAGCCCCACATCAGGCTCGTGCTCAGCAGGAAGACTGCTTCTCCCTCTCCCACTCCCCCTGCTTGTGTTCCTGCTCTCACTATCTCTCTCTCTGTCAAATAAATAAAATCTTTAAAAAAAAAAAAAAAAGACCAAGATACAATAATGGACCAAAAAAATTAGTTATTGTGAATCAGAAATAATAAAGACTAAATTGCCTTCCTTAGAAGGGAATTTCAGCGAAAGATAAATAATTTGGAGGCCTAATAAATATAACCATTAGGAAAAAAGTTTAACCTTGTGTTTCTATTGCTGTGTTCTCAGTATCTAGACTCAGTATCTAAAATGCAGATATATACAATCATTCATGACAATACATACACAGCAGATACCAGGATAAACAAACTATTCAATACTTAACCAAGTTCATCAGAGCACGGGGTGATTACCACTCCAGAATGTTGACACAAAAACTGAAGGGCCTCTCAAGCTCCAATCATATGCAGATAGGATGAGACCCTGTGCAGTTACTCATTCAGAACATGAGTGGAAGATTAACCTACCCTCACTCCTCTCCAAACAAACTCTGACAAAGCGGCAAGCAGTCTCTTCATGGAATGTTCATCATCATCCTGTCTGTTCCAGAAGGAGCCAATTCAGTCGGGACCTGCATCTTCAGGTTTCCACGGTCTCACTACTGCCCAACATCATTCCCCACCCCCCACCCCCACTCCACCCCTGTCCCCATCCCCACCTTATTCTTCCTGGACGGACTCGCCATCTAGATTAAGCCTCTCTTGTCGCCTTCTCAAGCATTACCAAGTTCTTGTTTTCTAAATAAAGCTTTCCTAAACCTTACTCACCTGCAGTTCACTGCACTGGGTATCACCCAAATAGCCCATCAGAGCTCTTTATAATTTCTGAAAGAGAGAAAAGGAAGCTTTTAAATACATAGTAGAAAACACCTTTGCTGATGTATCAGTTCTGAAGCATTTGTATCCAGTATTCACAGTGTATGATCTTTTGGTCCATAGTATTTCAGTAAAATGTAGCATAACCAGCCAGGACCAAAAGTCCTGAGATAAGAGACCAGCGATAAAAGTTTGGTTTATTGTTGCTATTACTTAGCTGGGTGACCTTGGGCAAGTCACTTGACTTCTGCAGGCCTAAATCCTCATCTGGAAAAGAAAACAGACTAGAAAGAAGTAGCAGAGCACATTACAGTGGAAAGAGCACAGGCTCTCCAAGACAGAACACCAGCACCACAACTTACCAGTCTTAGGACATTTGTTAGCTAGTTCACATTTGGCCTAAATTTTCTCCTCTGCAAAATGGAAATAACAACTATCTTAGGGTTGTTATGAGAATTACGGGAGAGATAATGAGTTATAAAAAGCCTATAGTAAACATACTGTGCAGTTTATCATAAAATTCTACAGCTGGTAATTACCACCATTACCCCCAGCCCTAAGGTTATATGAATTCAATTCCCAAGTATTTATTTCCTTAAAAGATCAACAAATCAAAACTGTACCAACCTGACAATGGAATTAACTGTTTCACTAACAATTCAATTACAGTTATCTTAAACTGATGGTAGTTTAAGATTATCAATATTACTTAACATCGCAGGAAATAGGAGCAGGAGAGTCCCTGCGTAACATCTAAACTGGTTCGGTGCCCATGCCTTCCCCGACTTCTCCTTCTGCTTTCACTACTACTAGTATACACCGGCAACAGAGAGGCCTTCCAAAAGCCAAATGACACCAACTGTTTTCTAAGGGTCAGCTCAGGGGAACACAACTGAAGATGGAGTAAGGAGAACAAAGTCTTTTTTTTTTTTTTTTTATCTTTTTTACTGGACACCTGGGTGGCTCAGCCAGTTAAGTGTCTGCCTTCGGCTCAGGTCATGATCTCAGGGTCCTGGGATCTCTGCTCAGCGGGGAGTCGGCTTCTCCCTCTCCTTCTGCCTGTGCTCCCCCTGCTTGAGCTCACTCTCTCTCTTCCTCCTCTCACTCTCTCTCAAATAAATAAAATCTTTAAAAAAAATAAAAATAAATCTTTTTAACTTTATAAACTTAAGTACTGTTCAATTTTGTTTACTATAGCACGCATCAGTTTTTACATAAAAATAATTGTTTAAGGGGTGCCTGGGTGGCCCAGTTGGTTGAGTGTCTGCCTTCGGGTCAGGTCAGGATCTCGGGGTCCTGGGATCGAGCCCCGCATTGGGCTCCCTGCTCAGTGGGGAGTCTGCTTCCCTCCTCTCCCTCTCCCTCTGTGATCTCTCTCGCTCTCTCTCAAATAAGTAAATAAAATCTTTAAAAATAAAAAACAATTGTTTAAAACTATATTAATTATCATATTGCCTAGTGACAGGAAGCTCGCCTTACAGGAATATTTTCACCGCAAGGAGAATTTCCACAGAAGAAAGCAAAAAGGCAAATTCAGATGTGCTGAGAACACCTAAAATATGGCACAGAAATAACAAAAATCACAAACATTCACACTTCAGAATGGTTCAGTCAAAAAATGCGCCATGGATTCTTTGAAGATCTAATGATGAATCAGGGGGTTTTTGGTTCAAAAGCAAGATGAATATACAAACTCTGGTTTTACCAGACAACTTCCTGCTCTTAGAGAAAATGATCCAGCACGATTTATACAAGTAAACAAGTTGGTATGACTATCTGGCAGTATGTTGAAAAACTTTCAATTTGTTTTAGACAATTGATAGCTTTTAAAAACTATATTACATGTACTTATATATTTAATATATATAAATTAAAAGTCTTCATGTTACATCTACAATATTATTTTTAAAAGAGGAATATTAACTCTATTAAATTCAGGATTACTCAAAAGTATTATCTCAGCCACTCCTGAAGTGACAAACCACTATGTTTTATGTTACTTCTAGCCAATGCTACATAAATCCTGACTACACCCATCAATTTAAACGAACTGTAAGCTGGTGTGGCCACATTCTCCACACGTAACATAGTTCTTTCCCAGAAAACATTTCAAAATATTACTTAGAAATCAAATTATATTTGAACATACACTTATCTAAGTTTATGAAAATAAATACCCATAACAATTTGCTTATAATTTTTAAGTAGCTCCTCACCCTATCTTGTTTATCAACAAGTCGATAAACTTGACCCAAAATCCTCTACGCATCTGAAACAACAGGCAAAGGACAGTATTTCTTGCGCTGAGCCAGTATTTAGATCTTAAATATAGTCTGACAATTATAAACTAACTTTTATTTAACATTAATACCAAGCCTACCTCTTAAACAGGGAATAAAAATGCATGTATAAGATCTGGTCTACTTATTTGTAGGTCCCTCTGCAATATTCTTAGCCTTTCATGAATATGCTGTGTATTTTTAAACTACACAAGGCCCTCTGCAAGTAGGAATGATCTCTTCCATTATTTTGGCATCACTCCCCTCCCCAGGAAAAAACTGGACAGTCCATAAATGTATACAGACTTTACAATGGGGACTGAATTTTTTTTTTTTTTTAAGATTTTATTTTATTTATTTGACACAGAGACACAGCGAGAGAGGGAACACAAGCAGGGGGAGCGGGAGAGGGAGAAGCAGGCTTCCCGCTGAGCAGGGAGCCCGATGCGGGGCTCGATCCCAGGACTCTGGGATCATGACCTGAGCCGAAGGCAGATGCTCAATGACTGAGCCACCCAGGCACCCTGGGACTGAATATTTTTTATATTAGAAAATGAAAAATCTTCCTCACAGTGGCAAAAATCAAAGTTTGCCACCTGGTGGAGAGGTACTTAATGACTCCCCAAAACTACAGACTAACCTAAAAATAGTGTCCTAGCTTCTCAGCCAAAAGGATAGACTAAAAAAGCTACTCTTTATTCAGCTACAAGACAGTGTCTTCAACTTAGCCCCAACCTTTAATACTATGGTATTTCCTATTTTAGAATATTTTGTGTAACAACTTGTTTGATAACCAACCACTAACTTCATTTTGAAGTGAATACTAATGCTTCACATGGTCTACATGTGTGAAAATTACGGAAAATGTCTTGACATAATTCAGGCCAAACAACACTAGCCACAAGAGATTACCAATTTCTAAATATTCAATTTTTTTTTTTTAAGATTTTATTTATTTATTTGACAGAGAGAGATACAGCAAGAGAGGGAACACAAGCAGGGGCAGTGGGAGAGGGAGAAGCAGGCTTCCTGCCAAACAGGGAGCCCGACGCGGGGCTCGATCCCAGGACCCTGGGATCATGACCTGAGCCAGAGGCAGACGCTTAACAACTGAGCCACCCAGGCGCCCCTAAATATTCAATTTTTTTAAGTTTTCATTTTATTTTACTATTTTTAGCATTCTCTACACCCAACATGGCGCTCAAACTCACAACCCAGAGATTAAGAATCTCATGCTCTTCCAACTGAGCCAGCCAGATGCCCCTAAATATTTCATTTTTAGACTACAAATGAACATCTCCATAGGCTAAGAAGCAGATCACTGGTTCCTTCCCACAAAGTAATCTGTAAATTTAAATATATAAATAAAAATAAAAGGATCTGATTGGAAGGTCTAAGGCATGAATATGCCTCCATCTGTAAGCTGAAAATAAATAAACTTTAAAATCCACATTTGCTCTGCCAAGAATAAAAATAAAAATATTTATAATACACACAAGCACTGAGTTTCAAACACAAGCAAATGTGGCATATGCACTTACAAAAGGATCTTGATTTACGTCCACCTTCCTCTCCCAAGTTTTGTTTTGTTTTTGTTTTTTTGTTTTTTTTTTGTAAGGCAAAATGTCAATAGAATGCCTCAATCTGGAAAAAAATAAAGCACAGCTTATTCTTCTTAATCAGATGTTCTGAGAAATAGGTAAAGTTTGTGAAAGGATTTCAAAATCCAAAGGCTACCCATTTGTGTTGAGGAAAACACACACACACACACACACACAACTGCAGTGGGCCCTAATAACTTCACATTTTCTCAACAAACCATAATAAAATATTTTTAAAGTTGAGAAAATTGCTTGTGAAAAACGTAAAATTAGCAAATTTCTCTCCTCCTCCCCATTATAGAATATACTAACAGTTCACTAATACTTTATCAATAATGTCCTTTAAATCCAAAGCATTAGAAGATAAAGCAGCACATCCAATTCACACACTACGTGATCAGAAAATAATGACAAACCAGTCTTATCCCTAATAAACTAACCCAAACTCAACACTATCATTTTTATTTCAAAATAACTATGGGAGAGACAAATACTATTCCATTTCTCAGAAAATAAAAGGAGTGACTGATGCATAAAATCAATCTTTCCAATGGAAAGGGTGTTCTTGACAAGAGTCCCAGTAACTTGGACACACAAAATCCACATAAACAATCACTAACACTCAATGTAGAGAATGTGATAGACACCAATACACATATGAAATTAAGACACCCAATTAAAGTTACACAAGGAAATTTACATATAATTACCCCCCACTCCCGTGAAGATACTGATCAAGGATAGCTGCAAGTACCATTTGGCTCTGGATAAGCTCCACTATGGGTAACTATGCTGCAACAACTTAAGTTTGGTACATTTGACACATTTTTCCTTTCTAAAGCAACCCCTTCTACACACCCATTTGACTGATTGAGATATTTGGAAAATAAAGATGGTCCCATCAAATTACTTAGTTTCAGCCTCACCCTTATGCGTTGATTAAAATAAAGAAGGGAAAAAGGTAAATCATTCTTAACTGCAGTCTCACCTTACACATCTCACCAGCACTGTAGTTCTTTAGTGATCAATTACTTCATCCAATTCCTGAGGCAAACAGAAAAGTAAAATGTGTCTGTACACCACCACCAACAGACATGATCAGTAGCAAATACTTCATTGGCCCCAAGTGAGAGGGCTTCTAAATTTCAAATGGAAAAAGTTACCAAAATGGTACAGTATGCAGTTCTGTAAATGATTATTTTGCTTTCAAGTAAAAACATTTCCTTTCTATGTGATGGAAGAACAGACTATAAAATGCTCTTAAGATCCAAAACGTAAAAAAAAGCCATCTCTTTCGGCACTTATTGATGTTACTTTCAAAAAAGAAGAAAAGAAATGAAGGACAGGAAGCCTCATTAATATAAGTTCAAGAGAGGCCAAAATTAAGAACAAACTAGCCAGGACAACTCCTCTCCCCACCCACCCCCCCTCCACAACCCCACACCCCCACCCACACCCGGCATCCACTGTCTCTAGAGTTATCCATATTATATTAACGATTTGCCTGAAAAGTCTAAGTTGTGAGGGAGAAGCAATAACAATTTTGAGTTTCAAACAAAACCTGAGGATCCCAATCCAAGAAGAACCCTAAGACCCTGGCTTCCAGCCCTGTCTGAAGGATCCTCAGCGAAGGAGAGGGTGCAGAAAGCTCAAATAATTTGGGGGTAGAAGAACCAAAGTTCCCTAAATAAAACTGCAGTCCTTGGCCCTAGAGAAGGGGAGTCTTAAAAGAATCTCCCAAAAAAAGATAAGTCTGTTTTTATTTTTGTTGATGTGCTTATGGGCCAATGAGAATTTCCGAAGAGGGGGGCGGGGGGGGGAAGTGAAGCTCAGGCAACAGCCCCCGGCGGGGGAGGGAGGGGGCGCACCCCTGACCCACTTTTGCCGACGCCCACCCTCGGCCCCCGCCCCACCGCCGCAAGTCCGAGCCCTGAGGGGGCGATCAAGCGGGGCGTGGGAGGCCCGCACCCTCCCCGCACTCTCCCCACCCCCAGCCGCGACCCGGAGGAGGGGAGCGTGCAAGGCGGCTCGACCCCCCCCCCTCCCCGGAGTGCCCGCGGCAGGAGAAACCTCCCGCAGGCTCGCGGCCCGGGTCTGCAAAGCCCCCTCCACCGCCTGGGCCCCGGGCGCCGCGGCCCCCAGCGGAGGGGAAGGGGACCGAGGAGGGGAAGGAGCTGTAAACAGCCCCAGCGTCCGGGCCTCGCCTCGAAGAGCCCCGCTTCCCAGGCCCCGCCGCGGGCCGCCTGGGTCCCCAGCCCGTCCGAGGGCCGCCCCTCCTGGGGCCCCGGGGACCGGAGGGGAGTCAGGTCTCCTCCCCAGAGGGCTCCGGCAGCTCGCGGAGCGGTCCCAGCAGCAGAGAAGGGGGAAGTCAGGACTTACCTGTCATTACTTTCTACGCCATCTTGGATCCACTTGTCAACGTCCCCACAAAGCATTATGGGTAAGAAAGAGCCTTTAAAGTGACTCCCCCCCTCGGCCCCCGACTCCCGCCTCCCGCCGCCGGCGCCGCCCCTCCGGCCGCACCTCCCGCCCGGAAAGTTGCCGCGGCTGGCTGGCCGGCTCGGGCGCCTGCAGCCGGGCCCCCTCCCCTCCTCCGGGCTGTTTGCATTTAAAATTCACCATTTTAAAAATGTGGCTTTGGGTTTTCCTCTTGGCTCCTGCCCCTGGGTTCCCTTCCCCCCACCCCTCGCCTCCACGCCTGTTCCCTTTGCCCCGCCGCCCTCCTGCCCTGGCAGACACCCCACGTCTGCATTTAATCAGCCCGAGGTTTCCCTGCTGCTGGCAGCAGAGAGCTGCTCATTGATTTATTTATGCGCATTTATGCGTCTGTTATTGCTCTAGATCCTCGGTGCCCGGCGGCGGGCTTCTGCGGCCGGCTCCCTACCCCGGGGCAGCCGGGGGTCGCCTGCAGGGCCGGGAGCCCGGCAGCACCGCAGACCCGTCGGCGCTCTCACTCCCGCATCCGCAGGCGGAAAGGTGCCTCTATCCTGGCAGCGCGTTCCGGGGCCGTCGGGCTCCAGGACCTGGGCGGACACTGGCCCCCAGTCAACCGGCGTCAACGCGCGTTTGGGGGTTGGGGAGAAGTAACAAGCTAAATGGAACTTTTACCCGTTTGATCTCCCTCCCGCTGTCTCCTCCCCTCGGCGGGTAACGTGATCCGCGACCCTCTAGGTGGGGACCCCTCCCCTAGGAATGTGACTTTAGGCACTGCCGAGTCCACCCTTTCGCATTATAGGCAGAATGCGGACTGTGACTTCCCGGGGCAGGTAACTCGGGGGCTCAGGCTGTTGGATCCGACCCGGACGGGGAGGCGCGCCAGGGCTCTGGGAGAATCCGCGAGAGGAGAGGGTACGGGGCTGGCAGGAGGGTGCGCCCACCTGGGTCCACCTGCCGGATCCCAGCAGGAAGGCGAGCCCTAGAGGCTGGGCAAGGGGAGGATTACCCGCGCCACTCCCGCCTGGGAGTTGTGGGGGGACGCCCGGAGTCGCCTGTTTGCGACGGGGTGCGCTGTAAGTAGGGGGCGCAGAGACGCGGGGCGAACAATTCCGCAGCCCGCTCACGCCCGCGGGCTCTTTGCAAGGCGCAGACCTCTCCCCGAAACCCGCCGCGGGCTTTTGGGTTGCGCGGGGTGAGCGCAGGACTCGCCCGCACCCTCGCGCAGTGGTCCCATGCCCCCTGGAGCCGCTTGGTCAGTCGCCCAGCTCTCTCCCTTCCCAGGGACTCTGGTACTCTGCTATGCAGATTTTGGGAGACTGCTCTGGTTGCCTTTTTTTTTTTTTTACAAGCAAGCTTTTACAAGGAGGTGTCCAAGGGAAAATCCTCTAGGACATCAATGCTTGTGAAACTGTGTTCGGTACAAAATGTTGTTGAAGGGTTCTGAAATTAGAAGAATGCGCGGGCATTTAACCTCCCTCTTCGGTGCACAGGGAGTGCCTAGGGCCTGGGTCTATCCTTAGGTTTTGCTCCCCTCCAGACCCTACGACAACTTCTTTCTCTCTCTGCACTACTTTTCCCTCCAGAAACCTGCATGGTTGCTGACACGAGCCCTGCCCCCAGGGAACAGAAAAAAAAAAAAAAAAACCCCACCAGGCAATTGTCCCGGCCAGATGAGTGGAGTGAGGTGTAGACTCATTAAGGGATTGGCCCGGGGTTAGCCATGAGGGAGGGAACAAGGTAATGAGTCACTCCCAGCCGGCACAGAACGAGGCGTGCTGGAGAAGGACCTCCCCTGAGTCACCCGCTTCTCTGAGCTTGGGAAACTGAGGCCTGGAGCCAGGTTCTTAGCTGTTCCCGCACATGCAGCCACGCAGGACCTGTGGACTAGAGGGAGGGCACTCAGAGGACCCTCTGCTGCCCCCCTCTGAAAAATGGGCTGCCCCTCCCATCTAAAGGATCTAAAGTCTACTTTTCACAGGGTACCATAGTTACTCCTTTTCCAGTTCTCCTTGTGCACTTGCTTAGACACTCCTATGTACTTATTTAATGGTTCCTTTGTGTTTACATGGCACTTTAGGTGTGTGGTCTGAGTTGCCTATAATTAAACACTGAATGGGGGGGCAGGCTGGAGCAGCCAAGAACTATGCCTCCCAAAGGCTTCCTTAGTAGGTACCTTTTGTTGCCTTGCATATGCAACCCAGAGAAGCTCAGAGTTTACTGTGACTGCCGGCCCATTAATCTGCTCCAGTGTGCAGCCTGGTACATCCTTGTCCAAGACACCACCTGTTGCCTGAGCTAGATGTCCTCCTCACTCTTCTCCCTGCTTCCACTCTGCCCCCTGCAGTCCATTCTCCATCTGACCAACCCTGTGGCATGCCTGAAATGTTAATGCCGGAGTCCTCTGCTTAACCCCATCAAAGATGGCCTGTTCACAATTGGAAGAAAATCTAAATTCCTCACTGTGGCCTACAAACTCTTGTGTGAGGGGGTGCAGCCTCCCTCCCTCCCTGGCCATGATCCAGCACACTGGCCTTGTCTTCGCCTGCAACACCCCAAACTTCCTTCCACTGAGAACCTGGTCACCCCACATCTGATGAGCATCATCTTTTCAGCTGTCTGCTCAAAAGTCACCTCCTCCAAGAGGACTTTCCTGATCCCCTTAACCAAAAGAGGTCACTCACTATTCGCTTACCCTGCATTAGAAATGATCATGTTGGGGCGCCTGGGTGGCTCATTTGGTTAAGCGACTGCCTTCGGCTCAGGTCATGATCCTGGAGTCCCTGGATCGAGTCCCGCATCGGGCTCCCTGCTCGGCAGGGAGCCTGCTTCTCCCTCTGACCCTCCCCCCTCTCATGTGCTCTCTGTCTCTCTCATTCTCTCTGTCTCAAATAAATAAATAAAATCTTTAAAAAAAAAAAAAAAAAAAGAAATGATCATGTTGGGGGCACCTGGGTGGCTCAGTCGTTAAACATCTGCCTTCGGCTCAGGTCATGGTCTCAGGGTCCTGGGATCGAGCCCCGCATCGGGCTCCCTGCTCAGCAGGAAGCCTGCTTCTCCCTCTCCCACTCCCCCTGCTGTGTTCCCTCTCTCGCTGTGACTTTCTCTGTCAAATAAATAAATAAAATCTTAAAAAAAAAAAGAAATGATCATGTTTGTCTATTATGGGCCCCAACCCCATTAGAGTGTAAGCTCCACAAGGACACAGGCCTCATCTGGCTTGTCCCCTCAGTGCCTAGACCAGGGCCTGGCACATATATAGACACTCAGCAAAATATTTGTTGAATGAATGACCACACATTTTTTTAAAGATTTTTTTTTTAAAGTAATCTCTGCCCCCAACGTGGGGCTTGAACTCATGACCCCAAGATCAAGAGTCACACACTCTACCAACTGAGCCAGCCAGGTGCCCCTGAATGAGCAGACATTTATCAGAGCAGGGTGGTGGTGGTGGTGAAAGTGCTGGAGCATAGAATGAGGGGCTGAGGGCCCTGCCTTCCATCTCTTCAGGCCACTCTGACCATGCACAGCTACAGATGGGCAAATAGTAATGGAATGGGGAGGAAACAGGCTCTTTGGCCAACGTTAGTGGTACTCCATTGTGATTCTGACCTGATAAACACTGCCCCACATAAGACCCCAACCACTCCCCCACCCCCTCCTCCCCATTCCTCTTACTGGCCAACCCTTCTTTTCAACCCCGAGACCGTCCTTAGATCTCTCTTCTTCACCTACACTCCCCTGACCCACCATCTCTCAGTCTTTTTTTTTTTTTTTTTCCATCTCTCAGTCTTAAGGCTTTAAATACCATCTTTACCCTGAAGTAGGACTTTAAACCTAGAGCTGGAGTCCAGAGCTTGCTCCGGAGCTTCAGACTCTCTGCCTCCCCACTTGGATCTCTCAGAGACATCTCACCCCACAAATATGTTCCACCACGGTCTTCCCCAACTCCATTCTTGGCAACTCCATCCTTGAAATTGCTCACACCACAGTCCCTCCTGTCTTTCTCTCAGACTCCACCTTCAACCCATGTACAAATCCTGCTTTGCCTACAAAATGTATCCTGAATCCTACCGTTTCTCATCACCACCATCACTGCCACTCTGGTCCACACCACTGTCATCTTCTCGCCATTCCCACCTTCCAGTGCATTCTCAGGGTAGCTGCCACACCCGGTCTGGATAAAATGCATATCAAATCTTTTCTGTCCTGTGCACACAACCTTCTGATTTCCACTCCTCTCATTCAGAAGAGAAGCCAGAGTCACACAATCAGCCTCGTCTCCTTTCTTTGGCCTAATCCCCCCACCTCTCTCACCCTTGCTCTGCCTTAGCCTTGATGGCCTCCTTTTTGAGTGTTTCCTCCTTCAGTAATATATCCACATGGCTATGGAAATCTGCCTGATCAAAAATACATGCATCATGGGGCACCTGGGTGGCTCAGTCAGTTAAGCGTCTGACGCTTGGTTTCAGGTCATGATCTCGGGATCTTGGGATTGAGCCCCCCATCAGGCTCCATGCTCAGCGGGGAGCCTACTTCTCCCTCTCCCTCTGCCTGCCGCTCTCCCTACTTGTGTGTGCGCTCTCTTTCTCTGTCAAATAAATAAAATATCTTTAAAATAAAATAAAAATGGGCGCCTGGGTGGCTCAGTTGGTTGAGCGCCTGCCTTTGGCTCAGGTCATGATCCCAGGGTCCTGGGATAGAGCCCCTGATAGCGTCGGGCTCCCTGCTCAGTGGGGCGTCTACTTCTCCCTCTCCCTCTGCCCCTCCCCCACTTATGTTCGCACGCACGCGTGCGCTCTCTCTCTCAAATAAATAAAATATTTTTTAAAGATAAATAAAATAAAAATATTCTCACTCCCTCTCCCTCTGCCCCTACCCCTCTCGTGCTCACTCGAACTCTCACACTCTCTAAAAAAAACAAAAATACTTGCATCCGACACTAAGCTGAACAGACGATAGACCTTTATTACATTAATCCATGACAACTTGTTGTCTGTTTGCTGTAGCATCTAGCATCTTAATGACTACACCGTGGTTACTGTAGCCCACTAGCATGCAAGTTCAATGAAGCAAGGATTTACAACATATGTTTTGTTCATTTATATGTTTATCCTTAGTGCCCACAACAAGACTTAGCATACAGTAAGTACTTAATGACTACTTATTGAGTGAATGAATTCCCTTTTCCACAACCACTCATGAAAATTAGTGAATGGTTGACAAAGAAAGGACAATAGGAAAGACATTTTAGCTTGTTTTTGCTAAAGAAGCAGAAACTGGGTTCCGAGAGAATCACTGGATACAAGGCTTTGATAAAACCACAAAGAGTTCCCTTTCATTTTGTTCCCTGTTTTCACCTTTTTCTTCTCTTTTTCTTCCTCCTACTTTTCTACCTCCTCCCTCTCTATTCCACCCAAGTCCTGCTTCATTCTCCCCCTCTCCTTTCTCTTCCATGAATTTTCTTCTTTTTCTTCCCACAATCTAGCAAGAATTTCCTGCCTATTCTGAAACTTTAAAAGTCCTAGAAGAGAGCACAGGCAGTAATGTCTCTGACATCAGCCATTGCAACATTTTTCTAGAACTGTCTCCTGATGCAAGGGAAATAAAAGCAAAAATAAACAATTGGGACTATATCAAAATACAAAGCTTCTGCACAGCAATGGAAACAATCAACAAAACTAAAAGACAACCTACTGAAGAGAGGAAAATATTTGCAAATGACATATCCAGTAAAGGGATAGTATTTAAAACTTAAAAAGAACTAATAAAACTCAATACCAAAAAAAACCCACCAATTATCCAATTTAAAGATGCGCAGAAGTGGGGCGCCTCGGCTTGGTCGGTTAAGCATCTGACTCTCGATTTTGGCTCAGGTCATGGTCTCAGGATTGTGGGATCAAGCCCCACATTGGGCTCCAAGCTTTGCAGGGAGTCTCCTTGAGGTTCTTTCCCTCTCCCTTTCCCTCTGCCCCCCCCGCACTCCCTCTCTCTCTCAAATAAATAAATCTTAAAACACAAATGGGAGAAGATCGGAACAGACGTTTCTCCAAAGAAAACATACAGGTGGCCAAGGACACATGAAAAGATGCTCAACATCACTCATCATCAGGAAAATGCAAATCAAAACCACAATAAGATATTACCTCACACCTGTGAATGACTAAAAATAAAAAAACAAAAAAACAAGAAACAACAAGTGTTGGGGAGGATGTGGAGAAAAAGGAACTCTTGTGCACTCTTGATGAGAATGCAAACTGGTGCAGCCACTGTGGAAAACAGTATAGAGGTTCCTCAAAAAATTGCACTACTGGGTATTTACCCCAAAATTACAAAAACACTAATTCAAAGGGATATGTTTATTGGAGCATTATTTACAATAGCCAAATTATGAAGCAGCCCAACTGTCCATCGATAGATAAATGCATAAAGAGGAGATGGTATATATATGCAGTGGAATATTATTAGCCATTAAAAAAAGGAAATTTTGCCATTTGCAACAACATAGAGCTGGAGAGTATAGTGCTAAACAAAAAGAGTCAAAGACAAATACCATGTGCATTCAGTCATATGTGGAATTTAAGAAACAAAACAAAGCAGGGACACCTGGGTGGCTCAGTCGTTAAGAGTCTGCCTTGGGCTCAGGTCATGATCCCGGGGTCCTGGGATCGAGTCCCGCATCGGGCTCCCTGCTCTGCGGGGAGCCTGCTTCTCCCTCCCCCGCTCCCCCTGTTTGTGTTCCCTCTTCGCTGCGTCTCTCTCTGCCAAATAAATAAAAAAAGTCTTTAAAAAAAAAAAGAAACAAACAAAACGAAGTAAAAATAGACAAACCAAGGAACAGACTCCTAACTATAGAGAACACACTGATGGTTACCAGAGGGGAGGTGGGGGGGAATGTGGAAAATAGGAGATGGGGATTAAGAGTACATTTATTGTGAAGAGCACTGATTGATGTATAGGATTGTTGAATCACTACATTGTACACCTGAAACTAATACAACATTGCATGTTAACTATACTGAAATTAAAATTAAAAACTTAATTAAAAAAAAGAACTCACTGCCTTTTGATTTGAACAGTGAGTGCTCAGCTAGGATGTCTGTCACTTAAAATATAGATGTGGCAGGCATACCTGGGTGGCTCAGTCTGTTAAGCATCCAACTCTAGATTTCGGCTCAGGTCCTGATCTGAGGGTTGAGAGATCAAGACCCAAGCTGGGCAGCATAAGTGCCACAGAGTCTGCTTAAAACTCTCCCTCTCCTTCTGCCCCTCCCCCGCTAAAATAAAATAAATCTTTATAAATTACGGAGAGAGAGGAGTGAGAGGTAAGATGGAGTAAAAAAATAAACAGTAAATCCCAGGTGCCTGGGTGGCTCATTCGATTGAGCAGCTGACTTGATTTCGGCTCAAGTCATGATCTCAGGGTCCTGGGTTTGAGCTCTGTGCCAGGCTCTACGTTCAGCAGAGTCTGCTTGAGGATTCTCTCTCCCTCTCCTTGCCCCCAACCCCCGCTAATGCTCTCTCTCTCTCTAAAATAAATATATACAACTTTAAAAAAAAAAATAGTAAATTCTTGGAATCTTACCCTCTGCTTCTGCCCTACCATTGAGGACAACCCAAACAAATGGACAATATATTCTTCAAAACAACTGCTTGACCACATCTGGAAGGTTAACAAAAGTGAAAAACTACCAGGGTAGAGAGAAAAGGGAGGTAATTCTGAAATTTGGGGTCCTTGTACCCTACAGCCCTTTCCTTTTGACAACTCTTTGAGTCAAGAGTATCACCTCAAACCCATTAGGATAGCTATTATCAAAAAATATATATATAGGGGCAGCCGGGTGGCTCAGTCGGTTAAATGTCTGCCTCAGCTCAGGTCATGATCCCAGAGTCCTGGGATGAAGCCTCCAGTCAACCTCCTTGCTTGGCAGGGAGCCTGCTTCTCCCTCTCCCTCTCTACCTGCAGTTCCCCCTGCTTGTGCTCTCCCTCCCTCTCTCTCTCTCTGTCAAATAAATAAATAAAATCTTAAAATATGTGTATATATATATATATATATATCTCAAGTATAGAAGGGTTGCATGGCTTCCTCACTCAGTGAAGCATATGACTTTTTTTTTTTAAGATTTTACTTATTTATTTAGAGAGAGTAGGGGAGGGGCAGGAGAGGGAGAGAGACAATCTCTAACTCTTCGCTGAACATAGAGCCCCATGTGGGGCCCAATCTCACAAACCCAAGATCACTACCAGAGCTGAAACCAAAATACAGACACTCAACCGATAAGCCACCCAGGTGCCCCAAGTATGTGACTCTTCATCTCTGGGTTGTGAGTTCAAGCCCCACATTGGGCACAGAGATTCCTTAAAAAAAAAAAAATCACAAGTGTAGGAGAAGATGTGGAGAAATGAAAAACCATGTGCTTTGCTTTGCTAATGGGAATGTAAAATGGTGCAGCCACTATGGAAAACACTATGGCAGTTCCTCAAAAAATTAAACAATTACCATATGACCCAGCAATTCCACTACCAGGTATATACCCAAAGCGAAAAGCAACAACTCAAACAGGTTTTTTGCTGTTGTTGCTGTTTGTAAGTAGGCTCCACACCCAGCGTGGAGCCCAATGTGGGGCTTGAGCTCACAACCCTGAGATCAAGACGAGGACGCTTAAATGAGGGTGCCCCTCAAACAGGTATTTGTACACCCATGTTCATACCAGCATTATTCTCAAGAGCAAAAACAGAGAAGCAACCTAAGTGTCCATCAACATATGAATGGATAAAAAAATATGACATATGCATACAATGGAATACTATCCAGCCTTGAAAAAGAAGGAAGTCCGGACACAGGCTACAACATGGATGGACCTTATGGACTTTATGCTAAGTGAGATAAGGCGGCACCACAATAACAAATTACCCAGGCACCCTAAGATGGCAAATTGTATGGTAGGTGTATTTTACCACAAATTTTTAAATAAAAACAAATTTAAGGGATGCCTGGGTGGCTCAGTTGGTTAAGTGTCTGCCTTTGGCTCAGGTCATGATCCCAGGGTCCTGGGATGGAGCCCTGCATCAGGCTCCCTGATCAGTGGGGAGTCTGCTTCTCCCTCTGCCTCTGCCTCTCCCCCCAGCTTGTTCTCTCTCTCTCTTTCTCTCTCAAATAAATAAATAAAATCTTTTAAAATAAATAAATAAATAAGTAAAATAAAAACAAATTTAAAAAGACAAACCATGCAAAAACTAACCAAAAGAAAGTAGGCTTTATGGCAAAAAGCATTACTAGAAATCTTTATGAGGCACAACTCATAATGATAATATGCTTAATTCACCAAGAAGATATAACAATTGTAATTTCTGTGAGCCTAATACCCATATCATCAACATATATAAAGCAAAAGCATGGACAGAATTGCAAGAAAATAGAGACAATACTACAATTCTAGCAGAAGATCTCTGTATAAGCAACTATTAGAACATACAGATGAAAAGTGTAAGAAATAGATTTGGACAACTGGATAAGCAAACTTTACCTAATAGATATATATAGAATACTGCACTCATAACTGCAGATCACAAATTCTTTCTAAGTGAACATGGAATGTTTATGAAAATGCCAGGCAATATAGCAAGTCTCAACAAATTTCAAATGCTCTAAATTATACAGAGTACATTCTCAGACAATGATGCAATTAAGCTAGAAAATGAGAAGAAAAAAGGTAAGTAAAAAAAAAATACCTACATATTTGAAAACTATATGTTCCTGAATAACTCGTAGATTTTCAAAAAATCACAATGGGAATTAGAAAATATCTTTTTTTTTAAAGATTTTATTTATTTGCTAGAGAGAGAGAGACAGTACAAGCAGGGGGAGTGGCAGGCAGAGGGAGAAGCAGGCTCCCCGCCGAGCAAGGAGCCCGATGTGGGACTCGATCCCAGGACCCTGGGATCATGACCTGAGCCGAAGGCAGACACTTAACCGACTGAGTCACCAGGCGTCCCAGGAATTAGAAAATATCTTAAACTAAAACGTTTTTGAAATACTACATCCCCAAATTAAGACATAGTGAAAGCCATGCTATCATGGAAAGTTATATTTTTTTAATGCATGTAACAGAAAATAAAACAAGAATAAGCAGTATTCTTCATGAGAAATTAGAAAAAGAACAGCTAATTAAGCACAATGAAAGTGCAAATAAATGGAAACATAGTCAAAAGTTAATTCTTTGGAAAGACTAATAAAATTAATAAATCCCTGGTGAGATTAATTTTAAAAAGCACAAATAATGTCAAGAAATTTAAAAAGGAACATTTCTACAGATTTTTCAATCATTAAAAAGATAATGAGACAATACTATGAGCAGCTTTATGCCAATAAGTCTAAAAATTTGATTAAGATAGACAAATTACTTAAAAATACAGTTTCCCAAACTGGCACAATAAGAAACATAAAAGCTGAATAGTCCTAT
The DNA here is from genome assembly GCF_002201575.2 of Neomonachus schauinslandi. Classification (NCBI taxonomy): domain Eukaryota; kingdom Metazoa; phylum Chordata; class Mammalia; order Carnivora; family Phocidae; genus Neomonachus; species Neomonachus schauinslandi. The sequence continues at coordinate 46,515,221 of NC_058417.1, read as the reverse complement.
ATCTACTGTTTAAAATTAAGTCTAGAATTTAAAATCTTCAGGGGTGCCTGGCTGGCTCAGTCAGTTGGTAGAGGATGTGACACTTGATCTCGGGGTTGTGAGTTTGAGCCTCACATTGGGTGTGGAGATGACTTTCAAATTAAAAAAAAAAGGGGGCGCCTGGGTGGCTCAGTTGGTTGGGCAGCTGCCTTTGGCTCAGGTCGTGATCCCGGGGTCCTGGGATCGAGCACCGCATCGGGCTCCCTGCTCGGCGGGGAGCCTGCTTCTCCCTCTCCCTCTGCCTGCCTCTCTGCCTGCTTGTTCTCTCTCTCTATCTCTCTGTCAAATAAATAAATAAAATCTTTAAAAAAAAAAAAGGAATGGCACCAATCTTAAACTCCTTCAGAGAATAGGAAAAGGAAATAATCCTTAACTCATTCTGAGGCCAACATAACCTTGATACCAAAAACTAAAATACCAAAAAAAAAAAAAAAAAAAAAGGAAAATAGGCTCATCTCACTCATAAACTTTGATGCAAAACTCCTGAACAATCAGCAAAGCAAACCCAGCAATATATAAAGATTATACCTCATAGCCAACATGGGCTTATTGTAGGAATGTTAGGAGGGCTTAACATGTCAAAAATCATTCAGTGTAATTCACCATATTACTGGACTAAAAGGAAAGAATCCTATGATCACCTTAATAGATGCAAGGAAGTGTTGAAAACATTCAACACCATTTATGATTTTTTAAAATATATGTACTGGCAAAGTAGGAAAAGAGTTTTCTCAACTTGATCTAAGGTCGTAAAAAACCTCCAACAAACTGTAGGTGCACAAAAACCTACAAGCATTATACCAAGTAGTGAAATATGGAAAGTTCTCCCTTTGAATTGGCAACAAGGATGCCTGCTTTGACCACTTCTATTCCTTTCTTAAGTAAGCTCCACACCCAGCATGGAGCTTGAACTCACAACCCCGAGATCTAGAGTCACACGCTCCACCGACTGAGCCAGCCAGGCGCCCCTGCTTTGACCACTGCTGTCCAGCATCATAATGAAGGACAAAGCCAATGCCGTTAAGTAGCACAAGAAAAAAGTAAAAGGTGTTAAGTTTGAAAAGGAAGAACTATCCTTTTTTCACAAGATGACCTGATTATGTATGTAGAAAAACCCACAAATACATAATTAGAATTAATAAATGAGTTCAGGAAGGTTGCTAATATCAATATTAAAATGTATTTCTAGGGACGCCTGGGTGGCTCAGTCGGTGAGGTGTCTGCCTTTGGCTCGGGTCATGGTCTCAGGGTCCTGGGATCGAGTCCCATGTCCAGCTCCCTGCTCAGCAGGGAGCCTGCTTCTCCCTCCCCCTCTGCCTCTGCCGCCCCCGTGCTTCCTTGCACGTGCTCTCTCTCTCTCAAATAAATTAATAAAATCTTTTAAAATAAAATAAAATGATACCACAGTGTCAAATTATACTGAGTACATAGGAATAGATCTAATTAAACATATGTCAGACCTTTATGTAAAACTAACCATCATTGAAAGAAGTAAAGGAAAGCCTAAATTGGAGTACACAATGTGTGGCAGACATGGGAATGTCACCTAGACGCCCTCAGGAAGGAACTTTATGCTCAGCCGTGCAGATGTGGTCCACACACAGCCTCCAGCTTCCAGCTCCTTCAGGATCTGTGTCGGGGCACAGCTGCCTCGCCTGAGGGCACACGGGTCCCAGAGCAGCACACATCCAGTGACTGAATGAGACAGGAACATAAAATCGCCATTACGAGCTCATGCAGGACACTCAAAAGCCCAGGAGACTGAAGGCAACTCTCGGCCACATTACTGACTGAAGCTTTCTTGGGCTGGCCTAATTCTTTTGATCTTGCTGCCTCCCCTTCCTTCCACAAGTATCGATCCCTATAAACACCTTGCACCCCACAGTCTGTCTCTGCCTCTGCGTCCAAAGAATCTGACCCCTGACAGCTGACACCTGTAGTTTTCAAGAGCAGGCGACAAGACGGATTTGGAACAGGCTGGCGAGGAGGTCCCCATCACTGGTATGAAGTTAGTGGGTCTCAACACAGCCCTTGGCACAAGGTGCTGGTTCAGTTGCTCACAGCCTTAATATTGGTACGTGAGGAGAAGTGTGTCCAGGTGGAAGTGAAAGCACCAGCAGATGTGTATCAGGCACTTGAGACTTTTGGAGGAGATAGCTGCTATAGAGAAAATAGATTTGGATGCCGATTGCTAACCATCGTGAATGTTCTACAAGAAGACGATGAACAGCGGAAGGTAATAGGCAATGGAAAGCCAGGTGTGAAAACCAGCCCCCTCGGTTGCATAGAACGAAACTCTCATCTGCGGTGGCAAGGCAGAGAAAGCTAAGGACCAAGCCAAAGAACATGAAATACCCAACAAAGGCAAAGTCTGTTATGTCAGGACTCTAGAGGGGATGAAGACATATGGACATTGGCTCTGAAGATTTTCATTCTCTAGACTCCTGTGAACCTACTGATCCTGCCGAAGGGGCCCATCATCCCCAAACCTCCCAGTAAGAGCTAGCACTCCTACTTGCTGGAAGAGCACACAGAAGCCTTGCCCTGTGAACAGAATGGGCCCCTCTGAGAATCACCCCTCCTCAGCCACTTTGCCTATAACTAGCTTAACACTGCAAATGCCAGCCAGTGACATGCGAAGGGACCGTACCCCACAAAAGTGTGGCCAGACCTCACCAGTAGGCCCTGGCAGCAGCCAGGGACTTCATTCTAAGAGTGCTTGGTCAACGGGGCCAGAATATGAAATTGGGTAAAGAGGAGTCTGTTGACTCGAGAGTGCTCTGCTGAAATACAGGACGTATTGTTCTGTTAAGGATCCAGAATTGCCATGATAGAAGGTGAAGTGAATTGAAAGGTTTAGGGTACTAGGAACACTAAATAGCAAGACTCACCAGAAAGGCTCAGAAGACACACTATTTACCAGGCCATAAGGAATGTGCTGGTCAGAAGGGCACCAGCTCCACCAACTTCAATAGGGCAGGTTGTTAGAGAACCAAGAGACTGCTTTTTTTTTTCGCCATTTTATTTCATTTTAATTAAGTCTCATGTCAGTAGCCACAAGTGGCTACCATACTGGTAGATTCAGAATTCAGAACCAGAAGATAACCCCAAAAACTCTCTTTACAACCCAAGGGCAAGAAGGACTTCTTAAACAGGACACACACACAAAAAAACCACTAACCAAAAGGAAAACACTAAATTTAACTACATTAAAATGAAGAATTCGGGGGTGCCTGGGTGGCTCAGTTGGTTAGGCGACTGCCTTCAGCTCAGGTCATGATCCTGGAGTCCCTGGATCGAGTCCCGCATCGGGCTCCCTGTTCGGCGGGGAGCCTGCTTCTCCCTCTGACCCTCCCCCCTCTCATGTGCTCTCTCTCTCTCATTCTCTCTGTCTCAAATAAATAATAAAAAATAAAATCTTAAAAAAAAAAAAATGAAGAATTCGGGATGCCTGGGTGGCTCAGTTGATTAAGCAGCTGCCTTCGGCTCAGGTCATGATCCCGGGGTGCTGGGATCGAGTCCCGCATCGGGCTCCTTGCTCCGCGGGGAGCCTGCTTCTCCCTTTCTCTCCCTCTGCTTGTGCTCTGTCAAATAAATAAAATCTTAAAAAAATAAAAAATAAAATGAAGAATTTATGTACATTTAAAGATATCATTAAAAAAGCACAGAGGCGAGTCACAAGTGGGAAGAGATATTTGCAACACATACAAGGGCTCATATCCAGAATATATAAACAACCATAGATCAATAAGAAAAACACAAACAACCCAAAAGAAAAGTAAATAAAAGACATCAACAGGCAGTTCACCAGAAAGGATATCCAAGTGACCAATAAACATGTTTAAAAGTATTCAGCCTCTGGGCTCCTGGCTGGCTCAGTTGGAAGAGCAGGAGATGCTTGATATTGGGGTCATGAGTTCAAGTCCCACATTGGGTGTAGAAATTACCAAAAATTAATTAATTAATTAAAAAAATAACTGTCGGAGCACCTCTGCCCTCAGCACAGAGTCTGCTTTTCCATCCTAATGAGACATCACCGCACACCCAGGAGTATGGCTAAAATCTAAAAGAGCGACAGTGCAGACAGCAGTAAGAACGTGGTACAGAATCTCAAACCCAGTTGGGTGGGAGCTTAAATTGGTATGACCACTTTGAAAAATTGGCAGTATCTACTAACGTTGCATATGCTCTCTAACCTAGCAATCTCACTTCAGGAATACGCCCAACAGAAATAAGTGAATTTGGGGCGCCTGGGTGGCTCAGTTGGTTAAGCGACTGCCTTTGGCTCAGGTCATGATCCTGGAGTCCCTGGATCCGGTCCCACATTGGGCTCCCTGCTTGGCGGGGAGTCTGCTTCTCCCTATGACTCTCCCCAGCTCATGTGCTTTCTCTCTCTCATTCTCTCTTTCTCAAATAAATAAATAAAATCTTTAAAAAAAAAAAAAGAAAGAAGTGAACTTGTGTATCAAAAAACATGCACATTAAGGAGGGCACGTGATGTGATAAGCATTGGGTGTTACATGCAACTAATGAATCATTGAACACTACATCAGAAACTAACGATGTACTGTATGTTGGGTAATTGAATTTAATTTAAAAAAAGAACATATGCAAGAGTGTTCATAGCAGCCTTATTTATAATAGCCAAAAGTTGGATAAAATCTATAAGCTGGCTCAGTCAGTGAAACATGCAACTCTTGATCTTGGGGTTGCAAATTCAAGCCCCACAGTGGGTGTAGAGATTATTTTAAAATAAAATCTTTAGGAGCACCTGGGTGGCTCAGTCGGTTAAGCGGCTGCCTCCAACTCAGGTCATGATCCCAGGGTCCTGGGATGGAGCCCCACATGGGGGCTCCTTGCTCAGTGGGCAGCCTGCTTCTCCCTCTGCTGCTGCTTCCCCTGTTGGTGTTCTCTCCCTCTCTCGCTCTCTTTTTCTCTCGCTATCGCTGTCTCTCTCTCAAAGAAATAAATCTTTTAAAAAATTGTTTTAAAAATAATAAATAAATAAAATCTTTTTTTAAAAAGTTTAAAAAATTAAAATCATTAAAAAAAAATTGTTGAGGGCGCCTGGGTGGCTCAGTTGGTTAAGCGACCGCCTTCGGCTCAGGTCATGATCCTGGAGTCCTGGGATTGAGTCCCGCATCGGGCTCCCTGCTCAGCAGGGAGTCTGCTTCTCCCTCTGACCCTCCTCCCTGTCATGCTCTCTGTCTCTCATTCTCTCTCTCACAAATAAATAAATAAAATCTTAAAAAAAAAAAAATTGTTGAGGCACCTGGGGGGTCAGTGAGTTAAATGGCCAAGTCTTGATTTTGGCTTAGGCCATGATCTCTGGGTCATGGGATTAAACCCCGTGTCAGGCTCTGCACTTAGCTGGGAGTCTGCTTGAGATTCTCTCCCTCCCTCTGCCCGCCCCCCTGCTTGTGTGCTCTCCCTCTCTCCCTAAAATAAATAAATAAATCTTAAAAATAAATAAATAAATAACAATTTTTAAATGATTAATCTTATGTGAATTTTATCCCAATTTTAAAATAAATAAAAATGTAAAACTCAGTGGACATATTTAACAAACAAGCAAAATACTGTATTTTTCCTTTGGAATAAAGGCAGAAAATTTCTTCCTAAAAGGAAATAAATAGACTTTTAAAGTTTCTGGCAACCCTGCTGGCTCAGTCAGAAGACCATGCAACTCTAGATCTCAGGGTCATGAGTTCAAGCCCCACGTTGTGTGTAGAGATTATATAAAAACAGAATCTTAAACAAATAATAAATAAATAAATAAAAGTAAAGTTTCTGGCATCCCTAAACCTATCAAGTTGATTTTTTTAAGGTTGTATAAGGTGATTTTTTTTATAAAGTGTCCACTGTGATGATTTAATATATGTATACATTGTGAAATGAATATCATAATCAAGTTAATTAACACATCCACCACCTTACATAGTTACCCTTTTTTTGGAAGGGTGGTGGTGGTAAGAACACTTAAGATCGGGGCGCCTGGGTGGCTCAGTTGGTTAAGCGACTGCCTTCGGCTCAGGTCATGATCCTGGAGTCCCGGGATCGAGTCCCACGTCGGGCTCCCTGCTCAGCAGGGAGTCTGCCTCTCTCTCTGACCCTCCCCCCTCTCATGCTCTCTATCTCATTCTCTCTCTCAAATAAATAAATAAAATCTTTAAAAAAAAAAGAACACTTAAGATCTACTCTGTTAGCAAATTTCAAGTATACGCTGCACCATACATCAGATCCCCAGGGCTTAGTCATCTTAGGAAACTTATGAAAGTTTATGCCCTTTGACAAATATCTCCCCATTTCACCCACCCTGCCTGCAGTCCCTGGCAACCACCAGTCCACTCTGGTTCTAGGAGCCTGACTTTTTTTAGATTACACCTATAAGCGAGGTCATGCAGTATCTGTCTCTGTGTCACTTACCGTAATGTCCTCCGGGTTCACCCATGTTGTTTTTACTTTTCAGTCCTGCACCCACCACCTTTCCTTCTCTCTTCCAGTCAGGTATGTTCCGTGTGTTTGTGTGTGAATACATACAGGCTCCTCTGTGGATCTGCCTTTGCCTCAAGTTCTCTGACCTTTTGCAGGCTCTCCCCGTGGTGAGCGCTGCTTTGCTGAGTTGGCATTTCTGCAGGCGGTCCTCAAACTGATGGTGACAGGAAGCGAGGCTTCCTGTGGTCCTGAATCAGCAGAGCAGGAAGGAAATAAAGGCCACAGAACTGTCAAAGAGGAAGAAGACAACCTGAAGGCAGAATCCATACGTATAAGGATAGGTAAGAGAAGAGTAAACTGTGTTACGCCTGGAGTTCCATCATCTGTGAATAGAGGCACAGACTCCAGGGCAAGGCCCCAGCAGTGCTATTTCCTAGGATCACGTGACCCTGCGCAAGCCCTTTGCCTCTCTCTGCTGTAGTTCCCCCATCTGGAAAATGGGAATGTTGAAGTAGCCTTTCCCACTGATGGTTGTGAGGATAATAGGCATCTCAAACCATAGCCTGATTGGAGTAAGTCTGTAACAAGGTTACCTACTTTTAAAGGATTCATTTTCTTTTTTTTTTTTTTAAGTTTTTTATTTATTGGGGCGCCTGGGTGGCTCAGTCGGTTGAGCATCTGCCTTTGGCTCGGGTCATGATCTCAAGGTCCTGGGATCGAGCCCCACGTGGGGCCTCCTGCTTGGCTGGGAGCCTGCTTCTCCCTCTCTGTGCCACTCACCCTGCTTGTACTCTCTCTCTCTCTCTGTCAAATAAATAAATGAAATCTTTTTTTTTTTTTAAAGATTTTATTTATTTATTTGAGAGAGAATGAGAGAGAGCACATGAGAGAGGGGAGGGTCAGAGGGAGAAGCAGACTCCCTGCCGAGCAGGGAGCCCGATGCGGGACTCGATCCAAAGACTCCAGGATCATGACCTGAGCCGAAGGCAGCCGCCCAACCAACTGAGCCACCCAGGCGCCCAATAAATGAAATCTTAAAAAAAGAAAAGTCTTATTTATTCATTTATTTTTGGGAGAGAGAGAGAGCACGCGCAAGTGAGTGCAATTGGGGGGGAGGGGCAGAGGGAGAAGCAGGCTCCCTGATTATCATGATATGGGACTCAATCCCAGGACCCCGGGATCATGACTTGAGCTGAAGGCAGCCACTTAACCGACTGAGCCCCCCAGGCGCCCCTCAAAGGTTTCATTTTCAAAGTAGGGAATTTGAAAATACCCATTTATTTTCTTCCTGCCTTTCATCTCTCCTGTTCCAGTTAATAATTAATATCAAATGAGCAAACAAATGAAACAAACCAGAAAAACCCTGCTGGCCTATTTTTGGCATTTGCGATAGAACCAAGATTTCTTCCATAGGAAAAGGGCACCGGAATAGGATGAGGTCCGAGTACATTTTCATCCTTGATCCTATTGCAACTGGAATTGAAGGTCACAAGCCCAAGTCCCATATTCTAGCAGTTAGATGTTCAGAGTAGAGCCTGTCCTTCAGCAGGCACGGCAAGAAATGTACAGTTCAGGGGTGCCTGAGTGGCTCAGTGGGTTAAGCGGCTGCCTTTAGCTCAGGTCATGATCTCAGGGTTCTGGGATCAAGCCCCACGTCAGGCTCTCTGCTCAGTGGGGAGCCTGCTTCTCCCTCTCCCTCTGCCCCCCACACATGCTCACATACTTTCTTTCTCTGTCTCAAATAAATAAATAAAATATTTTTTTAAAAGGGGCGCCTGGATGGCTCAGTCGTTAAGCATCTGCCTTCGGCTCAGGTCATGATCCCAGAGTCCTGGGATCGAGCCCCACATCAGGCTCCCTGCTCAGCAGGAAGCCCGCTTCTCCCTCTCCCATTCCCCCGCTTGTGTTCCCTCTTTCGCTGTGTCTCTCTCTGTCAAATAAATAAATAAAATCCTTAAAAAAAAAATTTTTTTTAAAGAAAAAGAAAGAAATGTACAGTTTAGGGATGAATCCTTACCTGGCAAGCCTGGTCTTTAGAAGTGAGTTAGGAGGCACTGGGAAAAGTGCCCACTCAGAGATGGATGGCTTAGTTCTGGAAAGGCCATGAGACCTTGGGCTGATTACTCATTTCCCTGGGCCTTCCTGCCTATCAAGTTGGGGTGTTGGAGGCATGCCTGGCTGGCTCAGTCGGTGGACCATGTGACTCTTGATCTTGGGGTTGTGAGTTCGAGCCCCACATGCGGTGTGGAATTTACTTAAACTAAAAAAATTTTTGTTAAATTGGGGTGTTGGACTAATTGATCTTTAGGTCAAAGATTAAGGATCCCACTCTGCTAATTCCACCACCAAAAAAAAGAAAAGAAAAGAAAAGAAAGTAGTCATGAAGGTTTTGGCTAAGAACCAACTGGAAAAAAAATAGGCCCCTAAGGTCCTTAAAAAAAAAAAAAAAAAAAAAAACCACAGTGTGCTTTAATTATAAGTCAAATTTCACTTTAAGGGAAAAAACAACCCTTAGGCTTTTTCTGTTCTATTTAATTGTAATCTTTCTCTCCAGCAGGTAACTCTTCAGGAGAACGGTTCAAGGTTCCTCAGCCAGTTAATCTACAGAAGGCTCCCTGGAAGCTGATTTCCCATTTTTACATAAAGTCACTGCAAAGAAAGCAAACTCCCTGTTCAAATGTCTTGAGTAAATTTCTTCTGCCATTTCTGATGCTATAGGGTTAATCCAGTATGAAGAGAGTGACAAAGTGCAGAGATTTTTTTTTTTTTTATGGATTCCACATTCATAACCAAGTACTTGGCAACCTGCCCTCTCATATGTTGCGAAACAAAAATGTGTTGCCTTCAGTGTGTTTTTAATACGCCAAGCAGTTTATTTGATCACAATGCTTGGGTCTAGACTCAAAGACACCAGAACTTTCCCACTGTGTTGTCACTGCTTTGGTTAGTATCTTGGTTTCCCTCTGCCTTTCTAAAGAACCATTTGGGGGACTCAGGAGAGTGATTTCCTGAGGCCCTTGACCACAACCTAAACTCTTCAAAGGAATTCGCATCCAGCCTTGCAAAATATTTTGCAAAACTTGCAAAAATTCACCAGTTTTAGATTTTGAAATTATTGGCACAGGCAAGTGCCTACAATCGTGAAATTCTCATGAGTGGGGTAAAGCAAATTTCTATAAACAAAGCAAACTCCAATCTCTGCAGCCTTTTTTTTTTTTTCTGCAGCCTTTTGTAGAAATATTTATACCCAAAGAAAAGGGTCCCTTTCAGCTCTAGGATGCTATAATATAAACATTTACTATAAATGAAGTGTTTGTGAACACACTTGCCCATTCCCTCGGAAACTTCAAGAACCCAATTTTACCTAAACACCTCTTTTTGCTCCATAGGTTTGGCTGTAATATCCCATGTGATTCTTCTCACAAGAAAGGAGCCACATCTATATTGGATGTAAGGCAGTTTTGTTTTGTTTTTGTGTGTGGTTTTTTTTTTAAGGGGCCCTAAAAAAAACAAAAAACAAACAAACAAAAAAAACCTTATGGACCCAAAATCCTTATGACCAGCTTTCACGGTACTCAGCTGACCTCCAAGGACCTACCATCATGGGCCCTCCCATAATAGTCAGCCCTGGGGTCCCAGAAGACACAGCTGGGCCACAGGTTGATTTCCCAGTCGTTATTAAAATTCCTACTTGCACACAGTTGGATTTCTTTTCAGTGTGGTCTATTTTTTTTTTCTGACCCTTGTATCAAATCCGCTCACCTGATGCTGGTTCACTGCACCAAATAAAGCTGTTTTCCTAGAAAGTCAGAGGCCACAGCCCCAGAGACCAAGGAGGCAGCCTCTGGCTGACTAGAACAGCTGAACTTTCTCCCCTGTTATTCCTCACCTCTCTCCCTTGCTTGACCCCTGTCATCCTTTCTTGCTTGCCTCTTTCCTCTTCCTGTATTCCTTCTCCCCCTTCCTCCCTCTGCGGCTGGAATCTTACTCACTTATACCACACCTCTTAACCAGAGGTCTGAACTGTCCTCCATCCTACTTTCCAGAGCATCCTTAGGGTTGTTCCCATTTTCTTCTCCTCTTTCCAAATATCTCCTGTATCCCCTTACATGTCCAAGTCCATCCACCCCCAAATCTAATATCCTTTATGCCCCCAAGTAGTCCCTGAGTTAGATTTGTTAGATTTTCCTTAGCAATTACTTTCTTCTTGCTTTGGAATGCAGGCTTATCAAACACCCCAATATCCATGCTCCTCCTCCTTGAATTTGGATGGAACATGCCTGCTCAGACTCCGATTTGCAGCCTCTCTTGCAGCTAGAAGTTGCCCTGAACAAAGAAGTGTAACCAGAACCGTTGTGTGTAATGTCTAGAAAACGTCCTCGAAGGGTGGCATGGGGCACCCTTCTTCGCTCCTTCCTAGTTCCCACGGACTAGAATATGGGCGTATTGTCTGGAGGCTGAGTAGCAACTAGCTTGGATCATGAGGCTGCTCACCAAGCATCAGAGCAGTAAGACTGGGGCGGGAGGTCTTTTTTTTTTTTAAAAGATTTTATTTATTTATTTGACAGAGAGAGACACAGCGAGAGAGGGAACACAAGCAGGGGGAGTGGGAGAGGGAGAAGCAGGCTCCCCGCAGAGCAGGGAGCCCGATGTGGGTCTCGATCCCAGGACTCTGGGATCATGACCTGAGCCGAAGGCAGACGCTTAACGACTGAGCCACCCAGGCGCCCCAAGCAAGGTCTTTGGTCTCTGTTGATTAGGGGGCCTCCATACTAGCCCTGGACTGATGGCTGCGTTCTATTACTCAAGGAGGAGAAGCTAAACTTTTATCACATTTAAGCCACTATTATTTTTGAAAGATACGTGTAGCCAAATGGACGTTCTAACATATGGAATTTATAAAGTCATACTGCATAGAAATCAAATTTACGTAGACCCACACAAAAGGATGGGCCTTGCAGAGAGAACAGATAGAAAGGTAAGAAATTCTAATGACTCAAAATCCTTTTCACCAGTTTTCACGGGTTTCTCAGATTCCCTCAGTGCCATAAATGATATGCAATAATATGGCCTTTACGTCCAGAGGCCAAAAATATTTTAACGTTCTGTAACTTTTTCGGGGTGGGGGTGCATAATTGAAGGCATAGCAACAAATTGCAAGAATATTACAAGGAGGAGCACCTGGTTGGCTCTGTCAGTAAATCACGAGACTCTTGAGTTCAAGGTCATGAGTTTATTTTTTTATGATTTTACTTACTTATTTGACAGAGAGAGAGAGCACAAGCAGGGAAAGTGGAAGAGGGAGAAGCAGGCTTCCTGCTCCGCAAGGAGCCCGACCTGACCTGGGATCGTGACCTGAGCAGAAGGCAGAGGCTTAACCAACTGAGCCAGCCAGGCCCCCCCAGGGTCATGAGTTTAAGCCCCAGGTTGGGCGTGGAGACTTTATAAATAAACAAACAAACAAACAGTACAAGGAATTACCGTACAACCTTCACCCCCATTCCTCAAATGTTAACGTTAAAAAAAAAAAAAAAATTAACATTTTACTGCATTCACTTCATCATTCTCTGGATATAAATTTTTTTCCTGAAATATTTGAGAGTAAGTTACAGACACACTGCCCCTTTACCAGTAAATACTTTAAGTGTGTATCTCCTAAAAATAGGGCTTATGTGACTACCTAACCACAGTAAGATCATCAAAATCAAAAAATTAACACTTGTGCAATACTATTACCTAGTCAAGAGACTTTTCTCAGCTTTTACCAGTTGTCCAGATAAAATCCTTTATGACAAAATATAATCCCAAATCACATGTTGCAGTCCGTTGCGTGTCTTTCTATTCCTCTTTACTCTGAAAAAATTCTGTCTTACCCTGCCTTTCATAGCCGTGATATTTTTGAAGAGTTGGTTATTTTGTAAAATGTCCCTCAGATTGAGAACATCCAAAGCTTTTCTTATGATTAGGTTCAGTTTGTGAATGTGGGGCCAGACTACTCCAGAACTAAGGCTCTGTTATTCTGCTTCTTTAAAAAAAAAAATATTTTATTTATTTATTTGACAGAGAGAGACACAGCGAGAGAGGGAACAGAAGCAGGGGGAGTGGGAGAGGGAGAAGCAGGCTCCCCGCTGAGCAGGGAGTCTGCTTCTCCCTCTGACCCTCCCCCCTCTCATGCTCTCTCTCTCTCTCTCATTCTCTCTCAAATAAATAAATAAAATCTTTAAAAAAAAAAAAAGAATTGAAATTTAGAACATGAAAGTAAAAATCTAGGCAGGTGGTGACTGTCTCCATGAACATTGTAAATTAAAATAATTTACCCAGGGGGTGCCTGTGTGGCTCACTTGGTTAAGCCTCCGACTCTTGATTTTGGCTCAGGTCATGATCTCAGGGTTGTGAGATCAAGCCCCATGTCCGGCTCCAAGCTCAGCATAGTGCCTGCTTAAGATTCTCCCCTCTCGGGGCACCTGGGTGGCTCAGTTGGTTAAGCAACTGCCTTCGGCTCAGGTCATGAATCTGGAGTCCCGGGATCGAGTCCCGTATCAGGCTCCCCGCTCAGCGGGGAGTCTGCTTCTGCCTCTGAAACTCTCTCCTCTCGTGTTCTCTCTCACTCTCTCTCTCTCAGATAAATAAATAAAATCCTTAAAAAAAAAAAAAGATTCTCTCCTCTCATCATATGACCTCACTGATATGAGGAATTCTTAATCTCAGGAAACAAACTGAGGGTTGCTGGAGTGGGGGGTGGGGTGGGAGGGATGGGGTGACTGGGTGATAGACACTGGGGAGGGTATGTGCTATGGTGAGCGCCGTGAATTGTGCAAGACTGTTGAATCACAGATCTGTACCTCTGAAACAAATAATGCAATATATGTTAAGAAAAAAAAAAGAAGATAGCAGGAGGGGAAGAATGAAGCGGGGGAAATCGGAGGGGGAGACAAACCATGAGAGACGATGGACTCTGAAAAACAAACTGAGGGTTCTAGAGGGGAGGGGGTGGGAGGATGGGTTAGCCCGGTGGTGGGTATTGAGGAGGGCACGTTCTGCATGGAGCACTGGGTGTTATACACAAACAATGAATCATGGAACACTACACCAAAAACTAATGATGTAATGTATGGGGATTAACATAACAATAAAAAATTTAAAAAGAAAGATTCTCTCCTCTTCCTCTGCCCTACCCCCCACTAACTCTCTCTAAAAAATTAATAATAATAATAATAATTTACCCAGGGGTGCCAGGCTGGCTCAGTAGGTACAGCATGTGACTCCTGATCTCAGGGTTCTAAGCTTGAGCACCACGTTGGGTGTAGAGATTACTTAAACAGAAAATCTTTTTAAAAATAAATAAATAATTTGCCCATTAAAAAAAATCTCTTTATGAGCTCAGAGCATATGTCTGGCACTGTGTTGAGTCCTGGGATTCAGAAGTAAGTGAAACAGATCCAAGTCCTCAGAGAGCACAGTATTTTTAATCAGGGGACACAAGTGTGAACAGATACATAGTCTGCAACACGGGAAGGGCCATTCCAGGGTGATTTAGAACCCAGTGCTCTGTATAGCAGGAGCTGGGGGCCTCTGTGAGTAGAGAGGACTCACCTTGTGCTGTCGTAAAACTATCGTGCACACAATGATTTCTATGTAGGATAAGGAGAATTCTGGGGGGCAAAAACTCGAAGCCTGTCTATCATTGATGTGTCTGAGGAACGTGGGTGCCCAGACAGGGGCAAGACTATAGGAAAGAACTACCAGCAGCCTTAAGATCTCACTTTAAGGAAAGAACAACTCGAACATACATATATACATACATACAAAAAAATAAAAATAAAAATGAAAGAAAGAATTGGCTGGGTGTCAGTCTCCCCATCTCAAGACCTTCATGGTCCCAGCACCTACCTGGGGAGGTCTCACTCGGCATTGTACCAAACATGAAATACACCCACATCCCATAATTAGATCAATTGATATGTATTTACACTGGCACTACATGAGTTGGTTTTCATTGGTAAGTTGTCATATTTTGTCAGCATTTGATTAATTTTCAGTAAGTTTTTACAGCTTAAAGCCAATACATTTGTTTTAGGTCTCAAATCCTCCTGTAGGCTCTTAAACAGCTCATAGGACTGAGGGACGGCATCCGAAGTACCTAATGAATTTTTTAAGCTGCAAGAAATTCTATTAACTTTATCTTAGAGACAAATGTCCCTGAATGGATCAAACTTATTTCTTAAAAAAAAAAAAGTTTTATTGAGATTTACTTTACATACCATGAAATTCACCCATTCGAAGCGTACAATTCGATGGTCTTTCGCACATGTACAGAGTTGTGCAACCATCAGCACTATCTAATTTTAGAACATTTCATCACTTCAGAAAGAAACCTTGTGCCCACTTAAAGTCCCTTCCCATGCTTCCCCTAATCTCTGGCAACCACATAACTACTTTCTGTTTCTATAGATTTGCCTTTTCTGGACATTTCCTATAAATGGAATCATATAATACGTGGTCTTTGTGACTAGCTTCTTTCAACTTAGCCTAATGTTTTTGAGGTTTATCCATGTTGTAGCAAGTGTCAGCATTTCATTCATTTTTATTACCGATTAGTATTACAGAGTATGGATAGAACACATTTTCTTTGCCCATTCACCAGTTGCTGGGCAATTGGGTCGTTTCCACTCTTTGGCTATTGTTAGCAATGCTGCCGTGGACACTTCGTGCAAGTCTTTGTGTGCATATATATATTTTTATTTGTCTAGGAATGGAATTGCTGGGTCATGTGAGAACATTTAGAGAAATTGCCAAACTGTTTTCCACAGTGATTGCTCCATTGTACATTCCTGCCAGCAGTGAATGAGGGTTCCACTTTCTCTACATCCTTACCCACACTTGTTCTCTTTTTTATTCCAGCCATCCTTGTGGGTATAAAGTGGTAGCTCCTTGTGGTTTTAATCTGCATTTCCCTAATGACTAATGATGTCGAATATCTTTTCATATGCTTTTGTGTATCTTCTTTGAGAAAGATTTATTCAAATCCTTTGCCCATTTTAAAAAATATTTTATTTTTGAGTAGTCTCTACACCTAATGTGGGGCTCAAATTCACAACCCCAAGATCAACAGTCACATGCTCCACCAACTGAGCCAGCCAGGCGCCCCTGAATTCTTACTTCTATTGTTGGTACTTTTGGTGTCATAGCTAAGAAATCATTGCCTCACCCAGGATCGTGAAGATTTATTCTAATGTTTTATTCTAAGAGTTTTATCATTTTACTTCTCACATTTAGGCTTACAATCCAGTTTGAGTTAATGTTTGTGTATAGTGTAAGACAGGAGTTCAACTTAATTCTTTTACATGTAGATATTCAGTTGTCCCAGCAACATTTGTTGAAAAGACTATTCATTCTCCCAAAGACTCGTCTTGGCACCCGAATTTCACAGCGGTCCTGAAAGTTAAATCTAATGGCAGGATCTGAACATTAGGGCAAAGTGGTTGTTTCCAGGTGTGATGTCACTGCTGATACTTGAACCTCAGACAGTACACCTGCATCTTGCAAGAAGAGTAGCAGCTTTCTGCTTCCCCAGGTGGCCACAAAGATTTCTGGTTTTTTTATTCCATTTTTCTTGGCATTGTGCATGGTGGTTTCCAGTTCCATCATCACCTAGATGGTGGTCATCACAATGGAATCTAAGAAATACCCACAGAGCAGCACTGTGTATAACCGTCAGGACCTGGAACCATTAGGCCCAAGCTCAGGTAGGCACCACGGCCACCAGGGACCACCACTGGCTTGTGAATATGTCTAAGCACCCTGGTATTTCCTGAAGCGATTTCGCAAAAGTAGGGGAGCCTACTATAACAGGTTGAAACAGCTTGGTTGAAAAAGTGAGAGCTCAGAGCAACTAAAATCTGGGCACTTATTTAAATGAGTCCCTACGTGTATTCACAGGCCCTACCTGTACGTTGTATATGTGTGCAGTGTGCGGTGGGGGCCCCATGCACTCTTCCTGGTGATGCAACTTGTCACGACCTTGGATACGAACAGGGGAGGAAACCAGCTGGGTACACCAAGGTTGGGAATTTGAGCTGGAACTTGAGGCCAAAGAGCATAGATGGGCCAAAGCCAAAACCAGGAGTGAAACAAAGAGATCTATCGGGAGCCAAATGTCAGGATCCAGGAAGGCAAGACACAACAGAGACATTGAGTGTAGTAAGAATGAGACACTCGAGACAGAAACCAAGGATAACATTGTGACTGGGAGTCTAGGTGATCCTGTAGTTGGATTTAGAGGAAAATTGGGTGATTTTCCCGCCGACCAGCCTTTTAGAAACAGCAGAGATGCTCATTTCTGCATTGCAGAAAGGTGGGTTCCTGGCACAGCTGGTCTGAAAATTGGTGCTGGTGACAGCTCCTGACACAGGTACGTACGTGGTGAATGCCATACTATGTGCCTCGTGTGACACCACATATACGTGGAGGTAGAAGCTACTGTCATAGTGTAAGACAAATCCTGCTCTCAGGAAACTGAGAAGACAGCAGGCTTAGACTGTTTCCAGGGTGAGGGCGCCTGGCAGGCTCATTCGATAGAGCATGTGACTCTTCTTTTTTTTTTTTAAAGATTTTATTTATTTATTTGAGAGAGAGAGTGAGAGAGAGAAAGAGCACAAGAGGGGGGAGCGGGAGAGGGAGAAGCAGACTCCCCGCTGAGCAGGTAGCCCGATGCGGGACTCGGTCCCGGGACTCCAGGATCATGACCTGAGCCGAAGGCAGTCGCTTAAGCAACTGAGCCACCCAGGCGCCCGAGCATGTGACTCTTGATCTCAGGGTCATGAGTTCAAGCCCCATGTTGGGTGTAGAGTTTATTTTTTTTAAGATTTTATTTATTTGAGAGAGAGAGTGAGCGAGCGAGAGAGCACACAAGCAGGGATAGAGGGAGAGGGAGAAGCAGACTCCCCGCTGAGCACGGAGCCTGACACGGGTCTCTATCCCAGGACCAACCCCTGGACCATAACCCAAGCCGAAGGCAGACAGTTAACTGATTGAGCCACCCAGGCATCCCAAGTTTACTTTAAAAAAATCTGAATAAAATAAAGACTATTTCCAGGGTGGACACAGGTCCTGGAGCTGTGAAGTCTCCATTCAGATTAACCACAATGGCAATCAATGTGACCAGCCCTAATTCACAGACACACGTCCAGGTCAACACAGCTAATAAAAGAAAGAGCTAGGATTAAAATGTAAGTTTCTCTATTCACATACGGGGCTTTTCCTTTCGTCTACACCATGGAAGACTCAGAGGGACAGTAGAAGAGAGAACGAAAAGGACTGAAACTTGATTATTTCTGTATGGAAGAATGATAGAGAAGAAAGTTAAAAGGGAAGAGATGGTGTAGGGAGAGGGTCAAGAGGAATGCAAGCAGGGGGCGCCTCGGTGGCTCAGTTGGTTGGACATCTGCCTTCAGCTCGGGTCATGATCTCGGGGTCCTGGGATTGAGCCCCACGTCGGGCTCCCTGCTCAGTGGGGAGTCTGCCTCTCACTCTCCCTTTTTGCTCTCCCTCTCTGTCTCTCTCAAATAAAATCTTTTTTTTAATTTTTATTTTTTAAAGATTTTATTTATTCATTTGAGAGAGAATGAGATAGAGCATGAGAGGGGGGGAGGGTCAGAGGGAGAAGCAGACTCCCTGCCAAGCACGGAGCCTGATACGGGACTCGATCCCAGGACTCCAGGATCATGACCTGAGCCAAAGGCAGTCGCTTAACCAACTGAGCCACCCAGGTGCCCTCAAATAAATAAAATCTTAAAAAAAAAAAAGAGGAATGCAAGCAGTAAGAGAAATGGGGAGGTGTTAGGGAGCATATTAGTCATGGTTCTGCAGAGAGAAAAAATCAGTAGATTATATACGTGTGTGTGCATGCGTGTGTATATTATATGTAACACACAATACAGACACACACATCTATATACACGTTTATAACAAGATTTACTATAAGAGATTGACTCACACAACTTCAGAGGTTGAGAAATCTCAAGAGCTATAATCAGCACGCTGGAGACCCAAGAGAGCCAAGGCTACTGGGTCAGTCCAAATTGGAAGGCCTGAGAACCCGGAGAGCTGATGGTGCAAGCTTTAGTCTGAGGGCAGGAAAGGACAGGCATTCCAGCTCCAACAGTCAGGCATTTCTTTCAAACTGGCCTTCTTGTTCTATTCAGGTCTTCAACAGATTGGATGAGGTTCACCCACATTAAGGAGGGCAACCTGCTTTACTCAATCTACCAGTTAAAGTGTGAACCTCGGGCACCTGGGTGGCTCAGTTGGTTGAGCGGCTGCCTTCGGCTCAGGTCATGATCCTGGAGTCCCGGGATCGAGTCCCGCATCGGGCTCCCTGCTCGGCGAGGAGCCTGCTTCTCCCTCTGACCCTCCCCCCTCTCATGTACTCTCTCTCATTCTCGCTCTCTCAAATGAATAAATAAATCTTTAAAAAAAAAAAAAAAGTGTGAACCTCCCCCAGAAACATTCTCACAGACATGCCCAGAGTAATGTTTGACTTCATGTCTAGATGTCCGGTGGCCCAGTCCAGCTGACACATAAAATTAACTCCCACAGGGAACAAGGAAGTATCGATGCATCACTTTCCGGAGGGTCCCAAAGACCCAGGCAACTGGACACACCCCATGTTGGGGAGGTTTGTAGGTAGTGAAGAGTTTCTTTAAGAGGGTGGTACTGCTCCCCATGAGCCTTTTGAAATCTGTAGGGACATTTTTTTTTTAAGATTTTATTTATTTATTTATTTATTTATTTTTTAAGATTTTATTCATTTATTCATGAGAGACAGAGAGAGGCAGAGGGAGAAGCGGGCTCCCAAGGAGCAGGGAGCCCGATGTGGGACTCGATCCCAGGACGCTGGGATCATGACCTGAGCCGAAGGCAGACGCTTAACCATCTGAGCCACCCAGGCGCCCTAAGATTTTATTTATTTACCTGAGAGAGAGAGAATGAGAGAGAGAGAGAGAGAGAGAGAGAGCATGAGAGGGGGGAGGGTCAGAGGGAGAAGCAGACTCCCTGCTGAGCAGGGAGCCCGATGCGGGACTCAATCCCGGGACTCCAGGACCATGACCTGAGCTGAAGGCAGTCGCTTAACCAACTGAGCCACCTAGGCGCCCTGTAGGGACATTTTTAATTTTCATAATCATTGGGGAATGGCTGGAAAATCATTTAATGATTGGAAACCAGGGATGGTAGACATCCTGCAATACACATGGTAATGCAGGATTGTCAAATATCCCACTGGATATTCACAGAAGCAAAAATGATTATGTAGGTATTAATTATATAGGTTCTATCTCAGCCTAGAACCTGTTTTACATTATCATCTCACAGTATCTTACCATATTTTCATTAAACATAAAAGTTTGGGGAATCCAGCTGTCGTATGAATTCAGGGACAACTGTGCTTCATTTTCTACATGTGTCTTAGTCCATTTGGGCTGCTATAACAAAATACTATGGGGCGCCTGGCTGGCTCAGTCATTAGAGCATGTGGCTCTTGATCTCAGGGTTGTGAGTTCAAGGCCCACATTGGGTGTAGAGTTTATTTTTATTTTTCTGGGGAGGGGTGTGGAGTTTACTTTAAAAAATTACAGGGGCACCTGGGTGACTCAGTTGGTTGGGTGACTGCCTTCAGCTCAGGTCATGATCCCAGGGTCCTGGTATCGAGCACCGCATCAGGCTCCCCGCTCAGCGGGAAGCCTGCTTCTTCCTCTCCTACTCCCCCTGCTTGTGTTCCCTCTCTCGCTGTCTCTGTCAATTAAATAAATAAAATCTTTTTAAAAAATTACCATAAACTGGGTGGTTTATAAACAACAGAAATTTCTTTCTCACAGTTCTGATGACTGGAAGTCCAAGATCAAGATGCCTGCATGGTTGGGTTCTGGTGAAGGCTGTCTCTCAGTTGCAAGACTGCCAACTTCTTGTATCCTCCTCACAGGACGGAAGGGGCAACCTAGCTCCTTGGGGTCTCTTTTATGAGGGCACCAATTCCATTCATGAAGTCTTCAACCATAATGGCCTCATTGCTTCTCAAAGGCTCCACCTCCTATTACCATCACCTTAAGCATTAGGTCTTCAACATATGAATTGGGGGAGGGACACATACAACCAGCCAGAGCAACAGGGCTCTCCCAAAGGTTATTTACTCTTTTTGAAAAGGATGCCTTCAGGGGCGTCTGGGTGGCTCAGATGGTTGGGCGTCTGCCTTCCGCTCCGGTCATGGTCCCAGGGTCCTGGGATCGAGCCCCGCATCGGGCTCCCTGCTCCCCGGGAAGCCTGCTTCTCCCTCTCCCACTCCCCCTGCTTGTGTTCCCTCTCTCGCTGTGTCTCTCTCTGTCAAATAAATAAATGAAATCTTTAAAAAAAAAAAAAAGGATGCCTTCAATGGCCACATTCATTGTGATATTTAAGTCAGTAACACCATCCACCTGTACCAATTGACCTTCATAGTGTCTCATTCATCGTGATTTTATACATAGGTACAAGCATCTGCTTACTTCCTTACATCTTCTAGTGTAGTCAAGTGCAAGCATTTACCTATTAAGATATTTTATTTATATAATTTTTAAGTGACCTCAACACCCAACTAAGGGCTCGAACTTACAACCCCGATATCAAGAGTTGCATGCTGTACTGACTGAGCCAGCCAGGAGCCCCCATTGATATTATTTTATTATAAATGACTTATCATTTATTTCTCCTTTATATTGTGGCGTTTTGTTCTGGGAGTTCTGTATGTAGGTATGTTATTTTATGTATGAATTTCATTTCAGGAGAACAGAGGTCATTACAAAAGATTAGGTTAAAAGGAAGGCACTGGGTCTGATCCAGTTGAAAATGATTAAGACAGAGGAGGATATGGTTCCTAATTACCTACCCTTTCCCACTCAGGGGGACTTTGGGTATGTTCCTAAACCCTTCACAAAAGAGGTGCTCATACACTAATTAGTGTTGAATATGTATTTGGTTTAAGAGACGGGCCAGTGAAGTTACCCAGAGCAGGCAAAGGGTAGCTCCTTTGTCCAAGATCCCCTCCAGGCATCAGCAACCCCCTCTTCATGGATCATTAACAGCAAAGAGCACCCCCCCCCCCAAAGGATGAGCACACAACCAGGAAGACCTGCCCAATTACCAGCTCCACAAAGAACAGCTAGAGTCACCATCAGGAAGGCAGGAGGACAGAGCCTGGTGGGGGATGGGTCCATGAATGCAAATAGACTTTGCGCTCCCCGCTTCTCCCTGGGAAGTATCTCAGAAGATTCCTTCACTCTTTTGGGCAGCCATTCTGGTTTTCCAAGCCCCACTGCAGGTCCTAGGGGCCGCAATCCTCAAGCTGATTCTTACCACTTCTGTCCATTACTCTTCATAAAATTTCTTGCCCATGTAGATTTTCTCTGACATCTTCCCAAGCTCATTCTCCCAGACTCATCTTCTTGCCAACCAGGACGGCCAACCCACCCCTTCAAATCCAGGCTTAGTGTGATGTTTTAAGTCCAAACTTGCTTCCTACTTTACTCTTTCCCAAGACCCAACACCCATTCCCCTTTGCACCATGAGCCAGACAATGGGCCTGACCCGCCCCTGCTCAGGACCCAACTTCACTCTTGTTCCTTTGCCCCCTAACTGCTGACCAAAAACACCCTCCCCCAAGCCCAGCCCTGACTCCCAAGTTCCTGGCCTGCACCAAAATCCAAGGCCCAATTTCTCAGGTAGAGAAGGATGGCCAGTGTCCTCATCTTTGACTTTGCAGAGACCTGAGCCACTGACCCCGATTGTCTGTCCCCCAGTTGCTATTGCTCTTTTCTCAGAGGTGAGGATGGGCTCTCCCACCACCACCATGTTTATTTCACCTTTGCAAAAGAAATTAAGAACAACTCCTGCCTAGTGTCTATACCCAAGAGCAGCCCTTATCGGAGAAGCCTAAATCAGCTACTCAACCTGCAAAGTTCTCCTCACTATTTCTCTTAGGGCATTTCTGGGGTTTGTGTTGAACCAAGTATTTCTGAGGCTTGCTAGACAATACAAAATTATACCCAAGATGTATGCAGATTATTACTCCTTCCTTACACCTCCAACCCCTAATCATGAACACCTAGCCATTTGATACCTGTAAAATACACGAAGTCTGTTAGAACCCTGAATATAATTCAGTCTCTCTTTTTTCTTTTCTTTCGGTAATTCACAAATAGCATCTCAAGTATTCTGTGATGGAGTAGAGAATTCTTTTCTTGCGAATCTTTCCCTTCTCTCTCTTTGGGCAGCCCTTGCCCTTAAACCTCCTCCCCTCCCAGCCCCCTCCCCCCGACCCTCTTCCCTCATCCCTTACCCTTCCTCCCAGAAATGCTCTAGCCTCCCTCGGCTCCTTCTCTCTCTCTGTGTCTTGCAAATTTCACAGGCCTCCGGTGTCAAAAGATGTTGATGGCCTCTCCTCCTCGCCCCAGTTACTGCTGCTTCTGTAGAGCTGTGGGAGGCCTCCAGGAACTCAGGACTTCCCTGCTTTCGCAGGGAGACGGGAAGAGAGGGCTCTGGTTTCAAAGATGGGGGCAGATTCCACTTGGAGCAGCAGCCCGTTTCTCCTACTGTATTCAAAAGCAAACATCTCTTGCCTTGATGAGGATTAATTTTCTCCCCAACATTCTCCTGTCTGGACGACCTAAGAAATTTGTATTCCTTCTATTAACACAGCTTTGACTGTTTCCAGTAAACTAATCCGTTAAGCCCCATGCTTCGTGAGCATGCACATTTTGCTTGCCCACAGTTGCATGACAAAGCATCCTACCTCGGCTGACAATGATTGTTGGCAGGACCAAATTGCTTGGAAGTTTCTCCCTCCGACCACAGGTCTGGCGCCTTGGGGATATGGGCAAGATAAAAGTTCAGTTTGACCAGCCTCATTACAATTACAATTGTTATTCATGCCTCTGCAACCCTCCCCACCAGGCTGGGAGAGCCCGAGAAAGCGCTGTTTGCAAATTCTTTAAAAATTGAGTCAGCAAATATCTGACCTAAATAGTAAATCTCTAATAAACAGAACTCCAATGACAAAAACACCACCAATAAAACAACAAATCTGTATTTCCAGGCTAGATAATATGATTACCTAGGTTAAGCCAGATAACCAAATTTACTGTACAAACATTACTGTCTTGCTTTTGCAATACATACACACCATAAACATTCTCTCACTCCCATTCCCGGCTCGCTTTCTTTTTAAGTAAGCTCCACACCCAACGTGGGGCTTGAACTCACGACCTTAAGTCACATGCTCTTCTGACTGCGTCAGCCAGCCGCCCCTCCCAGGTTATCATTTTCAAATCAAAATCAGAACCCCTGTCATGAAAGCCCATGACTGGCCTTTTGATGGTTTTGGTAAAATTGAGCAAAGTATATTCTTTTTTTTTTATTATTTGACAGACAGAGACACAGCGAGAGAGGGAACACAAGCAGGGGGGAGTGGGAGAGGGAGAAGCAGGCTTCCTGCCGAGCAGGGTACCCGATGCAATGAGGGGCTCCATCCAAGGACCCTGGGACCATGACCTGAGCTGAAGGCAGACGCTTAACGACCGAGCCACCCAGGCGCCCCAAGCAAAGTATATCCTAACAGAGATAGTTAAATGTACAGGGCTACCAGGCCATTTTAACTAAATAAAATCATATACAGGGCGCCTGGCTAGCTCAGTCGATAGAGCATGCAGCTCTTGATTTTCGGGTTGTGAGTCCGAGCCCCACATTAGGTGTAGAGATTACATAAAAAATTTTTTCAAATAGAGAAATCATATAAAACTATATCCAAAAACCCAGTATCTTAAAGGCTATGAAATCTTTCCATTTGGTGATTTCTTCAGCTTATGATACTTACTCAATTATACTAATGTTTATTTATGTATTTATTCATATGAGTAATCTCCACACCCAACTTGGGGCTCTAACTCAGAACCCCATGATCAAGAGTTGCCTGCTCCAGTGACTGAGCCAGCCAGGCCCCCAGTCAACTGTATTTTGTGTCAGTTGTCAATTAGCTTATATCCAGCACTATCCCTGGATGTAGAAAATCACCAATAAACACTGGATCTATCATTTAAAAAAAATTCATTGGAGGGTGCCTGGGTGGCTCAGTTGGTTAAGTGACTGCCTTCGGCTCAGGTCATGGTCCTGGAGTCCTGGGATCAAGTCCCGCATCGGGCTCCCTGCTCGGCAGGGAGTCTGCTTCTCCCTCTGACCCTCCCCCCTCTCATGCTCGCTCTATCTCATTCTCTCTCTCAAATAAATAAATAAAATCTTTAAAAAAATAAAAATAAAAATAAAAATAAAATAAATAAAAAAAAATTCATTGGAGGGAAATGGTAATCCAAAGGGCAATCAGAATTGTGATCCATATGGCCTGGATTTATTTGGGGTTTATTTTTGTTTTTGGGTTTTTGTTTTGTTTTGTTTAAGAATCCAATCCCAATCACAATGTGCAAACAACACATAGAAAGACTGTCTTTAGGGTCTCTTGCACTTCTGCCCTATTTTCTAAATAAACTGCAACCATGGGGCGCCTGGGTAGCTCAGATGGTTAAGCGTCTGCCTTCAGCTCAGGTCATAATCCCGGGGTCCTGGGATCAAGCCCTGCATCGGGCTCCCTGCTTGGCGGGGAGCCTGCTCCTTCTCCCTCTGCTGTTCCCCCTGCTTGTGCTCTCTCTCGCTCTCTCTGTCAAATAAATAAATAAAATCTTTAAAAATACAAAAAATAAAAAATGAGAAAAAAAGAAATTACAACGAAAGTCCAAGATGCAAGGAACGGCCTGACAACCCAGATTCTCCAAATAAAAAGCTTGGTACACCTGCCTTAATTATAAAATGCCTTACCCACACTTCCTATCATCCTTCATTGCTCCCCTCCATCGACCACATAACCTTGTAATTAAAAGGTTAGCAAAGATATTAAAATACATCACAAGAAGTCTGCTAAACAACAAAAAT
Source organism: Neomonachus schauinslandi (assembly GCF_002201575.2). NCBI lineage: Eukaryota > Metazoa > Chordata > Mammalia > Carnivora > Phocidae > Neomonachus > Neomonachus schauinslandi. Next base: position 46,489,742 of record NC_058417.1, on the reverse strand, counting down.
ACAACTGAGTAAATTTTTTTTTTTTTTTTTAAGATTTATTCACTCATTTGTCAGAGAGAGACAGTACAAGCAGGGGGAGGGGCAGACAGAGGGAGAAGCAGGCTCCCCGCTGAGCAGGGGACCCAATGCTGGACTTGATCACAGGACTCTGGGATCATGACCTGAGCCAAAGGCAAACACTTAACCAACTGAGCCACCCAGGTGTCACAGGTTCACAATTTTTAAGTTGGCCATTCTCTTCATTCCTTTTCTAAAGTTCCAGTCTTGGAGAGATCATTAGGCGGTTAGCAGCTACCAACATGCATTTAAAGCTTTCAAGAAAATACAATGCACCAGGGAGATATGATTATTATAGGCAGGATAATTCCCAACATTTGAAGTGTACTTCCCAGCCATGGTCCCCAAGATCCAAACCAATAAAAATTAAATAAGTCAGAACGCCTGGGTGGCTCAGTTGGTTAAGCACCTGCCTTCAGCTCAGGTCATGATCCCAGGGTCCTGGGATCGAGTCCTGCATCGGGCTCCCTGCTCAGTGGGGAGCCTGCTTCTCCCTCTGCCTGCCGCTCTCCCTGCTTGTGCTTTCTCTCTCTGTCTCTGACAAATAAACAAATAAAATCTTTAAAAAAAATAAATAAATAAGTCAAAGAAAGACCCTCCTGAAGAAGTCACCTTAAAAAAAGAGAGATTTTGGGGCACCTGGGTGGCTCAGTCGTTAAGCGTCTGCCTTCGGCTCAGGTCATGATTCCAGGATCCTAGGATCGAGCCCTGCATCGGGCTTCCTGCTCCGCGGGAGGCCTGCTTCTCCCTCTCCCACTCCCCCTGCTTGTGTTCTCCTCTCTCGCTGTGTCTCTCTCTGTCAAATAAATAAAATCTTTAAAAAAAAAAAAAAGAGAGAGATTTTAAGTAATCTCTACCCCCAACATGGGGCTCAAAGTCACAACCCCAAGATCAAGAGACACATGCCTTCCAACTAATTCAGCCAGGCACCCCAAGAAGTCACCTTTTAAGCCAAGTGGTTTGCTCAGTGGTCTTTTTTTTTTTTTTAAGATTTTATTTATTTATTTGACAGAGACAGACACAGCGAGAGAGAGAGCACAAGCAGGGGGAGTGGGAGAGGGAGAAGCAGGCTTCCCGCCGAGCAGGGAGCCCGATGCGGGGCTTGATCCCAGGACCCTGAGATCATGACCTGAGCCGAAGGCAGACGCTTAACGACTGAGCCACCCAGGCGCCCCTGCTCAGTGACCTTATGTAACTGAGTTTTAATTTCCCCAGAAGAGTTCATTCAGGTGCAGCCGGTTATGCTGGCCAAAGCACAGACACCTCGCTCAGCTAAAAGATGCTCAAGGTGTATCCTACGATGGAGAATGACTCAGTCTGAGGGGTTTTCTTGGGCCGCTATCATCTTAGCAACAGAGTCTGCAGTATCTTCAAGAGTTAAGGAGCGGCTTCTGATCATATTCTCATTTATTCCTAATTAGAGAATATGGCCCTGCCAAAGAAATGGAACCGTGAGTCACGAGTGCCTTCTGGTAATTCCTCTCTAACTCAACAATGTAAATTAAGGGGCATTGACCAATGAGATGTTTTAGTTTATTTGTGGAAAGTTAAGGGCAGCTAGGTAACGTGAGAGAAACTGCCCAGCTGTGCACCAGCTACCTAGGCATTCATAGGCCCAAGGAGAATGGCAAACACCACAAAGATAAACCCTGTAGGGTACAAATTGCTTTCACTTAGGTGGCATTATTAATGGATCCACTTGCAGAGATTGTTGCATTTGCCTACTGAAGCCAGGGGTCAGTTTTCCCCTAGCTTGAAATAAAAAGCTATTCTTAAAAAAAAAAAAAAAAAAAAAAAAAAAAAAA